>NC_080385.1:9783536-10100098 GCF_014773155.1 Arachis stenosperma
TGTAAAATTTTTTATTTTATCCCTAATATTTTACACAGAATTAACATTTAGGAATAATTTTGACACAAATAAAAAATATTAAAAATAAAATTAAATATAGCTAAACAGTAGAAATATATTAAAAAAATTATAAATACTAAAAATAAAAAAGTATACTTTATCCAAAAATAAAATGAAATATAGGTTTTATTGAGAAAAACCCTCAAATATGAACAAAAAATCACGGGACTTTGTCCGACAAAACCTTTGATGATAGGTAGACAAATTAATCTTTTTAGTAATTTCAGGACATCTCAACAATTAATAGAATATATTAAAAATTTATAGAAATCAACATAAATCCTCTATAAAATTGACATTTTAAAACAAAAACAAGAAAAAATAATAAAATTAGTAAGTTACATTTTAATATCTTGCTCTATACTAAGAATAATATACTAAAATTTTAAAATCAATAAAATAAATTTACCAATTTAATGTAACTTTACCAAAGTTAACTTATTTAGTTTTCCACACTCGAGTTAAAAAAAGTCAATATTAATTATATAACACAAGCTAATTTTTTTAATAACAACTAAACATATCATAGAAAATAGCCAAAATATTTAGCTAAAAATCACTGTATAAATAGGTGATATTGTGTGTAATTATACAAAGAGAGATCTTTTAAGTCAATGGAAAATACTTGCAAGAAACGTAAAGGATCACATGAAACCTCTCTTCGTCTTGCACACTATAAATATCCTAAATATACAATATTATTAGTGAGTGAAATAGAGATAAGTAGTGGCTAATTAATAAATGTTAAATAAGACAATAATATTATTCGTTGCAATAATTAATGAATACTAAATAAGACAAGTTATGATTGTTTTTGGCTAATTTTTTTTGTTACCAAATATTTTCGATATACGTATATTGTGTAGTGTGTAGTCACAAAAAAAAATTAAAATGTTTAATAACTAAAGAAAATTAGTCAAAAACAGTCATAACTTGCCTTATTGCGATAATTAATGAATGTTACATAAAGTAAGTTTTGGCGGTTTCTTTTGTTTCCTTTACATTATCACAAAAAAAAATATATGTGTAGTATATAGTGTGAGAACACGATTATTTCTGATTAAGGGTGTTAATGAGCCAACATATTTTATGATTTGTTTTTGTTTTAATTAAAAGTGAGATTCAAATTCGAAACTTCTATGTGAGGACGAAAAAATTATACCATTGAAACTATAATTCGTTAGCATATTTTATGATTTATAATAATTAATTAGTCATTATTAATATTTTTAATGATATAAAATTATATTTAAATAATATAAAATTATACACTTTTTTATTTATTAATTAAATACGGATTAAATTTTAATAAAACTGCTAGAAGTCAGAATTTCTCTTTTACATACAGCAAATCAGCGAGGGTCACCATGCAAGATCAATGCTAAATCTCTCTTAATAGTTATTTTGAGTAAATTATATAAAGCAATTAGCCTTGCTTTTTTCCCCAATGAATGGCCAAATAAACAAATCAAATAAATAATTTTTTTTATCTCGGCTTTATATAAAAGAATTTTATATTATTATTCAATAAAACATTATGAAAGGTTCAATAATTCACTTTTACTAATATGTTAACATTATTAAAAATTTATGTAATTTTTTTGTACAATGAAATAAGACCCTGAATAAAATAAAAAAGAAATTGAAGGGACATGAATCTTGAGAAAAAAAAAATTAAAGTTGGATATGCTGGTGCTGGTTGCTTGATAAGAGAGAACTAAATGTTAGTTACTAGAGAAGATTGATATGTGAGCATATCATTGCTCAGCACACTTCCACTCTCTAGGAAAAAATTGACTGATGTTAGCAATGATAAATCATCAATGATATCAAGTGAGCATGAAGATTAAAAAAGGTTCAAGGTATCATGATTTTAAAGGCCCTACACAATTCATGATAGCAAAGCACTTAACTTTTTTTAACCAAAATACAGCCTCTTTTATTTTGACTTAGAAAATATAGAAGTAGAATTAATGATTATATGCGTGAATTCACGCCAAATTCTATCTCTCTTTTGCTTTCCGCTAATGAATTATTGTGGAAGATTTCTGATGATTATTATTGCTTGGCGTGCCTAAAGTGTGTCACATTTGTTATATGTTAATAACTTAATATGGTCTTTTGCAGTTTAATTAAAAAATAGAATGCTAAGAACAAGTACATTCATAAAAGAAAAATTATATTTTTAAAATGATTTGAGAAAGAGTATAATTTTGATATTATAAATAATTTTACACGTTTATCCAATTAAATTATATTTTTAATTTTTAGTATACATAATAAAAGAAAGAAAAAAAAACTTAGAAGATCATAAAGTAAAAAATAAATTCTTAAGCTATGTTTTTTTTGAAGACATTGCAGTCTGCAGAGTTGTTAGAGAATAAATCTAATCTATTGTATCAGCATTGTCGCAGATTTCATCTAATCAAAATATATATTTAGATAATAACTCCCAAAATAATAACATCTAAATAATTCATTTTACAGTGAGTATAATTCGATATCTGTATAAAATTCTTTTATATTTACATAAAAATTAAATTCTAATGATTTCTAAATGTTCATTTTAAATAATGAAAAAGATAAGTTACAAGATGAATGCTGTATTGCGTAAAAAGTGGTGTTTAATTACTAAAAATATTAAAAATCAATATTAATTTAAAAGATATAAAAATAAATAATTTTTAAAAAATCAAAATTTAGGCACCATATAATTGGTGAAATTACAGAGACAAGTGGAACTCATATTAGCATCATCCAATCACTTTGACTTGTTCATGTAGCCAAGTCTCAAATGAAAATGAATAAGGAAACTGTTCGTCATTTTTGTTTCTTCATTTTCCTACACAATCTCTTCTCTAACACCCTTGTAAAGAACCACATTGAGAAAGAAGAAAAATGAAGGGTTAAAAAAAAAAGGAGAAGAAAGCCTCTCTTTTACAAGGAAAAATGGGATTGGTAATTTGCTTTGTCTTCCACTGACACAAGAGATCAATGATCATTGCAACAAATCTGAACTAAAACAAAATTTTTCCAAAGATCATGCGCCTACAAAGGCAAAAACAATGCACATTATTCTTTGCAATGTGACTAGTCCCCCACTTTGTAGTTTTCAACTTTTCTTTAGACAAAAGTTCACATTCAAAATAGCAAATCTAATCCCCACCCTTTTACCAATTCTAAGAGAATCTTAAACTTACACAACACTTTATACTGCAGACAATAAATGTGTAATTAAGGTCAATAACATTTCTTATTTTTTTAGTTAAATATTTGGTCATATAGGAATTTCCTTTGGATAATTCAAAAATGCTTGTTTATAATGCATGCCTTTATTTTTTTAAATCACGCTAATCTAGTGGTGATCAAAGTAATCAAATATATTTCTCAATTGAAAGATTGCTCTCTCAATTGGCTTGATCCTTCAAAAGAATTTTCACATTGGAAATGAATCATACAATATAATTGCAATACTATGATGATGATGATGATAGGTAGTAGTGATTATAGAGTCCATGTCATGATCATGAATATCCCAGTGCGTGTTGTTATATTAATCATAAGAGAGCATGTGGCCATATGGTAAAAGAACAATTGTTGGATGTAAAAGAATACTCACATCAACATCACCGAAAGCCAGGTATCACATCAGGGAATGTGGCTCATCACTGCCCTTATTCATACACTGCTATATACAAATTGGAAAATGGGAAATATATTTATATAATAATAAAAGAATTTAATTTTGATACATTGCATTCAATTATATAATGTCATATCAATGAAAATAACTACTTTTCACATTGACCGCGTGAATGATCATAAAAAAAGATATATTTGTACGACATAGTAAAACATTATACACTATTAATACATTAAAATTACACTCATAATGAAATTATTAATTCAGTATTGTTTAAACTATTTTTATTTTTATTTTCTTAAAAGGGAGATAAATGTTCTAATTCCCATTAAAATAAGCTACAACATTTTATATGAGTGAAAAGTAAATTTAGAATAAACTGGTCCATATAGACTGGAACTTCATATTGAGCAATGAGGCCACTTAGCAACATCTTTGACTGAGTTTTTCTAATATTTTACTCCGCATATTTTGGGGGGGATTTAGAGATTTAAGTTTTGTCCAACAAAGTAACAGTAAGAAAGGAAATCATTACAAGAAAATGACTTTGGCTTCAGCTTCAACAATTCAACCTTGGCTGTAGCAATTCGTTTGACAATGAATTCAAGCTCCACCGAAAGGTTCAATGTGATAGTACCATACTTTGGGGGCATTATCCAAAAGGACTAAGTGCTTCATCCAATTTTTAATTAGTTTTTTTGTTAATTTTCTTATTAAAAGATTACAAAATACTTTTTAAAAATATTTGTTTTGTGTTTAAAATAGTAGAATGAATCGTAGAATGTTCTAAAAACATATATTAAAAAATTGTTGTATTTTCTAAAAAAAATTATTATAAATGATCTAATTAATATTTTTACCTATTATAAAGACTCAATTATATATTTAATATTTTTAAACAGTAAGAATTTAATTATAAATTTAGCAAATTTATAACACGAAAATAAACCTATCTAAGATAGGGCATGTCATGCGTTCATAACATCTCAAAAATTCCAACTCTGCTGGAAAAAAGTAATTTAGATAAGAAGCATTAAAAGAAATTGCCCAAATTAAATTTAATCCTAACTTCTTTTTTGAAGAAAAATTTAGTAATTTACTTAATAGAAGTATTTACAGCTGCGTGAAATCATTAGTAGAATTTTGAGTGGGCCAATCAAGAATTTCACTTTCCCTCATCACACTTACTTTCAACCTACACTCTCACACTCCTTAGTCCACATATTTTCTCTTTGCTTTTCCACTGAGATCACAGTATAAATAGGGTGTGAAACTGAATCCAAAATGCATCAAAACAGAAAGCATTCAGTTCACATACCCTCTCATTCTCACACACTCCCTCACCCTTTTACACAAGGAAGAAAAATGAAGGCATCGCACATTGCCTTGTGCACCATGATGGTGTTGCTTCTTGCTGAAGTTCAAGTTTCAATGGCAGTAACATGCAGCCCTGTACAACTGAGTCCTTGTGTGAGTGCAATCACCACTTCAAACCCTCCATCAAGTCTATGCTGCTCTAAGATCAGGGAACAGAAGCCCTGCCTCTGCCAATATGTTAGGAACCCTAATCTCAAGAAGTTTGTTGACTCTCCTAATGCAAGGAGAGTTGCCAGCACTTGTGGAACTCCATTCCCAAGGTGCTGAAGTGTTTAGACCTTGAAAGAGGTTCATATTTCTCTGCCTGCATGCAGTGTGCATCTTTGATGCTTCATGTTTGTGGTTAGAGAGTTAAGGGGTAAAATACAAGTAGTGTGTTATTTGGTGTGATTGGTCTATCATCATCTATGTATGGTTTTATTAGTAGAGAGTGAAAGCACTAGTAGTAATGGATGTGATGCTGTGGTTTCATGTCATGTTCCTTTGGTGTGTTCTTATCTTTACATTAGTGGTTTCAAAAAAGATATGTATTTATATTTTGAAGCAGTCTCAGATCATGTTTACTTTGTGACACAAACTCTTTCTCTCACTCACTCTCTTGCAGCTTATAGTCCCTCTGGTGAACTTTTGATTTGGTTTCTTTTGGTTAGGCAAAGGATGTTACTTGTGAATACTAGAAATAAATAAATACAAGCCATGTTTGCATGATAACAAATGGATAATTGCTCACCGTTCAGTTTGCCTTATGAGTTGCCACGTCTGTAAAATGACATACTTTGCTGGCTTCTGTTGGGCACTACCACCAAAATCAACAGAGGAAATCAACGCATAAAGTTCAAGTGAAAGTGGTTCGTCTTATACTACGGAAAATTTGAAACAACATCACAATTACTCTGTCATGAAATTCTGCTAATTGAAGATAAGCTGAATTAGTTTCATGGGCCAAAAATAAATCATTAAAACCAAATCATTCATATAGTATGTACAGAACAGATAAAAGGTTTCATATTCAGACGAATTGGATGGTCCTTACAGTTTTTGTGAGAAGTCTCAACGTGTTGGATAAATATAAACACAGAACACATGATACAAATAAAATCAGAACTACTAATATGACATAAATCTCACCAAAGCTGCGATATTCATATCGAAGACATTCTTTATGTAAATAGGAAATCCAGTGGAATTGGATTGGTTTATTGCAGAAAAAATGTCCAAAATAATCAATTGTGATTGAGTAAGGGTACCAAAAATTAATGTCATGTACATTTACAAACTTAGAATATGTTACAGGTTAAGGAGATTTGTTATTTGATTCCAGCCCATCATCCATGGCCTCTTATCAGATGGAAGGACAAAGTTCAGCTCAAACATCTCCTTTGACAAGTTTCCCCCTGTAGAGAAACCCACAAGCTTTGCAACTATCTCAGCACTCTCTTGTACATGCACTTGATCATGAGGATCTGTCCAAAGCTTGCTGACAAATTGCATCTTCCTCTGCTTCCCATCAACTGGGACATCCCATTTAATATACAATGCTTCCCTCTCCTCCAGCGTTAAACGAGTCGTCAATCTCTTGGCGAGGAATTCTCTTTCTCGTCGCAAGGCTCTCATACTGCACATTGTAAAATTATATTAAATATAAAATTCTTATCCATAAGTCATTTGAAAACAGGTTAAATACACAGAGAGAAAGAGGACCTTGATGACAATGAGATTATAGGTTCATCTCCAGCACGAGGAGCTGGGCTTGCATTCCCAAGTTCTGCTAAATGTTGTTGCAACCATGTCAGTCTCCTGAGCTCAACTTCAATGTATATTTGATCAGCTGGGTCTCCTTTGAATAATAAATAAAACTGGGTCCTATGAATAATGGAGACATGACATAAATGCCACAAGTCAAGAATCTGCTGCCGCTGCTCCCTAAAAGTAATTTGCCAGGGAACGTGCGGTTCCTCTGTTTCACATGTGTACTCTTCATTTTCTATGTTGTGGCCATTTGCTTCATTTGCCTCAAGCTCAAGCACCTAAAGAAAATGGATGCAAAGATATGACATGAGTGAAAAAGCTAATAACGTTTTAGCATGTGTATAATGCATGTGTAGATACATACCTGGCAAACAAGTAACTGCTTTTGGTACTGCAGTTTGGCTACACGTTCTTTCAATTCTGTAACATATGCTCTGATACTTCTTACATTCTCCTCTGCTGCATTCTGAAACATTTTCTGCATTTTCTTCATGTTTACTGAACTCGAGCGCCTATAACCCGGAGCATTTTCCTTTGACTCAATACATCCACTTTCTCCACTTTTTGATGGAGTCTCCTTTTCGGACTCTGGCAGAGTCTCAATAGAAACAATATCATCATTCTCAGGGGCTTTATTTTCAATATCAGATTCCAATACTTGCTCAGTAGTTGATAACGGTGAACATGGAGATCTTATGAAGTTTTGGCGATTGGCAGCACTACTTGAAGTCAAAGGAAGCAACTTTTTCTTTTTGTGTTCCTTTTTGTGCTTTGGGGAAGCCTCACTGGTTAACTGTTGAAAATTGTTTGGGAGAGACATCACAAGTTTGTCTATGGACCTTTGAACATTTTCAAGCTGTTGTTCAAGATTTGCAATGGTGCTGCCCTGTGAATGAAGTCGGGTGATCTCTTCCTTGAGATTAGCACTTACACTCTTGTTTACAGAAACCATGTTTCCAACTTCAACCTCCTTGGGTGCAGACCTAACAGCACGCATCTCCCTTATTTCTGCTTGAAGCTTGGCAATTGTCTCAGCTGCATCTTGGTTACCTAGTCTATGGCATGCAACTTCCTTTTGTAATACTTCCAAAGCTCTATTGGCTTCTTCACCAAGCTGCTCCTGAAGGTGCTCAAGTTTTCGAATTTCATGCATAAGGGTAAAAGGAGCAGTAGATGATTGCCTCATGGACTGTCTTAGTGTTGTGCTTCTTCGCTCTGGTTTTGGAGATGATAGTGCTCCAGCGAATGAGAGACACTTCTTGACTGGTAAATGTGGTGATTCAGGTGGGATTGAGACCTGGGATGCAAAAGATGTTAACTCAATTGAAATGAATTAATTGGGGGGGGTGTTTGTGTGTTGTTACATGAGCTGAAGTCTAATTGGGTGTTGTACTGTTGTTACATGTGTGTGTGTGTGTAATTATAGGAATTACCTAACTAATACAGTTACAGCTACAATTAACTAACTATATTTTGCTATTAGACTTCAGCTCATATAACATGTGTGAGGGATAGAGACCTACCTGCTGGTCATCCTGAAGCTTTTTGCGTAACTCTGCAACCTGAGATTGAGCTAGATCTCTCTGGCGCCTCAGCTCTTCGATTTCCATTTCCATCTGGGACATTATTAGCCAACAAGATTCAGTACTACGGTAACACGGTATCTATTTGTTCCTAACATCTTATTTTTTCTCAACTTACCTGTTGAATTTTCCAATCCTTTTCTTTAGCGGGATCAGGAGTGCGCAGCTCTGCCTCCAGCCTTGCCACTTCCTTTTGCAAATGTTTAACAAGTTGTTTGTCTGAAACAACCTAGGTAGAGCATTTGAAAAGAATGACGTCAATCCTTGTTTCACAAAGCTGAAAATTAGATAAAGTAAAAAACCATCAAGGTGATCAAGAATCAGTACTTACCATGTTAACTTGAGCATTGTTTGTTACTTCCTTTGCTCTAGTAGCAAAGTAGAGAGTGTTCCGAGATTGCTCTACGTGGCTTAGTGCTGGACTCAAAGTACATATAATGGCAGTGCGTGCATTCCCACCAAGTGAGTGTTGCAATATACGTGTGAGCTTTGAATCTCTATAAGGTATATGACCACTTCTTTTCCCAACACTGCACACAATCATATGAAATCAGTTTATCATAAGAAGGTGAAATCTGACATTAACATGTTTAATTGTAATTGATCACTTTTCCTACTATCTTATAACAGCCCAATAACATTCCTGTTGATATTGTTCTTACTCCTCACCACTAGAATAATATATATTCCATCATTAAAACAAGAGATAGATTCTGACCTTAGCTTTCTGATTACAGTTGTAAGAGTCATCAAGCTGAGGTTAATATGGCAACCTTCTCTGAGCCTTGTGCCATCAGCATGAGTTTGTGCAGCCCTCTCACTTCCAGCCAGATCAACAAAGTTCTGCACTCATTCACATAAGTTCTAGTCAGTCAATATACGCTTTGACTTTCTCTCGACAATCCGAAAGAAGATATGTGGGAAGTTATGATTACCAGAGTTGCAACAAAGGATCTCACACAATCTGCATTTTCTCGAAGAGTACTTTGAATTGTCTGTAGTGTACAGTAAAATAAAAACATAAATGAGCTAAGCCAAATTAAAGAGGAAAAAAAAATGGTTCTGTGTGTTCAGCAAGTAATTGTGTGACTTACCAGTCTTATTATCTGGTGACTCCGCGAACTGGTATCATTTAGAGCAGTTTCACCAACTTGCCTTTGAGCTGCCAAACAACAGATGTTAATTTATTTGAATAAGAATAAGGAAACAGAGGGCCAAGTTTACCTACGAGAGTCTCCTACCTTCACAAATAGAGATCAAATGTCTCAAATGCTTATCGTCTTTTGCTGTTTCTTCAACTAATTTCTCAACAACAGTACCTTTCTACATCATGTGACGCACATCAAGATGTTATTCAAAATTCTTAAAACAGAAGCTACTGAACTTGCTTATTAAATTAAATAATATTAAAATATGAAACTCCAAATTCAGGAAGAGAAGCTACTGCATTAAATGCTTAAAATAAAAAACTTAGAGGTTACCTCAGGATCATCTAGAAGCTTCAGATTGCGACCAGATTCTGAATTTAACAAGTCCCTAACATTCTCATTGTAAATTTCTAGTCCAGATATTTTTATGGTGAAATCTCTTTCTGTGGTCTGTAATGATGCAGATTGAAAAGATTAGTAATAAATTAGAAATAGACACAAAATGTTTCGCTGAAATAATAAAAAAGCAAATCTACAGACCAATGTATATGGATTAAGTACCAGATTGAATCTTTGGAGAAACTTACACTCATTATGTGCTTATAAATATCATTGACAGCCTTCTCTGTTATTCCTCTCATTGTATACGTCTTTCCACTGCTAGTTTGTCCATAAGCAAAAATAGTTGCTGCAACAAATATGCATGCAATCTATTTGGTCATTCACAGGTCACTAGCAGAGGCACAAGTTACCAGGGTGATCAGGGCATAAAGCTACAAAAATTAAATACATTACCATTAATGCCCATCAATGCAGATAAAGCCACATTCTTTACCCCTTCTTCGTACACTGCCTCGGTTAAACAAGCAGGACCAAAAACTTTGTCTACAAGAACACATTGACGAAAATAAATAATACTAATAAATAAATAAAGTGAAGACATTAAATTATGAAGGAAAGTTTGAATTTGTCTAATACCAAAGGTAAACGATGCTGGTTGAGCAGCACGTTCATTTGCGGGCGGTTTATACACAATCGTAAAATCATCAATGCAATCCCATGCCACCTGATCCTTAGCCAATTGTTCTTTTCTGTTTAAAGGCCTTAGCCTTACAGTAACTACAATCTTCTCCTCTCTGGCTCTAGGCCCTCCTGGGGTTGATACCGGTGTCCTATCTATCTTTGAAGCTGGTGTTCCAGGTGCTTTGATAGTCATCTTCTAGATAAATCATAGTTATGAAATTATCAGAAATATGGACACGATTATTTTGGGCTAAAGTGACCATGATGCACTTTACACTAAAAATCATGAGTAGATAATTTATACACTCTTAGTTGATAACTTTATACACAAGTTCAAGCAATCTTGTCCTATAAATTGTGTCCATATTATAAAACTGTAAGCATAAAATTTCAACTCTACTAAAATTAAAAAACTATTTTACTGAAGTAAAAAACAAACTGAAATCGACAGAACCTAAAATTTCAAATTAAAATATATGATATATGACAATAATATAGGACTGGTTCACTGAAGCATGCTCAAAACTCAAATGCAAATGAGTTTTTAAGCCCTTTTCTAAAAAGATAACTCCATCAACAAGTCGCATAAATTTACTTTTAAAAGAAATTATCTAAAAAAACTTTAAATAAGTAAATAAAAGACAGAAACAAGTAGGAAAATTTCATACTAAGGACTAAACTCGGAAAAGGGAAGATTCTATGATCAGAGTGTTAATTCAACTTTTACATTAATTTAAGCATAAACCAAGCAAAATAGGAAAGTAAAATTATGGAAACAACTCCATCAACAAATAATAAAATCCAGTAATTCAGCAAATAAATAAGGAAACGCGAGCACAACACTCACATCAACCTCTGTTGGATCACAAGTTGAGTAATTTTCTTCAATCGAAAGAGTGCAAAGCCTCGTAGCAGCCAATTAGGGCAAGAATCTAGGTAGAGAAATGGGGAGAATCTTCGAAGAAGAAGAGTGAAAGGGAAATAATTTAGGGGTTTTGAAGCGCAATCGCTGTTTGTGTGGTGAAGATGAGAATGAAAATGATGTGAATGGAAATGGCATTGGAGTGTGTGTTCGACGCGACTACTTCATTTCAATTTGGCGATAACTCTAACGGCTAGTTTCTCACTATATTTGGTTTATTTAAGTATATATTTAATGTTATCAGATTAAAGAATTTAATGTCACCAAAAAAAAGATTAAAGAATTTAATTATTAATTAGTGTTAATTATGCTTTCGTCTAACCTCTAACGTTTTCATTCGCCAGGTAATCAATCAATGACGGTCAGACACAGATGGAGTGGGACCCTGCGGTTTCAAATACTAACGTTTTCGTGTTTCTTTTAGCTCTTACATGATAATTAAATAATTTTTTTATTTCTTTCTCAGATTTAGACAACTTAACTTCTTCCGTGGAAAAATAGGACAAAAAGGAAAGGGAGAGTGTTTGCCACTTTTAATTTTAATATTGGACAAATAATTCTATTTTTCAACGATATTGAGATTTAATATATTATTAATAAATCAGATGGTCAAATTTAACAAAGAGCAGACATGTTTACTACTTTATTAGGGGATAGTGGTTTGTTTGATTTGAAGACTATTGGGAGGCGATTTTCTTGATACGGGAGGGTGAAAAATTATGTTGACGTGGCAAAAAAACTTGATCGAGTCTGTATAAATAGTAGTTGGTTATCTGTCTTTCCAGAGGCTTATGCAGAAGTTTTAAATAGGCTTCAGTCTGATCATTGCCTTATTCTGGTGCGTTGTAAATGTCGTCCTCAGCCTAAAGGGAATCGACCTTTCCGATTTGTTGCTGCTTGGGTTACTCATCCTGGGTATAGGGATATTGTGAACCAGTCATGGTGGTCTAGTAATAGAGGGATTCATGGCAAGCTTTCGGAAGAACAGAAGAATTCACTAGAGTTTAACTCGAAGGTATTTAGTAATATTTTTGTTAAGAAATGTGAATTAGAGCAGCAGATTAATTATTTACAAAAGCGTTTGGAAGTGGTGAATAGTATTTATTTGCGTCAGAAAGAGCAACAGTTGCTTGATGATTATAATAATACTCTAGTGCAAGAAGAGCTTATGTGGTTCCAAAAGTCCAGAGAGCAGTGGGTAAGGTTCGGGGATAGAAATACAAGATTCTTTCATATTCAAACTCTTGCGCGAAGGAAGCATAATAAGATTCATGGCCTTTTTCTCAAGGATGGAGTGTGGGAAACTGATCCAGAGGTTCTGAGTCAAGAAGCAGAGTCTTTCTATAAAAGCTTATTCTGTCATTTGGATGATGTTGATTTGGGTTGCCTTGGTGATGTGCCTCTTCCTTCTCTGAATGAGGAAGCTTGCAATAATCTTACGGCACTAGTTACTATGGAGGGAGTCAGAACAGCTATTTTTCACATGAACTCTTTTAAAGCTCCGGGTCCTGATGGGTTTCAAGCTTTCTTCTTCAAAGAATATTGGGAGATTATTGGTCTTGATGTTTGGAAGATGGTTAAGCAGGCATTCTCCGGTGTTACTCTTAATCCGAGAATGTTGGAGACTTTACTGGTTCTTATTCCAAAGGTTGAATCATCGGTATCTATGAAAGATTTCAGACCGATTAGTCTCTGCAATGTAGTTTACAAGATCATCACGAAAGTCCTTGTTAATAGGTTTCGTCCTTATCTTGCGGAGATTGTTGGCCCGCTTCAAGGAGGATTTATTCCGGGACGAGAAACTCCAGACAACATCATTATTGCTAAAGAAGTCCTCCACTTTATGAAGAAGAATAAATCAAAGAAAGGTATATTGGCCTTTAAGATTGATCTGGAGAAAGCTTATGACAAAGTTGACTGGAGGTTTTTAGCTCATACCCTTAAGAGCTTTGGTTTTTCTATTCCTACACTTAATTTGATTATGAATTATGTCACTGCTTCTTCCTTATCTATTCTTTGGAATGGGAATCGTCTGAATGGCTTTACTCCTAGCCGAGGCCTTAGACAAGGAGACCCTATGTCATCCTATCTTTTTGTGTTGTGTATGGAGCGATTGGCATGCTTTATTAGTCACCAGGTTGATTTGGGCTTGTGGGAGCCGGTTGCTATTTCTAGAGGAGGACCAAGAATATCCAACTTAATGTTTGCGGATGACTTGCTTCTATTCTGTAAAGCTACAAAGAGACAAGTGCAAAATATGATGTTGGTTTTAGAGACTTTTTGCAAAGCATCTGGGATGAAGATTAATGTGGAGAAGTCTAAAGCTCTTTGTTCCAAGAATGTCTCTGCAACAAGGAAAGAGGTTTTCACTGGGGTATCCTCTATCAGATTTGTCCAGAACTTGGGCAAGTATCTTGGAGTTACCCTTAGCCATTCTAGGGTGACTCGTTCAGCTTTCGATGGTGTCCTGGATAAGATTCGGAATAGGCTAGCAAGCTGGAAAGGGAGTTTACTCAATCAGACTGGTAGACTCTGCTTGGTTAATTCTATTGCCGCCGCTATTCCCACGTACCAGATGCAGGTCTCTATTTTTCCCAAAGGAATCATTAGTAAATTGGAGTCTATGATGAGGAATTTTCTTTGGAAAGGACAAGTTGATGGAAGAGGATTGAATCTTGTTAGTTGGAAGGTACTGGTTACTCCAAAAAAATATGGAGGTTTGGGGATTAGAGATACTTATTGTGTAAATATTGCTCTTCTTGGGAAGCTAGTTTGGACTTTTTTCCAACAGCCAAACAAGCTATGGGTCCAATTGTTGGATGCCAAATACCGATCATCTCTATATGACTGTTTTAGTTATCCTAAGAACAAGGACTCTCCCATTTGGAGGTGTCTTTGCAAGGCTTGGGAAGTGTTGAAGGATGGGTTTGCTTGGTGTATTGGAGATTTGAACCAGAATTTTTGGTTTTCTAGCTGGAAGAGAGAAGAACGGTTATCTAATGAGATGAATTATGTTCACATTTCTGATTCGAATCTCCGGATACAGGATATTTGGTCGGTTGGTAGGTGGCATTTGGATACTCTTTATTCTCCTTTATCTCAAAATCTGAAAAGTAATATTCTCTCTTACAATCCAGATGAACAAGCAGGTCCGGAAGTGGGTTGGTATTGGAGTGGGTCTGCTGCCAAAGTCTATGACTCACGCAATGGTTACTTGTGGTTGTGTAAGCAGCTGTTTGGTTGGAAGGAGCGGGAGAATTGGCTTTGGCTTTGGCCTCAGCTTGTTCCAGAAAAGCATAAGTTTTTGGCTTGGTTGTGTCTTAAGGAGGCTCTTCCTACTTCAAGTTTTCGCTTTAGAAGAGGGATGTCATCATCGGATAGGTGTCCAAGATGTAGCCAGGAATCGGTTTTACATTGTATTCGGGATTGTCTAAAAGCTCAGGTTGTCTGGCATAGGTTGGATATTTCTTGTCATCCTTTGGATTTGAAGAGCTGGTTCTTGTATCATAACAGAGAGCATCCGTTCAAGTTCTTTTCGGGATTTTGGTGGATATGGCGAGCAAGGAATAATGACATCTTTAATCCCCATGAAACTTGGCCTTCGAAAAAAGTAATTTGTCTGACATTAACTTCAGAAAAGGAGCTTAGGAATATTTTTGAATTACAACGTATGTCCATTCCCTCTACTCAAAATGGTTTTTGGTGTAATATCCGGTCTAACCGAAATTAGTTAAATAATAAGTTAAATAGGAGCGAATATGGTTGGAAGATTTGGCAATTTGAATTTGATGATTTCAATATGATATTTGGATTCAGTGAATTTTTCCGAGTCGGAAGACATAGTTTTCTGCGTAAAAGCGCGCAGTGGAATTTTGATCGGCAGTACCGGCTGAGACCTGTCTGGTACTGCAGCTGAGAAAATTGATTATGAGTAAATAAGATTAAGAAATGAGGAATTATAATTAGGGGAGGTAGAAATATTTGAAGTGCGATTTAAAGCGCTAATCTTAAATGTTTTGGTCCAAAATTGGGCCAACAGACAAAAATAAGTGAACTGGGCCTAAGTGGGCCCAAGACCCAACATATATAAACATTAGTTATGAGCATTTCAGCTCATTTTACCCTAAAAGAGAGGTTGGGGCGCTGAAATAGAGAAGAGAGAAGAGAAGAGAGAAAACCTAACTCTCTTTGATCTTCAAACCACCATAACTTGAGCTACGGAGCTCCGATTGACGAGCCGTTTATGGCCACGCGTCGCTCTTCTCATCCTCTACATTTCTATCTGAGTTTTGTGGTGAGTATTCCATTCATCTCTACCCAGTTTTTGAAATTCCCCACTGTTACACGTTTTTGAGAATTGAAATCTTGTAATTTTGGGTGTTTAGGGATACTCCAACATGGATTCTAAGTGAGTTCTATCCCTACTTCACATGGGCTGAGGTAAGAAGTGCTCAAACCCTTGTGATTTGTCATTCTTATGAGCCCTAGGTTGATATATGTATGTAATATTGGTTATGTTAGTGCATTTGATAGTTTTGGTGCACAGTTGGGAGATTGGTGTTGCTTGAGTAGCTTTAGTGAGGCTTGGGGCTAAGGTTGGTGGAGACTTCCAAAGAAGAGGCTCAATTGATTTGGCTACAAGAGGTACGGTTTAAGTTTCATTTAAGTACCGTGTGGTGTGATGAGAATTCCTAGGCTAGATGCCCCTAGGATTAAGTTTGGATTGTGTAAATGGTTGATGCTAATATGCATAGTTGGTATGTAATGTGAGTTGATGATTGGATTGAGAATTGTGTGGCCTTGTATGCTTGGTGTATTGAAAATTTGATGTATTGGGTAATGTGTATTAATTTGTGGTTTATGCATTTAAATTGTGAAATTGGGCCGGAGGCCGTAAATTTTGGGCCGGAGGCCGGAAAGAGGTAAGGGAGGTAAGTTGATGTGTGCATTGTAGGATGACACAAGTGATTGGATGAATTTCATATAATGAATATGCGAATGATTGGGTTGATTGTTGGATAATAAGGTTTGAGGAGTTGAAGGGTGAAATTATGTAGATGAGGTATGTTTGGTTTTGGGTTGAGAAATATTATGTGGTCATATATGTGATTATGATTATTGATGTCTTGATGGTATGATGATGCATGAGAGGTATATATATTGTGATATATGCTTAAGGAATGATTAAGGTTGATTTGTGGGTGAAACCACGTGATAGTGATTATGATATTGATTATGTATAATGATGGTTGATTGAAAATAGTATTATTGGAAATTGAGATGAGGAAGGATGTATGACATGTTGATATGTTTGTAATTTAGCCATTTGCTTGAAATGGGTAAAGATGGTTATATGGCGGTTTTGTGAATCGTGGTAAAGTGTTATTGTATGAGTTGAGGAGGCTTGATGTTGATTTTGGTATATTTTGATTGGTTTCAAAAATGGTTGAAATTGGCATGTTTTGGTTGATTTTGAAAAGAGTTTAAAATGGCTTGTTTGGAAATGGCACTTTGTGGTTTTATATGAAAAATATAGTTTTTGGGCATACTTTGACGGGACATAACTTGGACTACGGATCTCTGTTTTGTGCCAAATCTGTTTAGAAATGAGATTGGATCCGGGATGTCCATGCCGTTCGAAGAACGGGTGAAAAACGATTTAAAATGAGAAAGTTATGTCCGTCGGAAGATTGGGGGTTGAATCTGTGATTTCTGCAACTTTTAACTTAGAAATTTTTAGCAGAATGACCCTCCACGCGTAGGCGCACTTGGCGCGTACGCGTCATTCTTCGAGAAGGCACCATCCACGCGTGCGCGTGGGGTGCGCGTGCGCGTCGATGCGCTGCACCCAATGCCCAGCCATTTTCCCGAGAGTTGTGCCAGAGTTGTGCCAGTCTTGTGCCTGGGGCGCAAGTGTACCCACGCGTACGCGTGGCTGACGCGTACGCGTCGTTGTCTATTTTTCAATCTGCGCGTCCGCGTGAATGGCGCGTATGCGCCGATGAGTTTTGTGGCCATCCACGCGTGCGCGTGGAGTACGCGTACGCGTGGCCCTGTTTTCATCCCAAAGTTGATTTTTGAGTATTAAAAGCCAAATCTCATACTTCTAAGCCTCCGATCTCACCCCTTATGTATTAAATCATTATGATATGCCTAGCAATGAGAAAGGAGCTAGGGGATGTGGTAACTTGCGAGTGAAGCAAGGGGAAAAGTTATGATCAATGATGATCAACGATGATTATATGAGATATGGAGGATGACGGTGGGAGTACCGTGTATGCCATGAGCCGAAAGGCTATATTTATTGATAAATGGCTGGTTCTTGATTGGACCATGAGCCGGATGGCTGAGTTATTGCCGGGTCACGGCAAAGCCATTATTGATTATGGCTGAGAATAATTGCATATATGATTAATGAATGAATGTGTTAAATGGATAATAATGGAAGATGTTGAAATGTGATGTGTAACCCCGGGTAGTAGGCAGTGGCGTTGTCCACTTGCTCCAGGTTAATGTTTGAGATTTGATAACAATGAGGATTGATAATATGAATGGAGATTGAATGAATATATGTTTGAGATACCTGGGCAGTAGCAAGGGTTGTGGTTCGTCCCGCTTGCTCCGGGTTAATGTTTAAGATACCTGGGCAGTAGCAAGGGTTGTGGTTCGTCCCACTTGCTCCGGATTAATGCTTAAGATACTTGGGCAGTAGCAAGGGTTGTGGTTCGTCCCACTTGCTCCAGGTCAGAGATTGTGATGCCTGGGTAGTAACCGCAGTAGTGGTTGTTCCACTGGCTCCAGGTTGAGCTTTTAAACACCCGCCTGGGTAGTAGCCGCAGTAGTGGTTGTTCCACTGGCTCTGGGTTGAGCGGGTAGTAGCAAGGGGGTTGTAGCTCAAACCAACTTGCTCCACAAGGGGTGTTTCTGTCCAATGGTTAGCTACCAGGACATGTCGGGTTGGCTATATAACCGACAGATGATATCATTAGCCATAGGACAGGCATACATCATTTGCATATGTTTGAATTGTTTGGGTTTGCCTATTTGTTTTGGATTTCTATATCATATATGCTATGTTACCTGATTACGTGCTACTTGTTCTACTTGTACCTTATTTGTGTATTACTTGTCTGTATTGCTTGTGTTTGTACAACTGAGAGATCCCTCATGTTGGTGTCGGTGGATGTTGGGGGCTATTTTTGATGAGATGAATTGATAATGCGATTGCATGATGATGATAATTTTTGAATGAGATAATTTAAGCCCCCTGGGTAGATGCAGTGATGTGATTTCACTAGCTCCAGGCGAGGGTATGATGTATTGATATAGAGTTGCTGAGGCAGAACAACTGGTGATGGTTTTGCTTATGATTCTGAGTCTGATTTGTGGAAGAATCAGCGAGTTGGGAAACATGTGTAACATGAACTAGATTTAGTATCCCCTTACGACAGATGCCTATTTATGGATTAGTGAGAATCTAGGCTGGATACTTGGTGAAAAGGAGTTTAGGATGCTTAGTGAGTTTTTATTGCAGTGCATTGTATTTATTTGGCACTTTTACCGTACTGGGAACCCATGGGCCCGGGGTTCTCATTCCGTATATATCTCTTGTTTTTCAGATACAGGTCCAGGTACTCAAAAGTGAACTGTGGTTCGTCTGAGAGACGGCGAAGATCTTTATTTTTTCTACTTTGTGTTTTGCTTAGAATCTCTCCATCCTTGTTTTGAAAAGATTATATTATGTATTGAACTCTTTTGAACTTGCCTATAGAGGCTCTTGTGTTTCCTTTGGAAGAGATTAGGACATACTGTTGTCAACTACTTTCATACTGTACCCTAGCCGGCCTAAACTTCGCGGGTCGCGACTAGTGGCTATTACTTATGTTATATATATCTATCTGTTATCTATCTCTTAATCTCCTTTATGCCTTGTCCGTATATCACTTTCGACTTCACAGTTTAACTTTTCGTTGTCGAAATGTGAGTGATACGTCTTCGCGATTTTATTTCTACTCTTTTCAGGCTTCTCGATTAATACTCCTTTCGAAATTACCTATATTTATATATTAAAAATCCACCTGGGAGTCGTACCACCGTAATATCATTGACTTATGACTCGAGCATAAGGATTTGAATATTAGGGTGTTACATTTGGAATCCCCCATGCATTGGTACTTTTAAGATTAATTGTGATGCTAGTTATTTTGGTTCGGATGAGAGTGTTGGTTTTGCTTGTGTTATTAAAGATTGTAAGGGGAGCTGGCAAAGGGGTGTTTGGGAATGATTGAGAGTAATAGTATTCTTCAAGGAGAATTGTTTGCTATTTGGAGAGGATATCTCTTAACTTGGGATGTGGGTCAACGAGATGTTATTTGTGAGACGGATTGTGTGGAAGCATTTAATCTTGTTACTCAAGATGGTTTTGGGTTTATTGATCCATTGGTGCTCAAAATAAGAGATATCATGCGTTGAAATTGGCGTGTTGACTTTCGTTTGATTATGAGAGATGCAAATACGGTGGCAGATACTATGGCAAAGATGGCGATGAAGTTACAACTTTCGCATGTGGAACTTCTTTCACCTTGGGAGGAGTTTAAGAGTAGTCTTAAATGTGACTGTCCCTATATTTAAGCAGTTCCTTATTTTGTTTATTTTGTTTTTCTTTGTTTAATTTATTTCAGTCACCAAAAAAGATAGTCAAATTTAAAGTATACAAACCTAATTTTTAGATTGATGGTTTTTATTTTTATTTTTTTTAAATATGCAAATCTAACCTCAAATTTGTATTCTACTATTCAATTTGTGTTTTATTAAATTTTAAAATTTCAAAATTTATAAAATCTAAGGGTCAGGTTTTTCTAATAATTTTATTATTCTTTAAATTTCATCTTTAGATTTGTTAACATTCATAATTAAATAGCACACCTACGGAAGCTAGCCCTAAAATAGAGAATAAGTCTAAGGTACAATTACAGCATGGTACGACGAGCTCCAGACAAGGAGACCTCGTCTTACGAAAAAATGACATCAGTTCCCCCACTCCCGGAGAAGGGAAGCTCATGCCTGACTGGGAGGTTCCCTCCTGAATCAAGATGGTAATCGAATAAGGATCCTACAAGCTCGAAAGACTAGATGTGACCGAGCTCCTAAAATCCTAGAATGCCACCTTCTTACGGCGCTACTATACGTAGAAACATCCTTCCAAAGCAACAAGATCGAGGTCGTTTAGGACTATTTCTTTACCTTTTATTTTTTGCTTTTTTCTCTTTCATTTATTGTTTAAGTTGTTTAATCACATATTTTCTTATCAGGCACTCTTTCCTACCCACATCGGGAGGTTTTAACGAGGCCCAAATCTAAAATAAAATTTAGTTTTTCAAAAGCATTGCCCCATCTAATGGCACAAACTAAACGCGGCTACCTCCGTGGATTGATCATCCCGAGGCCAACAAAACGGATATCCAAATAAGTAAACGACTACCCGAGAATCGATCACCCCGAGGCCAAGGAAACAGATATCCAAATAACAAAACAGATATCCAAATAAGTAAATAGCTACTCGGAAATTGATCACCCTGAGGCTAACGAAACGAATATCCAAATAAAAAAAACGGAGACCTGGGAATCAATCACCTCGAGGCCAACAAAATTGATATCCAAATAACAAAGCGGATATCCAAGTAAGTAAACGGCTACCTAGGGATCGATCACCTCGAGGCCAACAAAACGAATATCCAAAAAACAAAGCAGATATCCAAATAAGTAAACGACTACCTAGGGATCGATCACACCATGGCTAACAAAACGGATATCCATATAAGTAAACGGCTACCTGAAAATCGATCACTCTGAGGCCAACGAATTGGATATCAAAAAAACAAAACAGATATCCAAATAACAAAAACCGACGACCCGAGGATCAATCACCCCGAGGCCAATAAAATGGATATCCAAATAACAAAGCAGATATCCAAATAAGTAAACTGCTAACCAGGGATCGATCAATCCGAGGCCAACAAAATGGATATCCAAATAACAAAGCGGATATCCAAATATATAATCGGCCACCCGAGAATCAATCACCCCGAGGCCAACAAAACAGATATTCAAATAATAAAAAATGGTGACCCGGGAATTGATCGTCCCGAGGCCAACAAAACGGATATCCAAATAAGTAAACGGCTACTCGGTGATCGATTACCCCGAGGCCAACAATACAGATATCCAAATAACAAAGCAGATATCCAAATAATTAAACGGCTACCCAGGGTCGATCACCCCTAGGCCAACAAAACAAATATCCAAATAATAAAACAGATATCCAAATAACAAAAAAGGCAGCCCAGGGATTAATCACTGTGACGCTAACAAAACGAATATTCAAATAACAAAATAGATATCCAAATAAGTAAAACGGCCACCCGGGAATCAATCACCCCAAGGCCAACAAAACGGATATCCAAATAAGTAAACGGCTACCTAGGGATTGATCACTCAGAGGCCAACAAAACAGATATCCAAATAACAAAACGGATATCCAAATAACAAAAAACGGCGGCTCAGGGATCGATCACCCTGAGGCCAACAGAACAGATATCTAAATAATAAAATGGATATCCAAATAACAAAAAACGACGGACTGGGAATTGATCACCCCGAGGCCAATAAAACAGATATCTAAATAACATAACGGATATCCAAATAACAAAAAGCGGCGGATCGGTGATCGATCGCCCTGAGGCCAACAGAACGGATATCCAAATAATAAAAATGGTGACCTAAAAATCGATCACCTGCGAAGCCAACAAAAAGGATATTTAAATAAGTTAAACGGCTACCCCCAGAAACTGATCACCTCCGAGGCCAACAAAACAGATATTCAAATAAGCTAAATAAGTAATGTATTGAAATCGGCCTACCAAGAGGCCCAAAATAAATTCAGAATAACAGCCCAAAAAGGCCATACAAAATAAGCATGAGCTGACAGTCTTCCAACTCGCGAAAAGCCGAACTCACCAACATCCCACCAATTAGTGCAGAATGATGTCACTCCATTTCTAGGCCCCTCACGGCATCCCAATAATATAAAACCAAACAACGAGCTCCTTGTCAAGCCACAACAGTAAGAAAAAGGTTCCTCCAGCGATGAGACTGAACACACTTACTCTCTCACTCTAGTGACAACTATTATGGATCTGGTTCTCGGGTCCCACACCGGAATGGCTTTCGACCCGGTTATCCGGGGTTTGGTCTCCTTTTAACGGTCCAAACTGGTCCTACAATCTCTAACCAATATTCGAATTCAAATACCTCTCTTAACTTAGCCAAATAAGATAAGATGAGATAACTACCACCAAACATTTAAATTCAAATACCTTTCTTATCTTAGCCAGATAAGATAAGATAACTACCACCAGCTATATAAAGGGGAGTCAGAGGCCCCTCAGGTACTCACACATTCCTCACACACACACCTCTTAGATCCATTTTAATTTGAGCGTTGGAGTGTCTTTGCAGGTACCACCTCCTGTCGCTCCAAGAAGATGATCCGACAACTGCCTTGAGTTGCAAGTCTCCGATCCACCTCATAACCCGTACCAGAGATTTCAAGTACATTAATAATATTAAATCATATATAAATTGCTAAATAAATGTAACAATATTTTTTACAAATTAGCTTTCAAATTTAATATTAACTTACATAGTATCTAAACTAATTCTACACAATATAGCATTTTAAATATATACTATATAATATAATTAATTTAGCTATTCGCGCAACACGCGTCTCAATCTTGTTGATTCCTACGGTAAGCAAATTTCTCCAAACAATCTGCAGCAAATGGACAGATTTTGGAAGGCTTAAAATTCAATTTCTAAAAGTTTGGCCTCTACTATATAGGTAGTACTCATCCAAAATTTGGATCATGGAAAAAAGAGCATTCATAATACCCTAACTAATTTTTGTTTTCATTTTTTCTTTCGTAGAGCTTACTTGGAATATTCTTGTTTTATCTTTTTTTTTTTTTTTAAAGAAGTATATAGAAGTTACTCGTTATGTATATGGTTACAAAAACTAAGCCGATCAATAAATTGGTGAGATGACTGGTTCACTGATTTAATAATTTGACCGGAGTTCAAACGGAGTTTGACCGATTTAATTTAATATTAAATAAAATTATTAAAAAGTTAATATATAATTTTAAATATTTAAACTCAATAATTTCTAACCTAAAAAAATAAAAAAATTTAAAATTTTTATATAATAAATTGTCCATAATTTATCAGTAAAAATTAATAAACAACTTTAAACATGAAAATTTATAACTAAAATACATCAAAATACATGTAAATAATAAATACATAATATTCTACCACCAAAATAAACAACATTGACAAACAAGTTTTCAACTAAATAAAAATACTAATCATAAAAAATCATAATCATAATTAAGTGCTTCAAGATCTTTAATATACAGTCAACAAAAATTATTCCATCAATAAAATTAACTCAATCAAAAAATTAAAAAACCAGCAACAGCATTATGGTAAAAAATAACAACTCAAAATAATAAAAATTAACAAAAGCAGTAGTTCAATATTATTAACTTATTAGCAATAACATTGACAGAAAATAGTAACTCAGAATAATTAAAAATTCAATTAGTATCAAATCTCTCATAAAAATCTCTTAGAAAATTCAACACTTTCATATTGTTATACATCTTAAACCCATCTTGTTTCACTTTAATTCACCAATTAATTAGAATCTATAATCTAATAATCAAAACTAATAACCAACAAATTAGTAATAACCACTGACGATTGAATTTACAAATAGAATCATAATTTGAAATAAACAAAAGAATTACAAAAACATATGAAATCAAATAAATAGACTATGAAATCAAACTGTAGTAACAAATTAAAAACAAAACAAAAATATAATTTAAAATTTACAAAAATAGAATTACAAAAATTGATTAATTCATTTAATTTAACAAAATAAAAAAAAGCTAAAAAATAAAAGACAGCAATCAACAGAAATTAAATCCAGAAGACAGCAATAAAAAAATAACAATTAACCCAGAAAAACATACAACAATCAACATAATTAAATCTAAAAAAATAGCAATTAACTTCCAAAAATAAAACTAAAGCAGTGGACGGATGGAGGCTTACAAATTCAGAAATTTAGTAACTCAAAATAAGCAGAAATGAGCAAACTCAGAATCAGAAATAAAAAAACCAAATAAAAGTACAAAACAAGCAAAATTAAATTGAAGACCGGTGGTGAAGGAGGAAGCCAAGTGACGGCGACGGAAGAGGGAAAGTGAGCTCGGGCACAGAGGCAATCGAAGACAGAGGCTTGACGCACGAGAGAGATAGAGGGATCGACGATGCGGATAGAGACACGATTTTAGGGCGGCCGACGATGACGAGGACAAAGGCGGTGACGCCAACAGCAGCTTCGAGCATACTTGGCAATGTGAGGTGAAGGGATCCAGGAAAAGAGGATCGTGGCGGCCGGGCTCGACGTTGGCTTAGGAGAAGAGTTCGTCGGCAACGGCAGCACTGGCCGCTACCTGCTGCTGCTGGCTGTCTTGGAGAAAGAGGCTGCTAGGGTTTCGTGTGGAGCTTAGAGAGAGAGGGGGGCTAGGTGGTGTGTGTGTGTGTGTGAGAGAGAGAGAGAGAGAGAGAGAGAGAGAGAGAGAGAGAGAGAGAGAGAGAGAGAGAGAGAGAGAGAGAGAGAGAGAGAGAGAGAGAGAGGGGGGAAGGGTTTATGTATTTTTTTTCTTTTAAATTGAAAATCGAAAAAAATCGTCCAATTCAAGCGGTTCACTGATTAATCGCTGGTTTGACCAATTTTTTGTCAGACGATTTTTCACTTCAACCGAATCGGCTAGGGGACCAGTTCCCGGTTGAACTGGTTAGTCCGGCTTGATTTTCAGAACATTAGTTATGTTACTTATACTGCCTAACCGCCTTCCACATTTAAAGTGATGAGTTGTCAATTCTATTACACTTGCAATTGTGTATATATAACTTCTATACTCTATCGTTCAACTTGTAATGAATGTTCAGAAACTCAGATGCAGATGCTAACTATAGGCTCTGCTATCTTTTCTCTCAACTCTCTTTTTCTCTGCTCCCTTTACTAGTTCTAGTTTTCAACTATCTTCTAATACCTTTCATGGTATCAGAGCCCACATGTTTGATGGATCCAAGTTCAATACTTTCTGTAGATACGATGAACTCTTGAGGCTTAGTTCCAACGAGAAGCTTTCCAAGTTTCACCGCAACTTCGATCTATATGAAACTTGATAACAACAATTTCTTGCAATGGAAATACCAAGCAGAAGCGATGATTGAAGGTAACGATTTATTAAGTCATGTATCTGGAAATGAAATAATACAGCAAAGATTGGTGAATGGTGAGATTAATCCAAAATTTCAAAGATAAAAAAGGCAAGATGCTCTATTGAAATCGTGATTACTGGATTCAATGTCAACAAAATTTACTACAAGAATAGTTGGATGCACCTACACATTTCAAATCTGGAATAGGTTAGAAAATTTTTTTCCACAAACTAAGGCTAAGGTGATGCAATTGAAGAACAGGTTGAGCAATACTTGAATAAGAGTCTCAGTAAATGAATATTTGCTTTCTATCAAAGGAACAATTGATGCTCTAGTGTTAGTTGGTGAGATAGTGAGTGAAAGTGATCATATGAATGCGCTACTTCACGGTTTGACTGAAAATTATGCTCCATTACTTACTTCATTGCTGACAAGACCACAAGGTATCACTGTTGGTGAGTTAGAGGCTATGTTGCTAGCTCATGAAAACATGTTAGAAAGGTTTAGAAATCTTGATCTAGAGTTTGTTCAAGCAAATATGGCTCACTCTAGGTTCAACAATCAATTCGCTACTCAAGAAAGTGATCAAGAATAGTTTCAAGCAAACATGGTTCAATGAGGGAATTTTAGAGGATGTCTTAGAGGAAGAGGTATATTTTTTAGAGGCGGTAAACAAGACATGAAGTATGAAAGAGGCCAGTAGTCATAATTTGCTTCTAATGCGAATTTTGAGAGAAATCAGTAGTCACAGCTTAGTAGTGATAGAAGAAGATCCCAAGGTTATGGACAAGGCTATGGAAGGTCACATAATTATGGCCAGAACTGTGGTAGAGCAAGCTTTGGCAGAGGTGAATTACAAGAGAGACCACAATGCCAACTCTACAACAAAATTAGGCATACAACAAGAAGTTGCTAGTTCGGATATAAGAAAGATCAGCAAGAAGTTGCTAAAGGAGCAGGGAATAGTTCACATGTTTTCTTGTCCACATGTTGATCAGCATAATGGTACAGTTAGAAGAAAGCATCGACATGTAATGGAGATGGGACTAACCATGTTGGCACCAACATCTTTACCAATCAAGTTTTTGGGAGAAGCCATTACAACAGCTGTTCAACTAATCAACATACCGCTTACACCAATCTTGGATGGAGTGTCACCAAGTCACCAACTGAGAAACTACTTGGGAAAAGCCCATCTTATGAGAGTCTGAGGGTTTTGGGTGCTTATGCTTCCCTCACTTAAGACCTTATAACAGAAATAAATTAAACTTTAGGTCCTCTCCTAGTGTCTTTCTTGGGTATGAAACCAATCACAAAGGCTACAAGTGCTTGAAAACTTCTGGTAAGGTGATTATCACCCAAGAATATGGTGTTTGAAGAAAGTAGATTTCCTTTAAAAGAGGTAAGTTTTGGTTTTGGTACTAATTCTGAAGAAAGAATGCAAAGTGAGCAAGTCATCTACATGCCAAGAATTCCCATTATTTCCTCCTCCACAACACAGTTTTAGCTGACTCAGAGACCCCTAATATTTCTGCAAGCTCAATTTCCCACACCATAAGCCAGCCAATTTCAAATCCTCTTAAGCCACACCAGCCAATTCTTGCACAACCTCCCTTAGTCTCTAGGCCAATTATAGCACCAATCACTTAATTAATGCAATTTATAACCACTCAACAGCAAACCTCTATAGCCAGCCCTATTACTTTACACCCAACAATTACTTCACACCCAACACACATTGCTCCTTCAGATATTCCAATTGCAGTTCTAATCTTAGACTTGGAGATTGTTCTTTCTTGTACTAATACTAGTGAACCTCAGCCTTTATTCACCAACAACCACCCAATGGTTACTTGAAGAAAAGATGGAATCTACAAGCTCAAGGTATTTCAAGCATGTGTTGAGCCTCGAACAGTGCATCACGCTTTAGCAAATCCCAAATGGAAGCAAGCTACGGATGCTAAATTTGCAGCATTATAAAAGAACAATACCTAAAAACTTGTCTTTACCCAATTGGCAAAGAAACAATAGACAGTAAATGGGTGTTCCAATTGAAGTATAATACATATGGTAGCTTGCAAAAACACAAAGCCAGACTTGTAGCTCAGGACTTCTCACAAAGACCAAGTTTTGATTTCATTAAAACCTATAGCCCAATTGTTAAACCAACCTCAATTAGAATTGTTCAATCCTTGGCTCTAGCTAAATCGTGATTTATAAGACAATTCGATGTCAATAATGTATTCTTGCATGGTGAATTAACTAAAAATATTTATATGAAGTAGCCACGAGGCTACACGATTGGAAATGATACTCTAGTGTGCAAGCTTACTAAGGCACTGTATGGATTGAAATAAGCTTCGAAGGCATGATATTTCAAACTCTCAATGGTTCTGAGAAACCTAGGATTTACTGCTACAAAATTGGATGTATCAGTTTTTGTATAACAAGTTTCAATTACTTATGGCCTTATCTATGTTGATGATATACTCATCACAAGAAGCTTGCAAGAGGTCATTATTGAAGTAACACAATAGTTAAACTCAGCCTTTGTTCTAAAGAATATAAGGGATCTGGACTATTTCCTTAGTATACAAGTCACTAGGACAAGGAATAGAGGGATGTTGATGTCCCAAACCAAATATGTTCAGGCATGATTGGCTGTAAGTGTAAAATCCAATAAATTAATAAATAATTAACTAATAAATTAATTATAAACCAAAAAAATTAAAAAATTAAATTTTATAATTTGAAAAATAAAAATATTAACATACCGAGAGAGAGAGAGAGAGAGAGAGAGAGAGAGAGAGAGAGAGAGAGAGAGAGAGAGAGAGAGAGAGAGAGAGAGAGAGAGAGAGAGAGAGAGAGAGAGAGAGAGAGAGAGAGAGAGAGAGAGAGAGAGAGAGAGAGAGAGAGAGAGAGAACCCTAAACCCTTATCACATCAAACTTCAATTCCTCCTAACTTTCAATCCGAAGATCTGCCGCATCGTTTGTGGCCACACGTTTATCTCGCCGAGCTCTTCAATTCTATCTGAATAAAGTAGTAAGGATCTCTGAATTTCATATCCAATTCTCCATTCCCTTCATTTATATGAATTTGGTTTGGGTATTGAAAGATTTTCATAATTTTGGTAGTTTAGGTGCAATCTAGCATTGGGTAATTGTTGGGTTTCGTCCCAATCATCAGTGGGTAGGGTAAGAAACCACTAAACCCTTGTGAATTGATGAATTCGTAAATTCTAGTGTTTGATTTTGGTACATTGTATAAAATTAGATTGAATACATGTGAATTGGAGTCAAATTAGTGAATTGGAGTACTTGGAATAAAACTTTGGTGGCTGAAACTTATTGGATTTGATTCGGAGTCTTGAAAGTTTGAATTGTGGTGTTTTGAGTTTAAAAAAAATCTGTCAATGTATAATTCGGTTTCTTCTAGTTAATAATATATAATGCTGTGTAAAATTTAAACTAATAACTCTTAAGATATGTTTAAATTATAAAAATTGGTTAATTAATAAATAAAAATTATTGAATTTGGTGTTAAATGTGTAAATTGTGAAATTAGTAATTTTATGAATGAAATTGTTAAATGAGATTGATGTTGAAGATTAAAGTTAATAAAGTGAAATTGGATGTGATAATAATAATTGTGATGTTGCTGGTAATTGTTGGTGCTATAAATAGTGATCACTAGTATATATAAAATATTTCTTCTCCACTACCTCAATATATCAAATCTATTAAAAAAATTTCTTACGTCATCTTTTAAACATTTATCTATCTCATTTTTATTGAATTCACTTGGCTTTATTTTCTGTATTTGCTTTTACTTTCTCAAAGAATCTTTATTCATAATGCTATCATTGTCACTTATCTCTAAACTAGAATTTCGTTCAATATCTAAAGAAAAGTTAGCATTTTGAGAGTTCGCTAATTTTGCCTCCAAATACTAATTTTTTCTACACATATTCTTTCAATTCCTAATTTTTTATCATCATCATTCAATCATAATTTTTCTGTACAAATTAAATTGGAATTGAGAAGCTCAAGTTATCGCCACTTGATATAGACTAATAGTTATTATCAAACAATTAGAAAAAGTTTAAATGGTTAATATGTACAAGTTGAAGAAAGTTCCTTGAAGCAAGAATGTTACTGCCAGTTGGTGAAGTAATGCACTGCTTATGTCATTTTTAATAATTAAGAATGATTATTTTATTATTTGTATTAGCATGTTATCTTATCTATAAAATGGCATGAAAGATTTTATACTTTGAGATTTTTTCATATGAATGAAAATGTATTAAGTTGTTTAAATTTTTTTTAATGTATTATTGGTGAGTTAGAGAGCCAAAAATATAGTAGTGTTATTTATATGAGTAAATAATTTTGAGGTAAATTAATAATGGATTTTATACTTATATTTGGTATCAGAGTTAGTTAATCTAGTATTAATTGAGAGTTTGTGAAGTGTGAAAGAGTTTTCACATAGTTCTTTGTTATGTGTTTCGATTCCAAATTAGATGAAAAATTTGATTATAGTTATTGAAAGACTTTAATGTCTACCTATTTAAAAACTCAAAACCTGTGAAAACTCTTATTAAATATGTTGCTATTTGAGATTATTTTACATGGAAATGGATCCTCTCAATTTTTTTAACACTTAAAGAAAATAAAGTGTGATCTCTTACCATTAATTTTATGAGTGGGACCAAAAATAAATATGAGAGAGAGAGAGTAATGAAGGGTGAAATTAAACAATTGACACCATCCAGTCACAAAAAAAAACAATTGACACCATTCGATTTTTTTTACTGGAGAGGATTTACTCCCATTTTACATTTGTTCAACTTATTTGTGTTAGGACTTGTAAACCTTCTCCATTTTAATTATAACAGTAACTGTCAGTCTATGTAAATCCTAGAATATAACTAGAAATTGTTACAGAGATAATATTTATCAGGTATTTTATCCGTATTCCGCATATGATACGTATATACCAGAATTTGAAATAAGATTCTTGAGTTTCCATAATTGAAAGAAGTTTTCTTTAAAAAAATAAATTCAATAGAAATTGAAAAATTGACTACGACATGTTCTATACTGAATAAATAGGACTACTACAAAAAGGAAAAAACATGTATCTAATTTAAATATTAGATATATGGCTAACTATAGCAACGGAAGTTAGATTTGTGTAGGTTTAATAAATATACTAATTTTATTACGTAATGCAAAATTTAAAATCAGAGAATTTTGCACATAAGTGATTTACAATGGATGCCATAAAGGCTACTTACGGGGAATCAATCAAACTAGTTAACTCTCAAGAGTTTTGGGAGGGAACTAATTTGCTGCGTCCTGAGACACACAAAATTAGGAAACCTTCTAGAAGACCAACTAAGAAGAGGAGTATTGATGTGGTGGCTGAGTCTCGGATAAAAAGAACAAGGTCACAAAATCAAGAAAGCCTTATAGGTGATATACAGTAAATGCGAACAGAAGAGCCACTATCATAGGACATGTAAAGGTGCACCAACAAATTCAAATTGACAAAAAATAAAAAAGAAACCAAAGCAATAACCAAGTGAAAATCAATCAGAACAAACCCCTGCAAATCAGAACTCAGAACAGGTACTAAAAATTGTGTTGTTTTGGTTAGCATACTCTATGTGAAGTCTTTTGTGCCTAAGCGAACATAAGTGATATGTTAACCTTTTTCATTGCACAGAATTCAGATGGAGTTCAATCAAATGGAAGCAACAATCTGGCTGGGGAACCTCTGGACCCACTGGTATACCCACCTCCTCATTTTTGTATTGGGTATTTTGATCCATTTGAAACTGATATGGACTAAAACCAACTATTGTGTTGTACTTTATAGACTAAAGCAAAAAACAAAAGAAAAAGGTGCCCAAGCTCAGGAGTACACCTGCTGTAATCCAAGAACCAAGAGTGAAGATCAAACTCTTACAGTTTGCACCACCACAGATAGACGTAATTGTCATATTGTTTATACACTCCAAAAAATTATAGCCCAATCTATCAAAATAAAAATTATTGTTCAGTTTTGCTTTTGGGTTTGGATGTCAATGCTGACCCCTCAGTGTATACTAGCCCAAATACTCCACTTCAGGGATCACAATTTAGAGTCAAGCAATCAATAACTAGGCCACTAGCACCTCCAATTCAACACAATCCAGTCACCCGTCCATTAATGAATCATACCCTCCAACAGACCAAACCCTTGTCCACAAGACCACTTACTCAGGAGTAACAACACACTAATGAATCAAGTAGTAAGGAACGGCAACAACTACCTTCAAATTTTTTCCATACCAAACCTAAATGTACCCCCGAGATTCAAGCCAAAACATATGGCTTTAGGCCACCAAAGCAGAAATGATGAACTGATGTCCATGGTTACAAAGGATCTGTGGTTTTTTTTTTTTTTTTGGTTATGCATCTTGGATGTCTGCTAGTCTGAGACCTTTTGTTTAATATTATGGAATATGTAACAGACCTGGTTATTGATTTTTGGGTGTATCCATTTAGATGCAACATGTTTTCTTGTTTCGTGCTGAGCTATCAGCGGACTAAACTATGCCTATGTGCATAGAATTATGAATGTAATTACTATGTCTTTGGAAAGCTATCAGCAGACTAAATTATGCCTATGTGCATAGAATTATGAATGTAATTACTATGTTTTTGGAAATATATCATTCTCCAGGATTTCATAGTTCCAAATCTCTTGCACAAAATTATATTATCATTAATGCAACAAAGTCACAATCTATTCACATAGAATATGCAATTATAGGGGCATAACAATCCATTTATCAACCCTAACCATACATCAATGATTGCAATACAATATCTATATCCCAAACTACAAGATACTTCACTGTTGCTAATGAAATTAACATGGCTAGCATAACAGAGACTATGAACTGATTACTCCATTTCTTTGATTTTCCTTCAATTCCCAAATCAACCTTCTATATGCCAGTTGCTCCAATCTGTTTTCTAGCATCATCATTCTTCTTTCAACATCACTATCTTTCTCATGCCCAACATGACAAGAAATCAACTCGTCCAGACACACGAAATAGTTGCAGTGAGGTCATTCTGTCTGTAATTGCATTTATTATGAACATAATTTGTTAAAGAACACAAGCAAACTTAAATCTAAGAATCAAACATGGAGGAACACTTACATGTTCATAGCAACAACCAAGAAAAATTCTGTCTGGGTTCTTGACAGTTCCAGATCCTAGGATGATCGCATAAGTTCCACACTTGCATTTAGGGTGCTGAAACTTCACCTTCTTCCCCCTACTTGCATTATTACTCGAATCCATCCTACTATTCTGCACAATGCCCGAAGGGGGAGTGTCTCCTGATATTTGGAGTTACAATATCATGATCCACGGCTTGTGCAAAAGTAAAATGGTCAATCAGGCCTTCGAACTCTTCGACATAATGTGTTCTAAGAACTTGGTTCCCGACGAGGTAACTTTCAGTATGCTAACTGATGGCTTGGGAAAATCAAGGAGAATCGATGATGCTTTTGAGCTTCTTCAAAAAATGCAAGATGGAGGTCATCCAGCTGATGTAGTCACTTTCAACATTCTTATAGATGGCCTGTGAAAAAATGGAAGAAATAAGGATGCAAAAGAGATTTTTGAACATCTTTCCACTAAAGGCTATAATCCAGACACTTGGACATACAATATTTTTGATCGATGGATTTTACATGACTAAATCAGCTGGGTGACCTCCATCTTGCATCTTTTGAAGAAGCTCAAAAGCTTCATCAATTCTCCTTGATTTTCCCAAGCCATCAATTAGGATACTGAAAGTTACCTCGTCAGGAACCAAGTTCTTCGAACACATTATGTCGAAGAGTTCGAATGCCTGATTGACCATTTCACTTTTGCACAAGCCGTGGATCATGATATTGTAACTCCAAATATCAGGAGACACTCCCCCTTGGGTCATTGTACAGAATATATACTTTACCTTATTTACCTCATTAAGCAAAAAATATCCATCCATTAAGCTGTTATAAGTAAGGTTCTGAAAATCGGACCGATCATCGAACCGCTCTAGTCACTAGTTCACTGGTCCAATCGCTCTAACAATGGTTCAACCAAAAAAACCGTTCTATAATAAAATAATAAATAAATTATAAATAATCATTCGAAAATATCTTTCAAATTTAAAATCCTACATATAATATCACCAACAAAATGTAATTAATCATCAAAATATGCAAAAACTTGCTATAAATTTGTTGACAAATAACATAATCATACTTCCATTAAAAATAACTGGATTGAATTGCAGTACAGAAGGTAAAGATAGAAAATATTGTCTTAATGTAGTTGAGCCAAAAAGTAAAACAAAACAGGCCCTTTTAGTAATAAAAAAGAAGCAAAATGTTTCGCTGAAGGAATAAAAAAGCAAATCTACAGACCAATATATACGGATTAAGTACCAGATTGAATCTTTGGAGAAACTTACATTCATTATGTGCTTATAAATATCATTGACAGCCTTCTCTGTTATTCCTCTCATTGTATACGTCTTTCCACTGCTAGTTTGTCCATAAGCAAAAATAGTTGCTGCAACAAATATGCATGCAATCATTTGGTCATTCATAGGTCACTAGCAGAGGCACAAGTTACCAGGGTGATCAGGGCATAAAGCTACAAAAAATAAATACATTACCATTAATGCCCATCAATGCAGATAAAGCCACATTCTTTACCCCTTCTTCGTACACTGCCTCGGTTAAACAAGCAGGACCAAAAACTTTGTCTACAAGAACACATTGACAAAAATAAATAATACTAATAAATAAATAAAGCGAGGACATCAAATTATGAAGGAAAGTATGAATTTATCTGATACCAACGGTAAACGCTGCTGGTTGAGCAGCACGTTCGTTTGCGGGCGGTTTATACACAATCGTAAAATCATCAATGCAATCCCATGCCACCTGATCCTTACTCCTTAGCCAAATGTTCTTTTCTGTTTAAAGAACTTAGCCTTACAGTAACTATAATCTTCTCCTCTCTGTCTCTAGGCCCTCCTGGGTTGATACTGGTGTCCTATCTATCTTTGAAGCTGGTGTTCCAGGTGCTCTGATAATCATCATCTAGATAAATCATAGTTATGAAATTATCAGAAATATGGACCCGATTGTTTTGGGCTAAAGTGACCATGATGCACTTTACACTAAAAATCAAGAGTAGATAATTATACACTCTTAGTTGATAACTTTATACACAAGTTCAAGCAACTTTATAACTGTAAGCATAAAATTTCAACTCTACTGAAATTAAAAAACTCTATTCTACTGAAGTAAAAAACAAACTGAAACTGACAGAACCAAAAATTTCAAATTATAATATGATATATGACAATAATATAGGACTGATTCACTGCAGCATGCTCAAAACTCAAATGCTAATGAGTTTTTAAATCCTTTTCTAAAAAGATAACTCCATCAACAAGTTGCATAAATTTACTTTTAAAAGAAATTATCTAAAAAAATTAAATTAAATAAGTAAATAAAAGACAGAAGCAAGTAGGAAAAATTTCATACTAAGGACTAAACTCGGAAAAGGAAAGATCCAATGATCACAGTGTTAATTCAATTTTTACATTAATTTAAGCATAAACCAAGCAAAATAGGAAAGTAAAATTATGGAAACAACTCCATCAACAAATAATAAACTCCAGTAATTCAGCAAATAAAGAAACACGAGCACAGCACTCACATCAACCTCTGTTGGATCACAAGTTGAGTAATTTTCTTCAATGGAAAGAGTGCAAAGCCTTGTAGCAGCCAATTAGGGCAAGAATCTGTAGCGAGTAAAATATAGGCCAAGGCCCAATTAGGATAGTTTAATTACTAATTGATTTACTATAAATAGAGAGAGTAAAAATGTAACAGGGAAGGAATTAAGTAATTTGTATCTTTTTCCTTTTCTGGAATTCCATCAATGGAATTATCTCTCTCCCTCTTAATTCTCTCTAAATTCCCTCTGTTTGATTAATTCTTTCTCTATTCAATTTTTTTCTCCAACAATGGTGCTTTCATTGGCCACTCTATCTAATTTTTGGAATGGTTTGACGGACTCAAACATCATCCAAACTATCACAGCTTATGCAAATTTTGTTCATATGCATGATCATGAAATTTTGCTGCATTGCTTCATCAATGGGCTACAGATCCAGATTCATAGAGAAGTTGTCACTGAAAATCCAAAATCTCTTCTCTGTGCTTTATCTTTGGCAAAATTTTATGAAAAACAATTTGCAAATCAAGGTTCAAATTCATCAGGGACTTCAACAACAACCACTTTTGATTTTCTTGTTCAGCCACAGCAACAACAAGAAGACTCAACAGAATCTACAGAGCAAGCAGAATTTCAAATCTCAGATCTAGAAATCCAATCAAATTTACCACTGATCCAACCAATCACAGCCTCTGGCCCATACGAATCGACTCAACCTCCGGCCTGATTCAAAATAAATCATCGCTATTATCAATCCACCATCAAATACTCAAGATAGAAATCATTCACAAGCACAAACAAATACAAGGCAAGCACATTTAAAGAACAGTTACAGCAAGTATCACTATTACCAGTTAAACAGAATTCATCAGATAGGCAAACCAAAACACTTAAGCACACCCAAACAAAGCAAACAAATGCAACATGCATGCCTGTCCTATTAGCCGTGAGCTCACATGTTAGTTACTTTGCCGTGAGCTCTTGAAAACCAGTGGTTGGTACACCACCTCGATCCCCACCTGGTGAGCGGTACACCACCTCGATCCCTACCTGGTGACCGATACACCACCACGATCCCCACCTGGTGAGTGGTACACCACCATGATCCCCACCTTGTGACCGGTACACCACCACGATCCTCGCAAGACTTTCAATTGAAAAACACACCCGTGAGCGGCACGATAAATAACAACGATCCCCACAAACATTTTCACAACCCGTGGCGGTAAACAACCATGATCCGCACGTCCATCGCGACACTGGACAAGCGGTACACCACCACGATCCTTGCCAGGTCAAAGCTCACATTCAAAACCACAATCTTCTAAAATATTGACCCAAAGCAAGTGGGACTAAGCCACAACCCTTGCGTACTGCCCAGGTGTTTTAAATATCAAAATCTCTCTTTAATAACAATTCAAATCCATTTTCCTTTCATAAAACTCCTTTTCACCAAAACAAAAGTCTCAAATCAACTTTATTTTCAAGTTGAATACTTTTCCAAAGAAACAAAATCATCTTGCCATACTAAATCGAAATCAAATAATACGATTCTTAAACCAAATTTTCTTTTAAATAACGCCTCAAACAAAATCTCAAGGTTTTATAAAAATTCCAGCACCATCTCCCCTTAAACTTAGACTTTGCCATCTTTCTCAGGTCCCAACCGAACTATTTATCAAACTCTTCTCAACCATTTCCAGTATTAAATCATTCTAAAATCAAATTATTTTCATATCTCAAATCATTTCCAATTTTCAAAATCATTTCCGATAAATCAACAAAACTAATTCTAATATCAAAATATTTACAAGTATCAAATTATTTCAGCAACTACCAATTTAACCAAATAAATCAATAAAAATCAAAATTCTCAATGACTCTAACCCAATCAAGAAACCAATATAACTATCAAGCGACCACTTCAACAACAATCAACCAGGTAAGCAATTACATTTATTCAAAGCAACTCAGTTCAGTCCAGTCCATAAGACTTACGAAATCATAAAAATATATTTTTATTAATATCAACTCGTAACAATTCTTAAAAGTAAAATAAGTTTAAGAAAAGCGCCCCTACCTTGATTGCGACTCGACTACGCGACAAAACCCTTAAAACTCTGATTTCGCAGCTACGACGTCAAATCCGACCATCCCACAGTCAGCAACAGTCATCAAACGCGCCATGCAAGACCCGAAACTCAATCCTATGACATCAACATTGCAAAATCCTTAATAACTTACAACAGAACGACAACGGTAAGGGTTTTTGAAGCAGAGACACTTACTGTTCCAAAAAAAAAAACCAAGAACAGAGCAGCGGCAGCTCCGGTGACGACTCTCAGAGAGCAGAACGATGACAGAGCTGCGACGAACTCCATCAGTGGTGGCTTTGACCACCGCGACCCCAAACAGCGGTGACAGCGACCTCTGGCAGCGACGGTTCCCCCTCCTTCGCGACGGCGAGTTTGGCGGCGACCAGGAACGTGAAAACAACCACGGCAGTAGCTCCTTCCTTCCTCTCCTCGGCGACGGCGGCACAAGCGACGGCGATCCTCCTCCTCCGCGACTTCGTGCGACACTCTTCCTCAAAGCCCGTTTCGATCTCCCTTTTCTCATCTCAGTTCGGCAGCTTCGTGGTGGCAGTGGTGGCAGTGGTGGCAGGACACGACGACTCGACGATTTGGCGGCAGCGGTGACCTCTCTTTCTGCCGGCGACGCTCCTCCGTTTCTCTCTCTCTCTCTCTCTGCGTGGGTGGCTGGCGCGACAACAAGGGAGGGTGAGGGAGGTGTGTGAGGCTAAGTGTGGGTGTCGTGAGGGGGAGTCCGTGCGTCTGTGTGCTGCGGTGTGGAGTCTTTGGGAAGGGGGTGGCGGCTGAAGGAGTGAATAGTGGATAGTGAGAGAGTGTTAGAGTAACATAAGGGTCAGGGTTTGTCAATTAAAAAGGAGCAAACGTAATTTTTAATTTTTAATAAAATTAGGGATAATAAAGTAATTAAAAATTAGGGTAAAAAACCATATTAAGCCAAATGAGTCAAAAAATAACGTAAATACGCCAAAGTAAAAATCGTTTCAGCAATAAGCCAGAAGCTATTTTTATATAATTCGAACCAGCTTGGTTCGAACCTATTTCTACATAATTCGAACCAGCTTGGTTCGAATTATATACAAACACATACGCACACACTAATTCGAACCAGCTTGGTTCGAATTACACACAGTAATTCATGGTATAATTCGAATTATGCTGTTAAAAAATTAATAATTTATTAAAAAAATTTATTAAAAAAATTAATAATTAAAAAATTAAAAAATATATATTTTTATTTCATACGTTAAAAAAAAGTTAACAAAATATTTAATTACGAGACTTCTTTAAAATATTAATGAGCTATCAATTTGAATTCCATACAATACTTTTCTGTCCATTTTTAATAGTTCATGAATATTTTTTAATAAATTTTTTTAAATTATACTACAAAAAATATTTTATCCTATGCAAAACAATTTAAAAAAAAATGGCTTAAAAATGTTAGGAGTACTATAAAAATTTGTAATGTTATAATAACTTAGGTAAATACATGCATGTACTCAAATTTTAAATAAAATACTCTACATAGTCAATAATAATTTAAAAATGAAAGAAAATATTTTATTCCATACAAAATAATTAAAAAATATATTTTATTCTATACAAAATAATTTTAAAAAATGGCTTAAAAGATGTTATGAGTACTATAAAAGTTTGTAATATTCTAGTGATTTAGGTAAATACATGATAAAAATATTTTTTCTTTAATTTCTAAATTATTAGTGACTATGTGGAGTATTTCTTTAATGTCCTAAGTCATTAGGACATTACAAATTTTTATAGTACTTCTAACAGCTTTTAAGCCATTTTTTAAATTATTTTGCATAGAATAAAATATTTTTTTGTGGTATAATTTAAATAAATTTATTAAAAAATATTTATGAACTATCAAGAATGGGCAGAAGAGTATTGTATAGAATTCGAATTGGTCACCATATAATTTGAATCAGAGTAATTCGAACTTCCCTATGCGTAATTCGAATCATGTAATATCTCACCATATAATTTAAATAATTTTATTAAAAATTATCATGAATATTTTTTAATAAATTTATTTAAATTATACCACAAAAAATATTTTATTTTATGCAAAATAATTTAAAAATGGCTTAAAAGCTGTTAGAAGTACTATAAAAATTTGTAATGTCCTAATGACTTAGGACATTAAAGAAATACTCCACATAGTCACTAATAATTTAGAAATTAAAGAAAAATATTTTTATCATGTATTTACCTAAATCACTAGAATATTACAAACTTTTATAGTACTCATAACATCTTTTAAGCCATTTTTTAAAATTATTTTGTATAGAATAAAATATATTTTTTAATTATTTTGTATGGAATAAAATATTTTCTTTCATTTTTAAATTATTATTGACTATGTAGAGTATTTTATTTAAAATTTGAGTACATGCATGTATTTACCTAAGTTATTATAACATTACAAATTTTTATAGTACTCCTAACATTTTTAAGCCATTTTTTTTTAAATTGTTTTGCATAGGATAAAATATTTTTTGTAGTATAATTTAAAAAAATTTATTAAAAATATTCATGAACTATTAAAAATGGACAGAAAAGTATTGTATGGAATTCAAATTGATAGCTCATTAATATTTTAAAGAAGTCTCGTAATTAAATATTTTGTTAACTTTTTTTTAACGTATGAAATAAAAATATATATTTTTAATTTTTTAATTATTAATTTTTTTAATAAATTTTTTAATAAATTTTTTTAATAAATTATTAATTTTTTAACAGCATAATTCGAATTATACCATGAATTACTGTGTGTAATTCGAACCAAGCTGGTTCGAATTAGTGTGTGCGTGTGTTTGTGTGTAATTCGAACCAAGCTGGTTCGAATTATGTGTAATTCGAACCAAGCTGGTTCGAATTATGTGTGTGTATGTGTTTGTATATAATTCGAACCAAGCTGGTTCGAATTATGTAGAAATGGAGTTCGAACCAAGCTGGTTCGAATTATATAAAAATAGCTTCTGGCTTATTGCTGAAACGATTTTTGCTTTGGCGTATTTACTTTATTTTTTGACTCATTTGGCTTAATATGGTTTTTTACCCTAAAAATTAATTTTAATCTAACAATTATTATATATATAAAAATATTATTTGTTTATTAATTTATAAATTATTTTTTAATAAATATTATAATTCAAGAATTAAAGATAATATAACTATATTTTTTTATTTATAAAAATTAAATTATTAAATTATTAAATATCACTTATTTAAATTAAATCTTATAAAATTGTTATTATTTTATAATTATTAAATTTTATAATTTAAATATAGAAATTATCTAATAATTATAAAAGTAGATACAAATTCTAATTTAATCATCAAATTTTGATTTAATTACCTTTAATAAAATTACTTCTAAAATTAAGGTCTTTAATAAATAAATTAATTAAAATTAACTCATAATAAAAATTTTTAAAAATTTTGGGTCTTACACTTTCAATGTTAATATTAACTCGTTTTAATAGGTATAAATTTAGTTAAAATTCTTTCTCTTCTTTTATACTCATCTCTCCTTATACTTATTATATAAATCAATATTTTACTTCACACATATTTTTTATCTCCTCTCACATAATCTCATGCTTCTCTTCTTTCTCCTTCTTTACTCTTGCTAATTTTTTAAACAACTCGAATTTGGTTGATGACTATAATTTTTATTTTTATTATTTTTTAATTTGTTAAATATGTACTAGGTAATTGTGTGAATGTATTATTATATAGTGTCTTTATCGTCTATATATCACTTTTTTTTCAACCATTTATATTTTTTTTAATATCACTTAGATATAATAATATTGTTCAAAATATATATTGTCACGATTCATGGAAAATAATGCACTTTTTTTTGTTGATTAATAATATTAAATCATATATAAATTGCTAAATAAATGTATTGTACAATATTTTTTACAAATTAACTTTCAAGTTTAATATTAACTTATATATTATCCGATCTAATCCTAAACAATATAGCACTTTAAATATATATATTATATGGTATAATTAATTTAGCTATTTGCACATCACGCATCTCAATCTTGTTAATTCCTGCAGTGGGCAATTTTTTTTCAAATAATATGCAGCATATGGACAAATTTTGAAAGGGTTAAAATTCAATTTCTAACAGCTTAGCCTCTACTATATAGGTAGTACTCATCTAAAAATTGGATCATGCAAAACAGAGCATTCATAATACACTAACTAATCTTTGTTTTCATCTTTTCTTTCGTTGAGCTTACTTGGAATATTCTTGTTTTTTTTTTTTTTTTGAACAAAAAGTATATAGAAGTTACTCTAACATGTTAATTAGTTACGTTGGTTATACTACCTAACCACCTTCTACATTTAGAGTGTTGAGTTGTCAATTCTGTCACACTTGTAACTGTGTATATATAATTTCTATACGCTATCATTCAACTTGTAATAAATGTTTTTAGCAACTCAGATGCAGATGCTAACTCTGGGCTCTGCTATCTTTTTTCTGAACCCTCTATTTCTCTGTTCCCTTTACTAGTTCTAGTTTTCAACTATCCTCTGATACGTTTCATGGTATCAGAGCTCACAAGTTCGATGGATCCAAGTTGAACACTTTCTGTAGATATGATAAACTCTTGAGGCTCAGTTCCAACAATGATCTTTTCTGGCTTTATTATAACTCTGATCTATATGAAACTTGATAACAACAATTTCTTGCAATGTAAATACCAAACAAAAGCGATGATTGAAGGTAACGATTTATTAAGTCATGTCTTTGGAAATGAAATACCATAACAAATATTGGTGAACGGTGAGATTAATCCAGAATTTCAAAGATGAAAAAGGCAAGATGCTCTATGAAAATCATGGTTACTGGCTTCAGTATCACAGAATTTACTACAAGAATGGTTGGATATACTTGCACATTTCATATCTGAAACAGGTTAAGAAATTATTTTTCTTTGCAAATTAAGGCTAGAGTGATGCAATTGAAGAACAAATTGAGCAATACTCGAAGAAGAGTCTCGGTAAATGAATATGTGCTTTCTATCAAAGGAACAATTGATGCTCTAGTGAATGTTGCTGAGATAGTGAATGAAAGTAATCATATGTATGCGTGGTTTGACTGAAGATTATACTCTATTACTTGCTTCGTTGCTGACAAGACCATAAGGTATCACTGTTTGTGAGTTAGAGACTGTGTTGCTAGCTCAGAAAAACATGTTAGAAAGGTTTAGAAAGCTTGATCTAAAGTTTATTCAAGCAAATATGGCTCACTCTAGGTTCAACAATCAATTTTCTACTCAACAAAGTGATCAAGAACAGTTTAAAGCAAACATGGTTCAATGAGGGAATTTTAGAGGATGTTTTAGAGGAAGAGGTAAATTTTTTAGAGGCGGTAGACAAGACATGAACTATGGAAGAGACCAGCAGTCACAGTTCAGCAGTGACAGAGGAAGATCCCAAGGTTATGGACAAGGCTATGGAAGGTCATAGAATTATGAACAGAGCTATGGTAGAGCAAGCTTTGGCAGAGGTGAATCACAAGAGAGACCACAATGTCAACTCTGCAACAAAATTGGGCATACAACAAGAAGTTACTGGTTTAAATATGAAAAAGATTAGCAATACTCACATGGTTATGTAGAGAAATCGATGAACCAACCAAGGGCTAATTTTACAAGTTTTTTAGCAAAACCGTCTACAATTCATGATACAGCCTGGTACCCAAACTCTAAGACCACACATCATATAAATACTGATCCACAAAATCTTGCTAAGAAAGAAAGCTATGAAGAAAATGATTAAGTAGTGGTTAGTGATGGAATAAGTTTGAGTATTAATTGTGTTGGAAAAACCTCGTTTGAAACTTATTTGAGCTCTAAAAAGTTTCTAATGTGAAAATTACTGCTAGTGCCTGATATAACCAAAAACTTGCTTAGTGTGTATAAGCTTTGTTGTGACAATGATGTCTTCTTTGAGTTTTATTTTCATGGTTGTTACATTAAATCACAAGACTCTAAGAAATCGATTCTAAAAGAAAATGCGGTACAAGACATGTATAGGTTGTTCAATGTTCAACCAATTCACTCTTCTTCTGCACTAATTTGTGAAGTCAAGTAGCTTTCAGCCTTGGCATACTCGATTGGGGCATGCATCACAGAATGTTATCAATAAAGTGCTGCTACAGTGTAATGTTACAGTGCCTTCTTTTAGTAAGTCTGTTTGTGAACCTTGTTGTATTAGAATGTTTCATCAATTGCCTTTTCTAGTGTCTCAAACCAGATACAGTGCTCCCTTAGAGTTAGTCTACTCTGACATTTGGGGCCTAGCTCCTATTAGTGATACTAATGGAAACTACTACTTTGTTAATTTTATTGATTCCTATTCTAGATTCACTTGGTTGTATTTAATTTGAAATAGAGCTTAACTTAAATAATTTCTTATTCATTTTCAACACTTGACTGAATTACAACTTAATGCCAAACTAAAAATATTTTAAAGTGACAATGCTGCAGAATATGTTAGCCTATCTAAATTGCTAAAGGAGCAGGAAATAGTTCACATGTTTTCAAGTCCGCACGTTCATCAACATAATGGTACAACTGAAAAAAAGCATTGACATGTAGTGGACATGGGAGTAACCATGTTGGGACCAGCATCTCTACCAATTAAGTTTTTGGGAGAAGCCTTTACAATAGCTATTCATCTAATCAACATACTGCCTATACCAACTAAGAAACTACTTGGGAAAAGCCCATCTTATGAGAATCTGAGGATTTTTGGGTGCTTATGCTTCCCTCACCTAAGACCTTATAACAGAAACAGATTGAACTTTAGGTCCGCTCCCAGTGTCTTTCTTGGGTATGGAACCAATCATAAAGGCTATAAGTTCTTTACAACTTCTGTAAGGTGATTATCACCCAAGAATGTGGTATTTGAAGAAAGTAGTTTTCCTTTCAAAAAGGCAAGTTCTAGTTTTGTTACTAATTCTAAAGTAAGAATGCAAAGTGAACAAATCACCTACATGCCAAGAATTTTCGATATTTCCTCTTCTATAACACAGTCTCAGCTAACTCAGGAACCACCTAATATTTTTTCAAGCTCAATTTTCCACATCATAAGCCAGCCAATTTCAATTCCTCTTAACCTACACCATCCAATTCCTGCACAACCTCCTTTAGTCTCTAGGCCAATTATAGCACCGGTCACTCAATTAATGCAATTTACAACCACTCAACAGCAAACCTCTATAGCCAGCCTTATAATTTTACACCCAATAATTAATTCACACCCAACACATATTGTCCCTTCAGATATTCCAATTCCAATTCCAATCTTAAACTTGGAAATTGTTCTTCTTTGTACTAATACTAGTGAACTTTAGCCTCTTCACCAACAACCACCCAATGGTTACTTGAAGCAAAGTTGGAATCTACAAGCCCAAGATATTTCAAGCATGTGTTGAGCCTCAGACAGTGCATCAAGCTTTAGCAGATCCTAAATGGAAGTAAGCTATGGATGCTGAATTTGTAACATTACAAAAGAACAATACCTGAAAACTTGTCCTCTCCCAATCGGCAGAGAAACAATAGCCAGTAAATGGGTATTCTGATTGAAGTATAATACAGATGGTAGCTTGCAAAAACACAAAGCTAGGCTTCTAGCTCAGGACTTCTCACGAAGACCAGGTTTTGATTTCACTGAAACCTATAGTCCGGTTGTTAAACCAACCTCAATTAGAATTGTTCACTCCTTGGCTCTAGCTAAATCGTTGTCTATAAGGCAATTGGATGTCAATAATGCATTTTTGCATGGTGAATTAACTGAAAATATTTATATAAAGCAGCCACAAGACTACACGATTGGAGATGGTACTTTAGTGTGTAAGCTCACTAAGGCACTGTATGGGTTGAAACAAGTTCCGACGGCATGGTATTTCAAACTCTCAACAGCTCTGAGAAACCTAGGATTTGCTATTACAAAATCGGATGTATCAATTTTTGTTAAAAAGGAACAAGCTTCAATTAATTATGTCTTCGTCTATGTTGATGATATACTGATGCGTGAGCATCTTTTCTATCTTTTCCTAGTAAATTTGCATCTAAATTGATAAGTTTAATTAATAATTAATTATATTTTAGCCACTATGGATGCTATTTTGAGTTTTGGGCAATTTTATTTATTTTAGATAGCATTCGGCAGAATTTGACGGAGTTTTTGCAGCACAAGAATCAAAAGAGATGACTGCGTAGAGCGACGCGCACGCGTGCCTGACGTGTGCGCGTGAATTGGAAGTATCCATGGCGACGCGTACGCGTGACTGACGCGTACGCATGATTTGAAGATTTGCTTAGCGATGCGTCCGCGTGACTCGCAGAAAAGACCATCGACGCGTATGCGTGACTGACGCGTACGCGTGACATGCGCCACGTGCAGAAAAACGCAAAAAACGCTGGGGAGCGATTTTTGGGCTGTTTTGACCCAGTTTCCAGTCCAGAAAACACAGATTAGAAGCTGCAGAATGAACAAATTAAGTAGTCCCCACCCATCAGCTGAAGACTTGTTAATTAATTCGAATTTAAATTCAAATCTTATCTTGAGAAAAAGATATTATTTTTAGATAATTAGATTTTAAATTTATTAGGATTAGTTATAAATAGGAATTTAGATGCCATCAGAAGAAGGAGGCTGTACATTTTAGACACGGTACATTTTTACCAGAATCCTTATTTTCACTGAGTCATGAGCAACTAATCCTGCATTGTTAAGGTTAGGAGCTCTGTCTATTTGTATGGATTGATTCGTTTGATCTTTCTAATTTAATCCATGTTTTGATTTATATTTCAATAATAGTTTTCGCTCTTTATTTTATGAATATGGGTGGAACGGAAGTATGACCCATGTTCTAATTGAGTTCTTGTGAAACTTGGAAAAGCTCTTTACTTGAACAACAGCTTGAAAACATATTATACTGAATTTCTAATTGTTTTTATTTAACAGGATACGTGACATATAATCCCCTTATTTTTAGATAATTAGGATTCTTTTGGCATATAAACTAGAAATTGATCATCACCCTCTAATTGGAATTTATTGACCAAAAAATTGGCAGTTAATAAATTTTAGAGGAGACTAGGAAGGTCTAAGGAATTAGGGTCTAGTCACATATAGTTTGCCATGAATTAAATCTTGCTTGATTAAAATAGTTAGTAAGAAAAATCAATTCAGAAGAATAGATAACTCTGAAGCCTTAACTATCTTCTCCATATGTTATTTCTAATATATTCACTTATTCACCTGTCTCTTCAAACTCTTCTTTACTCTTTAATGCTTTTTTAACATCTAAACACTATTTTCTGTTTGTCTAACTAAGCCTATCAAACACTATTGTTGCCTAGTCCATCAATCCTCGTGGGATCGACCCTTACTCACGTAAGGTATTACTTGGTACAACCCGGTGCACTTGTCGGTAAGTTGTGGGTTATAAAATACCGCACCATATACTCATCATAAGAAGCTCACAAGAGGTCATCACTGAAGTAACACAACAGTTAAACTCAGCCTTTGTTCTAAAGGATATGAGGATCTATACTATTTTCTTGGTATACAAGTCACCAGGACAAGTAATGGAGGGATGTTGATGTCCCAAACCAAATATGTTCAGGATTTGCTAGCCAAGGCAGGCATGACTGGCTGTAAATGTAAAATCTGGTAAATGAATAAATAATTAACTTGTAAATTAATTATTGAGCCAAAGAAATTAGGAAATTAAATTTTATAATTTGAAGAAGCAAAAATATTAAAATAAGAATTAAAACATTAATTTTAAAAGTTTTGGTTCAAAATTAAGCCAACGGGACGAACCGATTTTACTGAACCCATATTGGGCCCAAGACCCAACATATATAACCCAAACACAGCCACTTTTCCCCTTTCATTTCTACAACAGGACGAACCCTAAACCCTTATCACATCAAACTTCAATTCCTCCTAACTTTCAATCCAGAGTTCCGATCACTGTACCATTTGCGGACATGCGTTCACCTCGCCGAGCTCTTCAATTCTATCAGAACAAAGTAGTAAGGATCTCTAAATTTTGTGCCCAGTTCTCCATTCTCTTCATTTGTATAAATTTGATTTGTGTATTGAAAGATTGTCATGATTTTGGTGGCTTAGGGGTAACCTAACATTGAGTGATTATTGAATTTAGCCCCAATCATTGGTGGGTAAGGTAAGGATCCACTAAACTCTTGTGAATTGATGAATTAGTAAATTCTAGTGTTTGATTTTGGTATATTGTATGAAATTAGATTGAATACATATGAATTGGAGTACTTGGAATAAAGCTTTGGTTGCTGGAACTTATTGGATTTGATTCAGAGTCTTGGAAGCTTGAATTATGGTGTTTTGACATTGGGAAAAATTGGTCAAGATATGATTTTGGTTTCTTGTAGTTAATATATAATGCTGTGTGAAACTTAGGCTAGTAGCCCTTAAGATAGGTTTGAATTACATGAATTAGTTAATTGATGAATGAAAATTGTTGAATTTTGTGTTGAATGTGTAAATTGTGAAGTTGGTGGTTTTGTGAGTGAAATTGTTGAATGAGGCTGATGTTGAAGATTGAAGTTGATAAAGTAAAATTGAATGTGATGAATAATGATTATGATGTTATTGAATGATGATGATTTTGATTTTTAATGATGATTGATGGAAAATTTGGTTGGAATTTGAATGGTCGATTGAATTGGTTTGAAAGTGAGTGTTTAAGTTTGGCTTGAATGGGCTGATAATTTGAAAATAATACTTATTAGGTGTTGGAGGGTTGAATTTGGTATAGTTGATATTGATTTGGGTGTAGTTCGGTTGATTTTAAATTGAGAGTTTTGAAAACTAGAGGATTTGGCAATTTTTGGTAAAATCCTATTTTTAACTAACTTCGACAGATCATAACTTGGTTTTCGGACCCTCCAAATCTTGTAAAACTTATCTTGAATAAAAATTAGGTCCATGAGTTTATAACGTTCGAAGAACGGATTGAAAATGATTTTTAACAGAAAAGTTATGCGCATTTGAAGTTTGGTGTAAAATATTGAATTTTGTAACAAAACAGCTTTTTAGGAAAACTAGTGTATTGCGTACGCGAATATGTCACACGACGCAAGTATTGGGTTCCACCCAGAAATCTCACGTACGCAGACAGGGTCTTGCATACACGACACTGTCTTTTTCAAAATCTCGTATACACGGACAGGGTCTCACGTACGCGACACTGTTTTTTTTTAATCTCGCGTATGCGGCAAGTGGCTCACATACACATGATTTCTGTTTTGCTGAAATTACAATTTTGAGCTTTCAATCTTTCTTCTAGCTTTCTAAATATCCGTTAATATTGTTTAAGATTCTCTATCTAGTGCTTAGGTTTTAGGACGAGCGAGAGAGTATTAGGTGAAATAAAAGGGGTTTTTCGGCTATGAATTTAGAGCCGGTGACTTAGGATTATAGAGTATTGTAGGTGGATTTGCTAGAATGTTTTGTGGAGTGTACTGAGTGGATTAAAGAAGACATATCAAAGTATAGTGGAGATAAGTTTAAAGAAGCATATTTTGATACTGAAACTATATTTTGATTATAAAACTGAATTGGAAATAATTGTTTTATCTTGAACACTCTTTCTCGAAAGTCCAACCCCAGTGAGATGGTGGAAGATGAGAATCCCCTTCTTTGTTCCTCCTAGTATTGTAAAATTGCCTCCAACGAGATGGTAGGAGATTAGGATCTCCTCCTTTGTTCGTCCTGTATATATGAGAATGTACCTCTTGGGTAGATGCAATGGTGTGGTTCGTCCCACTTGTTCCGGGTTGGTTGTTGAGACTCCCCGGGTAGATGCAAGAGTGTGGTTCGCCCCACTTGCTCCAGATTAAGATGATTTGAGCTTCTTGGGTAGATACAAGGGTTGTGATTTTGTCCCACTTGCTCCAGGTTGGTAATTGATTTTTATCTAGGTCATGAGTCTCCCTGGGTAAACGTAGTGGCATGCTCCCGCTTGCTTCAGGTTAAGATTTGAGATTCTGTTGACTCTCCATCGCAAGATGTGGCCGAACACTTATACCTTTACGAATGAATCTCCCAATAAGATGATAAATGAATGATTATATATATGCATAGACTCTTGGAGATGCACGCACGTAGGGACTTTCCAGGTTCGCTACCGGGCACGTCGGTTTTGGCTGTATAACCGACAGATGAGATTTATCAGCCATAGGGCAGACATGCATCATGTGCATTTTATGATTTGGTTGAGTATGCACATTGTGTTTGAGTTTGCCTAATTGTTTATCTATATTTATATGCTACGGGACTTAAATGTTGTATCTGCTTTCTTAACTGTATATTATTTGTATGCCTTGTATGTGTTTACTTTGAGAGATCTTTCATTTTGGTGGAGGTGAAGTTGAGAGTTATTCCAAACTCGCGATTGGGAGGTTTGTAGTGTAACATCCCACATTTTTGAAAATTTCAGTATGAATAAATTGTGATTTTATCTTATTATGTTTAGACTTTATAATTTTAGAAATTATTTTATTAGAAGTAATTAAATAGACTCGGAGATGATTTCATTTTAAATCAATTAAGATTCTTAGGTAATTTTATTATAATTGATTATTTTGCATAATTTTAGTAATTGAAAAATAAGAAAAGAATTGTACCATTTAATTTAAGTAACTTTTATTATGAAAAAGTTATTACTTATTTTATTAATTTAGACTCTTAAAGATTAATTTATTAGGAATGATTAAATTGATCTTCATAAATACTTTAAGTTTAAGTCAATTAATATATATGTTCAGTTTTTGTTAATGTTCTGGTGATAGAAAGATAATGAAAAGTTATATGATTTAATTTAGATAATTGATATTTAGATTTAAATTGTATCTTATAAAATGTGATTAATATATTCATTTTATAATTTAAATTAAAAACAATTATTTGAATTCATTGATAAATTAATAAATAAAATTATGTATTTCGAAATTTATTTTTACAATATCATATTTAAATCATAAATTGTTATTTTATCTTGAATATTTTGTAGAATTTCTAAGCTACTGGAATATATTTTACTTTAATCCTAGTCCTACATTTCTTATTTTATACATAACGTTATTATCTAATACGTATACTCCCTGACCAATTAATCACACACACGCATACACTCATCTCTTACTTATCCACACACGCGTAAACCACCCCCACACGTTTCTCTTCCTTTCTCAATACGTTCATGACAAAATTTTTGAAATAAAAAGGGAGGATTTGAGAAAGCAGAAACAGAAAGAAAAATGGGGAAGAAAAATAGAGAAAGAGGGGAAGAGGGAGCAAGAGAGCACGAGATACAGAGAGAAGGGGGAGTAGCGCCGGTGGGTGTCACTGCCACTGTTATTGCTGTTGTTATTGGATAGAAAGGACAGAGAGGCCGTCGCACTTCTAGCCACCACCGAAGCTCCCCTCACCAAGAGAAGAGGAATAATGATGGAGAAGAAAGGTTGATGGGGGTGGGTAACGCCGCTGCTGTCGCTAGGGCTAGCCACCGGAGCCCCTATCGTCACCGTTGCATGTGGGAAGGGGAGATGACGTTGCCGATTTTGATTCTACCCAAATCCCAATTTATTCAAAATTCCTAATTTCACTTTTGCCCAAAATTAAACCCTAATTCCCAAATTAAACCCGACAAACCTTAACCTCCACCGCCTTTCACCGCCATACTTTCCTTTTTCTCCCTCAGCAGCCGCCAAACCCCCTATTACTCACCACCATCACCCTCATCTCTCTCACACCCTCACCTTCAATTTTCATTCATCAACCCACATAATAAACAAACATACACACGCATGGCAGAGAGGAGACCTGGGAAGAGAGGGAGTTGCGCCGCGAGAGAGAAGAAGGGAGGAGGAAGGAGGAAGCCGCGTATCGTCCCACCCCAGCTCCCCGCCGCCGCGTCGTGTTGTTGTCGCCGTCACGAATCAGATCTGAGGCAAGAGAGAGAGAGAGAGAGACGTGAATGAGGAGAGAAGTCGCGCGTTGCCGCCGTACCCAGTCGCATCCTCACCACGAAGCCATCATCGCCGTTGAGGAGCAGAGCCATAAAGAGAGCGAAGGTTGTGGGCCTAGGACCGCCGCAACGTCGACAAAGTCACTGCGTTGTTGCCGCAATTGAGGTTGCCATCACCTCTGACGGGTTCTGCCACGGGGAGAAGCTCAAGTGGGAGTGAGGGAGACGCAACCAGATGTGAATGGAGGGAGAAGGTAGACTCGCCGGACATAGAGGAGGCCTTGTGGCTGTGCCTGGTCATCGAGAAACTTCATGTGGCCGTCGAAACCACCACAGTGACTGCCGCTATTTGGTTCAGTCATTATTCCTTAATACGGTAAGCATTTTCATTCCGAAAATTCTTTTAGTCGTTGTTCTGTTATTTTACGCTGAGGTTTTATTGTATTAATTTCTATAAGATTGAGTTTCAGTTATCATATGTTGCGATTAGAGTTGTTGTGGTTGTTGTGAAAGTGGTTCGAAGCTGTGATTACAGCTACCGCCGTTACGGGACGAGAGAAAATGAGCTTGTGACGCGTTTTAGTGTTTTGAGTTTCGACAATTGATATTGATTCAAAATATATTTTTGGTGATTACACGAGTTTTATGGACTGAATTAAATTGCTTTGAATAAATGAAATTGTCTGCTTGATTGGATTATTGATTTTCTTGAGTTTGCGTGCAGTTATTGAAAATTTATACTGAAAAGTGATTTTATTTTGGAATATGATATATATATATATATATATATATATATATATATATATATATATATTAAATTAAGGAATGACTTGGATTTGAAACTGTTGAAAAGAGTTTGAGAAACTATTGGTTTAATTTATTGGTAATGACTTGAGAGTTGGAAATGATCGAATATTGAATCTGGTTCGATTTTGAAAATGAGTTGACATTGGAGTTGTTTGATATTGAAGTTGGATGAGAATGGGTTGGAAAATATGGTTTTGATGGGACCTGTAAGGGTGGTAGAGTCTGAATTTTATAGGAGATGTTGTCGAAATTTTATAAAAATTGGAAGTTTCGGTTGAATTAATCTTTTAAAAAGATTTGATTTTAAAGATTATATATTTTAAGTTTGATTTATTTAGAAAACAATGAATTATGTTTTGAATTGGGATTGTTGGTGAACAGAATAGGAGCATGGATGATGATGATTGAATTTGAATGAAAGATGATGATGATTGATTTTAAAGTGTGATTTTCGAATGAATTTGGAAAAGAGATATGAATTGATGAATGATGATGATATTGAGAATGATGTATTTATTGATGAATGTTGATTGAATTATTCATATGGCTTATGATTTTAAATTATTTGAGACACGAGTTTTTTCGGGTAGACGCAGTGACTTGCCACTACTTGCTCCAGGTTGAGACTCGATACTCTGTTGACCCTCTATCACAAGATGTGACCGGGCACTTTAACTCCCCGGATTCCCCAAGGGCATGCATATATATATGAATTTTGAATATTTTATTATTGAGCTTGGAGTTTGAATCTATGGAATATTATTGAGCTTGGAGTTTGACTCCATGGAATATTATATTTGAGTTTGGACTTTGACTCCATGGAATATTATTGAGTTTGGAGTTTAATTCCATGGAATATTATTGAGTTTGGAGTTTGACTCCATGGAACATCATATTTGAGCTTGGGAATGTGCGAACAGAGGGACTGTCCAATGGTTAGCTACCAGGATATGTCGGGTTGGCTGTATAACTGACAGATGAGCTCATTAGCCATATGGCAAGCATTCATCATATGCATCTATGTGACATTATTTGGGTGTGCATATTGTAATTGGTTTACCTATGTGAATAATTCTGTTTAATTGCTAAATGCTGTACTTGACGTAACTGCTCTTGATTGTGTTTGAACCTCATTACTGTATTTGTGACTGAAATTAGTTGGGTTGTGGTGAATTGGACGTTGATTGAGTTGTTTGGGCCTGAAGTCGTGATTGATTATGTAATGGGCCAGAGGCCGTGATTGGTTAGAGTTGTGGTTTAGTAAAGTATAAAATATCAAGTTGATTTAGCATAGACTTAATGAACCTATGTTTGGAACAAGTTGGTCATTCATACTGTTAGGAAACTTTTAAGATTTTTTTATTTTATCTGAAAAGGGAGTTTGGATTTCTGGTTAATTAACTGATTTCTTTTAAAAAGGTTTTGAATTTTTTATGGTTAAACCATTGGTTTTCAAAAGATTCATAAGACAACGATAATCACTGAGATTGAAAATGATTTTCTTATTAAATATCTTCTTATGACAATTCTGAAACTTCTTGGTGAGACCGTGTGGTTAGGTTCTCACTCCCTACAACTTTATCTTTTCAGGAGACGGATGACGAGGCTCATGAAGAGTTTTATTTCATTTTGCTTATTCGATGTTGTTGTTTTAGTTATTATTTATTTTTTTTCCTCGCCATCAATATTATAATTTGTAAGAGGAACAGAAATTGTAATGATTTATGTATATTATATTCCTTAGCTACTTATGTAAGATCTTTTGTATATATGTATATGCTTGTCTGTTTTCAAGATAAAGTATTTTTCTGTTTTTTTCAAAGAAAATAGCGATACAATTTCGAGTCAAAGGCTCATATTTTATTATTAAGTATATGAAGTCGTCATAATACTTCTTGATATTAGAGTGGCGTAGTCGAAAGCGTGACATTCTGATAGTGAGAGTGTTACATGTAGAGAACTAGAATTGAAGAGACAGATTAGAATCCCTAGGTAGAATTATCATATTCCTGGTTAGTGAGAACTCTGGGCTTTGAGCTGGGTTGTAGAAGTTTAGGATTGCCTTTGACTTTTTAGAGCCTTATATTTTTTTTATTGGGCACTGTTATCATATTGAGAATTTCCGGTTCTCATTCCATATGTATTTGTTGTTTTTCAGATGCAGGACGTGAGGCACCTCACTGAGCGTGCTGGAGACTCCTTCAGAAGTAAAGATATACTTTTGGGACTTTCATTTTATGTACTTAGCTTATATATATGTGTATATTTTCCACTGTTATATTAAAACTTGTATTGTCTTCCTAGAGGTTGATTTAGAGATTCAGGATTGGTATTTTATCCTTTGGTTTATTTTTGGGTTGTATATATTTTTTTTTCTAGCCGAACTTTGCTTCGTAAGTCGAGTTTAGGACTTGATTATGTATCTCTGTATTGGAATTCTCTCTCTCTATATATACATATGTCTCTTCGATTTTTTTGTATAAGCCTTCTATTTTAACGCCTTTTGTTTTGTTCATTTTTTTTCTTTCAATGCTCCTACAGTAAGTCTTGCCATATGCGCTTACCCTCCATTGTGAAATTGCAAGCTACAGGTCAGTTGTGGGAAGTTTGCAATACTTAACAGTTACAAGGCTAGAATTGTCGTATAGTGTACATAGAGTAGCGTAGTTTATGCAAGCACCACTGGAGGCATGCATTGGAAGTTAGTAAAGAAAATCTTACGATATGTGAGTGGTACTGCTTCTCATGGCTTGAAGCTGAGCAAAAACTCTTCCATGACAATAATAGCATATTGTGACTCAGACTGAGTTGGAGATCCTGATGATAGGAAATCAGTTAGAGAATTTTGTATTTTTCTTGGCAAGAACTTAGTATCCTGGTCTTCTAAAAAACAAGGTGCAGTAGCTCGTTCAAGCATAGAGGCTGAGTATAGAGCCTTGACTGACTTAGTTGCAGAGTTGATTTGGATCAAAGGATTGCTTAGTGAACTGCAATTTCCTATAATGATTTCACCTATTGCCTACTGTGATAATCAAAGTGTTGTGTTACTAACAGCAAATCTTATCCTGCATTCTAAAACTAAACACTTTGAAATTGATCTTCACTTTGTGAGAGACTATGTCACAAGTAAAGTGGTTCAAGTAATGCATGTTCTTAGTTCTGTCCAAATTGCAGATACCTTTACCAAGGCTCTTTTTTAGACTTCTTTTCTCAATATCAGAGACAAGCTTATGGTGCAGTGTTCCAATAATTTGTCATCATCATCTGAAGCAAAGGAGAGTTTTAAATGTAGAAAATAAAAGAGATGGGGTCATGAAGGAAGTATGTAGAAGTTACTCTAATCTGTTAATTAGTTAGTTAGTTAGTTACGTTAGTTGTACTGCCTAACCACCTTCCACATTTAAAACTCTGAGTTATATCAATTCTGTTATACTTGCAACTGTGTATATATAATTTCTATATTTTATGTCTCTATCATTCAGCTTTTAATAAATGTTAAAAAACTCATATGCAGATGCTAACTCTAACTCTGTTATTTTTTCTTTCAATCATAGTTATCAGAACCGAACCGGTGATCGACCCGGTCAGGTTACTGGGTCACTGGGTCACTGGTTCAACCGGTGGGTCACTGGTCGAACCGGTCAACCCGGTATAATTAAATAATTGTATCAAATTTAATTATTTTTTTATTATAAATAATTTTATTTTATTTTTATAAAAATAATTATTATTTTCAAATTTTAATACTTTATTAATTAGTTTATATTTATTTTATTATTATGTTATTATAGGTAAAAACTCACATACAATTGTTTTCATGTGAAGTTGATATTTAAGAATCATCAGATGATTTGACAAGTTTGACTAAATATCATCTAACAATTTTCAACTATCAACTTTATATAAAAATAATTGCATGTGAGTCTTTATCTATTATTATATAATTTATTAAAAAAGTCACAAAAGAAATATAATTTATTAAAAAAATAATATTAATAGATATCATATAATCATGAGAAAAATAAATTGTGATTAATAAAATTTTTTTATTTATCTTTTTAATTTGTATATATTTAATAAAATTTATAGTTAAATAAAATATAATTGATTTAAAATTAAGTGATTTTATAATTAAAATAAATTGAATATAAATAAAATAAAAGATTGCTATAATTTATTATAATTTGTCCATAAATTTACCAAAGACATTGCAGCTGGGTGTTGGAATCATTCTCGTTGCATTCTAAAATCCAGGGTTCGAAACCCATGGTGGCCATTTTGGAAAAATTTTCAAAATTCATAAGCCATGACACTTGGCAAGACATGGAGCATATGGAGTACGGTGAAACGCAGGTGCGCCGATGCGTCATAAGTTTCCCTTCAACTGCCACCCACACGGTCCGGTCCGGTTTTCTCCGGATTTGACCGGTTCATATCGATTCTTTGCTTTAAACGGTCCTAAACTTAGACCGGACCGACATGAGATTCGATTTACTGATTTTTCGGTCGAACTGACCGATTTGGTCCGGTTTTGACAACTATGCTTTCAATTCTCTCTTTCTCAATTTCTTTTATTAGTTTTAGTTTTCAACTACCCTATAATATTTTTCACTATTTTTTTAATCTAAAAACAAAAGGCCAATTTTAATTATGCCAGAAATAATAGAAAAAGTTAAGAGAAAAAAGACTCGAAAAATAATTAAAAAGCTACAATTTTAATTTCATTATAATGATGTTTCTACAGCATGAATTAAGTATTAATTTTTCACTTTTTAAGTTAGATTAGTCCTTAGAAATTGATTAAATTTAATAGAAGTTTAATAATTTTGAGTTTGGTGCATGCAAGTTTTAGAATATTTAATAAGTTAGATGTGTAATTCATTAGTATTAGTGACCATAATTGATTCCAAGATGCCAAGAGAATAGACAAATCAACCTCAACTATTTTTGCTCTGTTGGTCATAGTCTTTGGCTAAGGTTACAATTTGGCAGAACAAAACATTGGGATCCATAAGTGTATTATGAAAAATTGTTCTGTTTTTACTGTCTCATATCTACAAGCAATAATGAAAACTGAAAAGTAGAAGTCACCAAGGAAAGAATATGTTGACTCTCTAATATCATTCAGTAACCAAAATATATCAAAAATGTTACGTGCAAGTTAAAAATTAACCGTGAAATCAATTATTATATATTTATATATGTTTTTGTGATTACATATTTATTTATAAATATATATTATTTAATTATTTTTAATATATATTTTATATTTTAATATATATACTAATAAAATAATAATTAATTTAGTAATTAATTTTTAATATATACTTACTATAGTGGTAAAAAATTATTAGAGAAAACTATCATTGAAAAACCAAATGACAATCCATAATTACATATTAACATACTCTTCGCAATAAAACAATCATGAGTTCAATTGATTTAAGCAGTTCCACAAAATCTTCTGGCAATTCGTTAGTAAACTTAGGCCACCCAAACCTTCCATGCATTAGATGAAACTTGTCTATGATATTACATTTTTTAAACTATAATATGATGTCGGATAAAAGAAATTCTTAAAAATCAACAATTTTTAGTATTTTTAGTCATTATTTAACTAACATAAATATTAAATTTTATTAGTTTATATATATAAATTTTAAAAAATATGAGTACAAACTGTATTGATTTATATGTGTAAATTTTGATACATATAGATGCAAACTATATACTTCTTGTGTGCAAAACTCCTGTAAATATGAGTAAAAATTATGTTGGCCAAATGCTGATAAAAAATGATAATATTTGCTGGCCATGTAGCATTGTCGTCAGATAATATCAAATGAATCTTTGTAAATTTGAAGAATAATTCTCCACATACAAGCGTTTTTTTATACAAGTAGTTTATATTAACGCATTTCGAACAGTTACTGCAGGTCTGCACGTTCTTCTTCTTGCTACACGTTCTTCTTCTTCCTCTTCTTATTCTTTTCTTTCGTTTCTTGCATTCTCTTTCTCCTTCTTCATTTACATGCTTTTCTCTCTATTTTCTTTCTTCGTTATTCTCGATTTCCATTGTTTTTTGACATCAAGCTCTGAGGAGGAGAAAGAGAAAGAGTTCTGAATTATGCATAAGGTGTACTTCAACGAATTTTGGGTGTATTTCTTAAATCCTTTGGATGTAGTTTTGTAATCCTTTGATGTATTTCTATAATCGTTTGGGTGAATTCCTGTAACCGTTTGGGTGTATTTCTGTAATTCTTTGGGTGTATTTCTGTAATAGTTTGGGTGTATTTCTGAAGTTCCATTATCTTCAAATTTGGCAAGAAACTCGTTTTCATGAAAGAAGAAGAAGAGTCGTTCATAATGCATGGTGAGTAGCGCGCTTTGGAAACAAGAAGTGGTTGAATAACGTGCGTTTATTTACTCTTGAAATGTGGGAGTGTAATGCGTATGTTTTGTTGGGCTTGTGCCAACTTGTAAGATTTGTAAGCTAAAAAACTTGTATGTGTAGTAGGCCTCAAATTTGAATAATTAACTCTCAGTGATTATCTTAAACTCTATCAAATATGTTTTTCTAACAATTTGTTTCTACTTTTACTGAAAATTTATTTACAGTGAATAAAAATATAAAATAAAACAAGAGTGAAAAAAAGGGTAATAATTAAGGAGATATTTATTTTTTTATATATAAACAAATTTAATTTGATGATTTTTAAAAGATTTAGATTTGAGACGATAAACTTTTTCTTTTGTTTAATCGTATAAAAAAATATAATTCGCTTATTCATCAAAAGATTAAAAATAATAATAATAATAATAATAATAATAATAATAATAATATAGAAAAATTATCAGAACATACTTTTCTTAATAACTACTTTTCCAATGACCTTTTTTGGTAGCGTTTGTTTTGATGTATTGGGACAGAGAATAGGAAATTGAAACACAGTATCATGTTTGTTGACTCAGAGACTGCTTCTAAAATTTTTGTCTCTGTCTCTGAAATTTCAGTATTTCAGTATTTCCAAAAAGTAGAGACACAGGAAACTGAAATTTTTAAAGACGGAGACTGAAATTTTAATAATATTTTATACCAAAAATATCTTCATTTCAATTAATTAATTCCAATTGTATTCTTTGTACAAATTAAATTAGAGTTTTATTCTTGTTTCAATTTCTATCTCTCACTTTGCACCAAACAGGATACTAAAATTTATTTTGATCTGACTCTTAGTCTCTGTCTCTCAGTCTCATTCTTTTAGTCTCTGTCTCTCTACCAAACGCTACTTTTGAGTGCATACAGGTGACATTCCTCATATAATAATAATATACCAAGAATACAACCAAAAAAAAAAAGAAAAAGAAATTATCTCACAATCAACACAATATGCATTTGCATTAAGTTGCATACTAATTTCTAAGCACATATCTATATTCATCAACATGAAAATTCAACCGCGACAACAATTTGATTTCTATGAAAAGGAAGGAAACGTTGGGTTTCAAGGAATACATCCCTTTCTTCAGGTTAAAGAATTTGATTCCCTCTAATGATTAAACTTTTGTATCTGAATCATTGTAGAAAAAATCACTAGTTTCAAATTCTATAATTAGCAATAGATTAATAGGTTTCCATCAACGGCTTAAAAAAAATAAAAAATTGCACTTTACTGTCTGATTTGCAAGGCGCATTTAGATGAACCATATAACATCAATGTTGAGATAGTAAAATAATGTAATAATACCAACTAATTTTCTATTTTGCCTCATCATAGTAACAAGATGTTCATTATCATAGAGCCAAAACCTTAGCTCAATATACATACAAAGCTACATGTTTTACCCATTCTCTTCAGATTTACAGCTATAAGTGCATAATAAAGTTTAGAAATTCAGCCATTATTGAACCCAAAAAGGCTTGCAGTATATTCTAACATTATCTCCTTTTCCATTAGGGCCTTCCAGTTATGTGACAATTTCTTTTGCTGTTTTCTTCCCAAAACAAAATGAACCCTTTTTTCTTCTGTCCTTTTATGCTTTCACTCTAGAAATCTCTACTTCATTCTTTCTGGGAGATTATCTCATCTTTTGTGCTACTTTATGCATGTGACAAACAAGAATCCACAATATAGATGCATGGACTATACCAGATTTGCACCAAGCAATGAACAGAAAATTTTGTGCAACTTTTAAGCCTTAGCCATCAGCTCATGAGAACAGAATGAACATGTCGTCTTGCTCGGTTCACCTGCGGTATGTACCATGCGATACAAAGAACTGATAATCAGGGTGATTCACCTGAAGCAGCCTTAGCCAATTACCTGCAGCCTGCAAGAGAGAATTTGCTATTTGACTCTCGCTATCCCTATTCTGCATCCAAATGGATCCCTTTAGCTTATAGGATGCCATTGCAAATGTCGGTAAAGAAATCTTCGGTACACCATCTTCCATCTCATTGGGGTAAACCAATATTGGAGCTTGAGTACCTCCGTTTCCTGAAAATTGCATCAAAAAGAAACTTCAGGGAAAGAAAAATTCTTTACATTGTATGCAGATTTATACTAGCTTTCAACTTTTATTTTATTTTATTTTTTGCAAGAAAGGATTACTACATGATATCCGATATAACATCCACAAGAAGTAATCTATAGAGAGTGTCAGCTTGTTTTTGTCTCATACTTGAAAATATGATCAGATGGCATCAAATAAAGAGAATAGCCAAAGCCAACAACTAAAAATATGATTCAAAATGAATGTTGAATATTAACTAGCAAGAACTATGCTGTCGACGCCACCAAGTCAAAACTAGGCTTAAAGTTCCATGATTACCTGTCAAGGGAGTATGGAGTGAATGGTATGTAAGAAAGCAGGCGTCTAAATCTTTCAATGTTGGTCCTGTTGGTATCCGATATATTGGATACCTAGAAGATGCAGTTAAACAAAAATGTTAATTGCCATAATGATTCATTGCTAAAGCCATAGATCAATTTTCTCTCACCATGCCACAGCCATCCAACTTGCTGGCAGTATATCACAACTTCTCATTGACTTTAGGCTAGGATAGTGGCGTGCAAGATCTAGTATCTGTCGAAATGACGGAAATGTTATAGAAATGTAAGATGGATTGTTAAAATCAGCTGCAAAATAAGAGACAGATTAGTTAAATTAAGATTGGTAACAACCTTGTCAGCCAACGGTTCGCGACTATATGGTGGATCTTGATCGAAATACTCGAAGAGGAGGTCCTGAGTGTTTCCACCTTCGCTGTCATCACTCGAAAATCCCTCTTGCATTGCATTGAGTTTATCATTGACAGATAAGCCACTCATTTGATTAGAAACATTGCCTCCCCTATGTTGACTACTTCTTTGTGCCGGGAAAGGTTCAGTCCTTTTTCCGAAATCAGAATCACTGCTTCCATCGCTACTTGAATCTTTGTAGTAATCACCATCACTATCTTCACCACTGTACCTAATGACATAAAGAAAACTAGAACTGGTTACAAACTGAAGCATGGCAGCACATTCTTCAGAGATAAAATTCATTTCATTGAACTTCTGGTTTGACTTATATCCACAAAGCCTACTACAATTAAGAAACTTAGATATTAAGCAGATAGAAATCCTTTATCCAAAGGATGAAAATAGAATTGCAAATCAATCAAACCGAATCTAAGGAACTACATGTTGAAAAAACAAATAGCAGTAGCCATGAAACAGTACAATTACATTTCCGGTATCTCTTACAATATCAACCATTACCGAATTTCAAACATAAATGTTCATCTCTTTTACTTTATATATGTTGAGCATATTTTTGTGAAAACTAGAGCTACAAAAGCATTACTTTATAATTTATAGACAATATCTCATAAAATCAATACAATCACATTACAAAACACATAAATCACACATATAGACAGAGAAAGTTAGGCATCTATCTAAACATGAAATTTTTTCCAGTACCTTGACTTGGGACTTGATTTCTTAGCTGATCGACCATACAGCTGAATAGCTGACAAATAAGGAACATAATATTGTATAACAGAATCTCTTTGATCAAGCACCAAGGGTACTCCTGCACCATATGCGCTCCACTCCTTAAACGATTCCCAGAGATCGTTCAAGGCGAAGTATGATTGATACTCAACATCACAAGTCTTCCAACCTCTCATTGTTGTCTGCACCTCAAAGCACCAAGAAACAAGTCAAAATCACAAAGTCGTTCAGAATTCTAATTTCTAAACATGAGTGGATTCTGAAGCTAGTATCTGTTTCTATGAGAGTTCATATTCCACACACCAATAGTTAGATATTGAAAACAAGATCAAACACAGTAAATTGAGGTTGTTGTACCCTCCAAGTCCATTAAAGTAAACCATAATTAATTGATTAATTAATAGTGAAAAAAACAACACTATAAGGATAATTGAATAAAAAATCTGCATAATTGCATAAAGGAACGGGCGAGATCAAACCTTAGAGAAATACTGAGCTGGTACTAAAGGTGTTGTTGACTCAATAAACCTATCAATATTACTACCATGATCAACAGAAGAAGAAGAGGAAGAAGAGGAAGAAGGTGGTGGCATGTTCAAAGGGTATAAAGATTCTTCACTGAATTTGCTATTCTCAAAAGCAACAAGTTTGGCTTTTGAAGCTGAATCTCCACTCTCAACTTCACCACCATCACCACCTTTGGTTCTCTGAGCTTGTTTCCGATGATTCAGGTTCTTCCTTGCCTTCACTGGAATGTAAAACCGATCATCGCCACCAACACCCCCAAACTGAAGCGCAGTTCCAAGCATGTTCTCAAACCCCGTTTGCTCACAGGAGAAAAAAAAAAGCAGCAGCAAGAAGCACCCAAATTCAAAAATATTATCTTTTCAAGTTTTTAGTTCTAAGAACTGAAAAATTCAGAACTGGGTCGACTTGTATAAGACTCAAAACTCAGAAGTAAATGTTCTCGGAAAACAGAGGATCAGAAAGCGATGCACTGGACCACTCTGATTTTAATTTTTTCAATTTTTTTTTTTTGTCTCAGCAACCAAACACTAATTCAACATAAGAATACAATCACAGTGCGTAAGACTGATGATGAGATGAAAAGAAAAAAGAGACCCAGGAAACTTGGAAGAGAGATCAAAGAAACAGAGTGTGGTACAGAGAATGTGTGAAAGCAAAGATAAGAAGAACAGAGTGTGTGTGCGTTGTTGATGATTGAGTGAGAGAAAAAGAAAGAAAGCAAACGAATTTGAAGGAATATATGCGTGAAGGATAGAACAGAGAGAGAGAAGGGGGAAATGAAAAAGAAAACTTCAATTTTTATTTTCAAGCAGTGTGTGTTGTGTTTGTCAATTGCTACACAGAACAAAAGAGGAATGAATGAAATGACTCAAATGAGGGCATAGAAATTTGGTGCCACCTTTGGGGAACTAGCATTTGTTTTTTTATTTTATTTTTATTTTGCTAATAAGTATGCTAAATATACAAAAAAATTATTAAATTAATTATTAATATAAAATATACACTTTAAAAATAAATTAAATAACATGTATTTATAAATCAAAGTAAAATATATTTTTTATTTTAAAGTTTATTAAAAATTTTAAAAAGTTAAAATATATTTTTTGTCTTTAAAGTTTGACAAAAATTTTAAAAATATTTATTTTGTTTTAATTTTATCTCAAATTTTTTTTTTTTTGCATCACATATTCTTGGTAACTAATTTTTCAAAAAATTTAAAACTAATTCAATAACAATCTCATGAGAACAACCTTCAACACAAGCAAATTAAATATATTTTTCATGTATTATTATTAGATTGATTTTAATTTTTTTTAAAATTTAGCTGTTGGGGGTATATTTGATGTAAATAAAAAACTTTTAGGATAAAATTGAAATAAAATAAAATTTAGAGGTATTTTTGAAACTTTTGACAAATTTCAAGAATAAAAAATATATTTTATCCATTTTAAAAATACCTCTAAGTTTTACTTTGTTTTAATTTTATTCTAAAAATTTTTAATTTGTATCAAATATATTATTGACAACTAATTTTTTAAATAATTTATGATCAATTCAATAATAATTTTACAAGAATAATTTTTAATACAAACAAATAAAAATATAATTATCATACATTATTGTTGGATTACTCTAAAAAATTTAACTAGTAGAGATATATTTGATACAAATAAAAATTTTATAAGATAAAATTAAAATAAAATAATTTTAAAAATATTTTTATAATTTTTAATAAATTTTAAAAATAAAAAATATATTTTATTCTATATATAAATACACAGTAATTTAGTGACAGATTTTTTTTACGTACATATACTAATTTTTTTTAGTGATTCATTAATTTGGCTTTGCCTGCGGTGGGGTTAAGGAATGTGATTTTAGTGGATATTAATTTATTACATATATTTTTTGGGGGTAAGTTTCTTGCATTAGTTGGAGCCTTGGAGGATTGGTAATTTGCCTTTAACTCATGCACAGCATGACAGCACATTTTATTTGAGGTTCTAGTGTGTTACATATGGCATATTCCTTTTTTTTTTAAACAATTATCGCAATTTGTGCTTCTATCCAGTACGGTGTTTATAAAGTTTATAAATACGAGACATTTTTATTTTTTAATTAATTTTTAGATTTTTTTTTGGTGACTAATTAATTTTTAGATTGAACTAGACTATAAATCAATTATAATAATAAATTAATAATGAACTCCAAAAATTAGTCTTTAGTCCCAAATATGTTTTAGTCAATCTATTTAGTATTTAAAAAACAAATGTTATTTACTAAATTAGTTTTTAATCTTTTTATTGTATTACACCATAAATTATATGTTAGATTCTATTAAAAAAATTTAGATAAATCAATTTTTATTATTATTTTATAAATACATAAAAGTCTTTAAAATTTTTTAAAATTCTTATATCATTATATCTACATACTTATATGGGAATTTGAAAATAAATTTGGTAAAGTAAAATGTGTTGGAAACTGAATTTAAAAACTGAAATTTGGATATGTTCATCATTTAATATTTTGACTATGATTCATAAAAAAAATTAATATTTTGACTATGTCATTATGTAACATTAAATTTGAGGTCAAATAATGACCACTTTACATTAATTAACATTTTTTTTATGGATATTGACAACATTTATTTTAAATATATTGGGTAAGATTATCATAAAAGAAATAATAAAGTTATTGAAAGGATAATTTTTTTTCCTTACTATTGAATATACTATATGTATAAAAAATTCAGAAAGTTTTTATCATCTGTTCACATTTTAACTAAATCGTCAATTTTTTTTTTATTAATGTAGCAATCAATCTTATTGAATGATAAAAAACTTGTTACCTATTAAAAAACAATCATTCAAATCATATACTAGTTACTAGTATTGAATAAAAGAATCATTCAATGGATAATGAGAAGATACTTATTTTGGGATTAAAGGAGTAAATTCAATTTATGATTTTTTTTCCCTTTAAAATGATCAATTAAGGCTTTTATTTTTTAAAAATGTGATTCTTATTAATTAAGGAAGAATTAATTTGATTACTAACTTTTTAAATGACAAATTAAATCATCTATTTCCAAGATTGTGGGTTGTGGCTCTTAAGCCTCTTATTAGTTTCTAGTCAAACTTTAGTCTCACATCTGTTTGTGTAATACGGATAAGGACGATGAAATACTACTCCATCGGCATTGGTTTATAAATTTAATTAAACCAAAATTCTCCATGTCAATTAATTGTTATCTATAATGCAAGAATATTGATACAGAGATAAGATATAATACAATATAAAATATGTTGGTATATAAATTTTAAAATTTTATAACACACAAAGATATATATATAAAATATAAAATATTTTTTAAATAAATTATAATAATATAAATTAATATTTTATTAATATTAAAATATAAATTAATTTTTTAATTATTTTTAATATTTTATTTTATTTATATAAAATATTTAAAATATTTTTATTTTAATAAATATATATTAAGAATAAAATTGAATAATATACTAATACGTAATGATATTTAAATGTGTCTAAATATATTAAAAAAATTATATTTTTATTAAAATGCGATTGAATATAACAAATATTTATGTCAGATAAATATCGATAAATATTATGTCTAAATAAATAAATATAATATTTTTGCAAAATGGCTGTATTTCGTAGAATGTAACCGTACTAAATTACTAATTTAGCATTTAACTGTCCATAAGTACAATATAAATACTTGTGAGATAAAAGTTTATCCAAAAGGTCACATTTCTAAACATGCATGATTTATTTAGTTATTTAGAAAATTAAGAATAAATTAATTGTGCTATCATGTTTTTCTCTATTATGTATGTTTTGATTTCCACTTTTCATAAATTAATTGTTCTAAAAAGGATATAACTAATAAATAAACAATCAATTATTATAACTATTGGTAGAGAATAACCTCACCAAAGAAAGAGAGATCAACATGAGAGATCCTTATGAGTTCTTGAAAGATCTTAATAAATTCTTCTGCAACAACAACATATTCTGTGTGTACTCAAATCATTTGATACGTGTGATATGACAAGGTTTCAACTCAATGGTAATAACTAATAATAGTAATTAAGGTTGAATGGGATCAGATTCAATGGGATATAGTTAAAATATCTATTTGATTTGTATTAAAATTATTGGATCGAATCAAATCTAATATCCATAATTTTTAAGTTTGGATCCGATCTAATCCACATATTTGCGGATCGAATTAGATATCGAATATACTCGCAAAACGCAAAAATATTTTTAAAAGATTATTTTTATTAAAAAATATTAATAAAATTTATTTTTCTATTCTTTTGAATATGTTTATTTTTAAAATAATATTAAACATATTTTTTTTAAATAATAAATTAAAATAATACAACATATAAAATAATTATTAGTTGAAATAAAACATAAAAAAATATTTATTTTTTTTTAGAATACGCGAATATGCAGATACCTACACAAAATCCGCAATCCGATTCTAATAGTGTGCGAATTAGATCCGATCTTATCTGATAGCCTTGCAAATCGGATCCATATCCGCAATTTTTGGATCGATTTGGATAAACACCGCGAATATGCTAATCGAAAGATCTGGAAAAAAAAAATTATATATTTATGTATATTTATTATATATTATTTTATATCTATTTTAATAAAATAATCAATTTTTAAAATAATCAAATGCATGGCAGTGGCGTAAATACATATATTTTTATACGATTGCTATGGGTGATATCCATATAACAACTAGTGAAAATAGGAGATATTAGGTATAATGAATATTTTAAAAGTTTAAAATTGATGGAAAGGAAATATGAGAAAAAGCGAAAAATTTAATGCCAAATATTTTTTTTCTCTATTTTTAACTTTAGATACTAAGGAGTCAAATTTTAATTGTAAAATCAAAATTATGATTTAATATATATTTTTTTTTTTGTTGAATCGAAGACACTTGAATCAATCATATCCTGCCAAATTCGATAAAAAGATTTATATAAATCTTTCCTTAATTTTACAGGAGATATATATAAATATTAGATAAAATACCTATTTTGTAATATATTATTTTATTCTAATTCTTATACCTCTTTTAGATTTTGATTACCTTATTCGTTGAAATTCCTTGCAAGTATTATTCTCATCCAATTTAAGTATCTGCTACTAAACACATCAAATAACACATGATATGTCTCTCGTTAACAAATTATTTTGTGATTATATGTATACCATACTGATAGACTTTATTAATATGTCATGCAGTGTATAGTATATAAGAACACATTATCATTAACATAATGAAATCAAGATAAAAGTTTTATAAGTAACTAATATTAATAAAATCTTAAAATAAACCAAATTAATCATTTTATCCTTTAATAGAAAAAATATTGATTCACATCTAAAATTTCTTGGGATGATAGACGTTGAGCAATTCCTCTATTTGATAAGGTTTTGAATGAAGGAATGGAGTTTGAAAATAATTAGCCGGAGGGAGTAGGTATTTTGGTTAGGAGATGGGAAATGGGAATTGACACGTGCAAAGCACAAGTAGGTGGGACACGTGATATTAAATACTCTGTATCCCAAACAACTCACCACCCATCATTGCCTGCCACTCTCACTTGCTCACTTGTTCTTTTATCCCCAAACGTCCTAATTTCTTGACTATGCCACTTGGTTTCCAAACACACATTATTTCTTGTTCAGAAATACTAGTTTTTTTTTTAATTTAATTTTAATTTTTAGTCAAATTTTTTAAGAATTTATTATTATTTAATTAATTTAAATATTTATTTTCAGGTATTAGTTATTCATAAAATTAAAAGAATTATTTATTTTTTATTTTTATCTTCTGTAAAAATTAAATAAAAAATAATATTTAAAAAATATCTAATTACACTGTTTTTTGTTATATTCATAATAAATAGATTAGAATACACTGGATATATACTGACGGAATTAAGTTGAGTTAATTTATTGGTTAATTATTTTTTTTTTAAATTAGAAATGCTATTCGAACTAAAGATTTTTAGGTGAAAATAAAAAAATTATATTATTTAAACTATAGCTCATTAACAATTTACTAGTTAATTTATTAATTTATTTAAATATAATAATATTTAAAAAATAATAAAAAATTAATTTAAATAATCTAAAATTATATTATTTAAATTTATTAATCAACATTAAAAATAATTTTAGATATAATAAATATATAATTACAAATGTTATACATATGAAATTATAAATACTATGTTATATATAAAGAAACGTTAAATATTATCTTTTTAATATTATCAACTTAAATAAATATTAGGAATTTAAATTTTATTTTATATATGTAATAATTTATTAATTAATATTTTTAATAAAATTCTGATTTAGAACAAATTAATCTTTGATTTTACCGGATTGGGAGATATATATATATATATATATATATATATATATATATATATATATATATATATATATATATTAAGGTTTAGGAAAGAAATTATGACAGCTAGTCGAAGAAGGGGAAAATGGGTTTGGATTTTAATTAAATGGATGAAACTATACTTTCTCTAATAAATTTAATAAATTTGTTTAGTTTTTAGGGACTTGTTAGTAACTTTTATTAATCAATAATTTACTTTTAATTTTTCTTTTAAATTTAACAATTTCAATTAATGATATATGTGATAACTTTTCAGCGACATAGACATTATAATTTTATAGGATACATAAATATAAAGATAATTACCAGTTAAGCACTTATATAGAGATATATTAACTTAAATAATGAAGTTAAATTTTATGACTAATATAATTAATTTAAATTTACAGTTATAATCAAATTCTATCAATAATATAATATTTATAATTATATTTTTATTTCTATTAATAATCAAAATAAGAATAAAAATATAATGATAGTTAATTTTTGTTGTTCATAAAAAGTTTAATTTTGATATTGTGAATAAATTAGATTATTCTTTTAAGAAATACTTATTTTATATGAAATAAAAGTGTAATTATTTTTGTAGTTGATACTTTATCAGAAAAATATATAAAACAATAAATATAAATATATAAATACATAATAATTATTATTTTTGGCTGATTTCTAATGTTTATGGAATATTTTTCATTATCATAATTCCCTTATTTATAACGTTTTATTTATATTTTTGATAACTTTACAAGGTATTTTTTTCCTTTAAAAAAAGTAGGATTGCAATGTTTGAATTTTATCTCAACTCTTATTTTTTATCATTATTTTAAAATATGAGTGTACCTTTATCTAACACTACTCTTATAACTTTTGCTAATTAATAGTAGCTTTTACTTTATTCTATTTACCATTCAATATTATCACAGCAGCATTTGAGAAATAATTTTTGAAGATTCTAAAAAGCCGTTTACTCTGAGTCATAACAATACCAAATTTAGTTTTAGCTAAATTTGGTCATAGCCTACTAATTGGGGGATCCCATTTATCTATAGTGATTGCTTGTATCTATTTTTAATATTATTCATTATTATGTATGATTTCATATTCAAATAAACATAATGAAAAATTAATTTGAAAAGTACTTTATAGTAAGTACACGGGATAATAAGGGAACAATATTTTGATATAGTAAGATGAATTTGATTTATCATATAATAATACAAATTTTTACATAATTTTACACTAGCGAATGGAAGTCCTATAATAGATACAGAGAATGCTTGGCTTTATAGTGAATTACATGAGAAAAATTGTTTGATAAAAAAAATAATAAAAAACAATTAAATTTTTTTATTTAATATTTATTAATTATTATTAAAATTAATAAATATATAGTAAATAAAATACATTTTAACTGTTTATATTAAATAAAGCATATTTTAACTTTTTTTTTTTTTTTATCTTTCTAGTATCATGGTTACATGAGATTTGTTGTCTTGCAATTTGGCATTTAAAGCCAGACAACCAAATCAAGAAATCCTCTTCATTAACAAAAGTTGGACCAAGCAAGTCGTGTTCTTCAAAAGAGAACTAAACTTCAAAATGAAGTATGAATCTCTCATTAGTGGTCATATATATAGCCATTATCGGAATGATCAATATTACAATCATATCTGTATGTAAATAATAATTGAATGAAAATGTTGACCAAGACTTGTTCCTCTTTGTTGCATCACATATATCACTCGACAATATACAATAATGTATGTAGATGAATCTTCTGCAATACTCAACATGCAGAATGGGCCCTTCAAAAAGCATTCATCACATGAAAGTTTGAAACCTACTTAATTATGAGATATCATCAATTATCACCATTCTTGGTGGTCACTTCCTTATCGTGTTTGTGTTTTTTTTTTCCCTCCTTTTGGCAGTGGATACTGTTCGGGACGGAGATACTATGAGTGAGCGTGTGGTTGGAGGGGACCTAGATCTGGGTTGTCGGTGCGTGAGTGGATCTCCCTGGCTGGTGTTGGTGAGTGAGGAACGAGGCTTCACGACTTTTCGGGTTGTTGGAGTGATGAAGGGGGAGCCACCTGCAAAAGGGATTCTGACGCCCAAGTCAAAATCCGTACAAGGTGGCAGGAAAAGTGAGGGTATCGTGACGTACTTGGGGGAGGGGTAGGGCCCTCCTTTTATATAGTCTGCACCTAGGGTGGGTTCCACAGAAGCAGACTCACCTTCCAGGAAGCTTCCCTCCCCAATTGTCATGTGCCTCGCTGGGGGAGTAGTGGTGTCTTGGGTTTCCGCCTGGTTCAGGTGTTGCATACCCGTTGGGTCGGTCAGCCGGGTCGGGGCGCCAGACCATCGGGGTTGGGCCGTCTAGGATTATCCCCGCTCCCCGAACGTTTGGTTGGAAGCTCCGTCCACATGGAGCTTCCACCGCGTGTTTGGTATATCGTGAGGGTCTCCAGCAATTTCAACCAGGAAATCGGCCATGGCCTGAGCTTTGAATGAGTGTCTGGGCTCATAATGTAGCACATATTGAGACAGCTCGATTGCCCAAGTCATCATCCGTCCGGCCAAGTCGGGCTTTTGCAAGACTTGGCGGATCGCCTGATCCGTCCTGACGATTACCCAGTGTCCTTCGAAGTACTTCCGCAACCTTCAGGGCAAGGTCAAGAGCGCATATGCTAGCTTTTCCAATTTACTATACCTTACCTATGCCCCTTGCAGTGCTTTGCTAACAAAGTAGACTGGTTGTTGGATTTTTTTTCTCCTCTCGTACCAAAACGGCCGCCACGACTTCGTCCGTTACTGCCAAATACAAGAATAGAGTCTCACCATCCTTGGGTTTGCCGAGAACTGGGGGTGCCGAGAGTATGCTCTTGAAGTGGTTGAAAGCCTCCTCGCACGTTGGGGTCCACTCAAAAACTATTCCTTTTTTCATTATGTTGAAGAATGGAAGAGCTTTGGCCGCCGACGTGCCCAGGAAACAGGATAGGGCCGTGAGTCTTCTGGCCAGCCTCTGCACGTCCTTGATGCACCCAGGGCTCGTCATTCGCAAAATTGCTTCGCACTTCTCAGGGTTGGCTTCGACTCCCCTCTGGGTTATCATGAAACCCAAGAACTTCCCGACCTCCATGGCGAAAGCACACTTGAGAGGATTAAGCCTCATATTGTATCGTCGGAGGGACGCAAACACAATTTCTAGGTCGCCAACCAGGTCTTCTAATTGGGTGGTCTTTACCAGGATGTCATCCACGTACACTTCTACCGACCTCCCGATAAGGTTGCTGAACACTTGTTCATCAGCCTTTGATAAGTAGCTCCTGCATTTTTTAGTCCAAACGGCATTACCCTATAGCAGTACGTGCCACCTGGCGTTATGAACGCCATTTTCTCCTCGTCTGGCCGGTGTATCGGTATCTGGTTGTAACTAGAGTATGCGTCCATGAAACTTAGAAAGCAATATCCCGCGGCCGCGTCCACTAGAGCATCAATGTTAGAGAGGGGGAAGGAGTCTTTAGGGCATGCCTTGTTAAGGTCGGAGTAGTCTACACACATCCTCCACTTTCCGTTGGCCTTCTTAACCAGGACTACGTTCGACAGCCAGGTTGAGTATTATAGATCTCGGATGAACCCTGCTTCTAACATGCTAGCCGTTTGCTTGGCCACCTCGTCGGCTCTCCTGGGACATCTTCCATCGTCTTTGGGCTACGAGCTTGGCCTCTGCCTTCACGGCTAGGTGGTGTGACATGAACTGGGGGTCGATCCCCGGCATGTCGGCTGGTGTCCAGGCAAACAAATTGTTGTTTGCTCGAATCATCTCCATCAAAGGTTGTTTCAAGTTGTGGGGGAGGTTTCTTTTTACAAAAGTGAACTTGTCTTCCGAGTCGCCGACCGTAAACTTTTCCAGGTCTCCTTCAGGCTCTGGTATTGGTTTGTCGTCAATCCTAGCGTCCAGATCGGCTAGGAAAACCCCAGACGCCTCCTTCAACTTCTTCCTTAGGGAGAGGCTCGCATTGTCGCACGCGACCGCCGTTTCCAGATCCCCCTGATGGATCCCACCGACCCATCGTCAGCTACAAACTTCATTATCAACAGCTTGGTACATATTACCGCCCCGAACTCGTTGATTGTTTTCCTCCCCAAGATAAGGTTGTAAGCGGTGGAGTCCCTCAGAACGACAAACTCCGCCATTAGCGACCTCTTTCCTTGACCTTCTCCTATAGAGACCAGGAGGGAGATTATTCCATCAGGCTTGGTAAAATTATCCCCTAAGCCGACCACCCCGTGCTGGTGAGTTTTTAAGTCAGCTTCTCGGAGGCCCAGGGCGTTAAACACGTTTCGGAACATAATGTTTGAGTCGGCTCCGGTATCAACGAGAATTCGCTTGACAAAACCAGCTCCCACTCTTGCTGTGATTACCGTGGGAGGGTTCTCCAGTACGTCGTGGAACCATTGGTCCTGCGCTCCGAACGATATCGTTGGGACTCTCCTAGGGGATGGCCCATGACTAGCTAATGACACGGCCAGGACCTTAGTGTCTTTCCTTGCCGCCGACTTTGATCTTGGTGCAGCGTCCCTCCCGACTACAACATTCATGACGGTGAGGTCGCGGTCGTTGTCCTCGTCCTCTTCGGGTTCTTGCCTTGGCTTCACGGCACGGCTTCTGTCTTCGTCAGATCATTCGGGCTCTCGCCTCCTGGGTTCTCTTATGAACTGTGAGAACTTCGCTAGCTTACCTTCTCGGATCGCCTGTTCCAGAGCGTCCTTCGAGTCGAAGCAATCTTGGGTTTTATGGCCGAAACCCTTGTGGTAGTCATAGTAGAGGTTCTTGTTCCCTCCGGTTCTGTCCTTGAGCTGGCGAGGCTTCGATAAGATGCCTTTGTCGGCTATCTATTGGTACACCTCAATGATCGGGGCCGTCAAAGGGGGTATAGTTAGTGAACTTTTCTACCCGGGAGAATGGCTTGGAGGGTTTAGTTGGCCCTCCGTCCTTGGAGTGCTCCTTAGGCCTTTCCCCACTCTCGGGTTGACGAGTAGGATGATAGGCGGGCTGCCGCTTATTGGCTGCCACCACTTGGCTGGCCTCCTCGTTGTTGATGTACTCTCTCGCCACATTCTGGATTTCTTGCATTGTCCACACCAGTTTGGTGGTGAGGTGTTTTCTGAAGTCTTCATTCAACAGCCCGTTCGTTAGGCAAAGGCTGGCCACCGAGTCGGTCAAGCCGTCAATCTCTAGGCATTCATCGTTGAACCTATCCAGATACTTCCTGTTCCAGAGCGTCCTTCGAGTCGAAGCAATCTTGGGTTTTATGGCCGAAACCCTTGTGGTAGTCACAGTAGAGGTTCTTGTTCCCTCCGGTTCTGTCCTTGAGCTGGCGAGGCTTCGACAAGATGCCTTTGTCGGCTATCTATTGGTACACCTCAAAGATCGGGGCCGTCAAAAGGGTATAGTTAGTGAACTTTTCTACCCAGGAGAACGGCTTGGAGGGTTTAGTTGACCCTCCGTCCTTGGAGTGCTCCTTAGGCCTTTCCGAACTCTCGGGCTGACGAGTAGGATGATAGGCGGGCTGCCGCTTGTTGGCTGCCACCACTTGGCTGACCTCCTCGTTGTTGATGTACTCTCTCACCACATTCTGGATTTCCTGCATTGTCCACACCAGTTTGGTGGTGAGATGTTTCCCAAAGTCTTCATTCAACAGCCCGTTCGTCAGGCAAAGGCTGGCCACCGAGTCGGTCAAGCCGTCAATCTCTAGGCATTCATCGTTGAACCTATCCAGATACTTCCTGGTCGGTTTCCCGTTTCTTTGGGTCACCCCTAGGAGGTTGATCGGGTGCTTGGCCTTCGCAATACGGGTGGTAAACTGTGTTAGAAACCCCCGGGTTATGTCCGTGAAAGTCGTCACGGACCCCTGAGGGAGCACGTTGAACTACCGGATTGCCGGTCCCGTCAGGGACACGGGAAAGGCGCGACATCTCACCTCAACACCCATACCCTCCAGGTTCATCCTGGCCTCAAAGGCCGTTAGGTGTTCCTGGGGGTCCTAAGTTCCGCCATATCTCATGTCTGTTGGCTTGTCGAAGTGTTTCGGCAGCCGAACCTCGAGAATGGAGTGGTGGAAAGGGGTTGCTCCTTTGATTATGGGGTTTCATCGCCTTCTCGGTCTCTCCCTGCTCTCTTCTCGGTCTTCCTCCTCGGTGCGCCTTGCTATGGGCCGAGTGTAAATTATGGGGTCTTGTCGTCTCCTAGGTATCTCCCAACTCTCCCCTTGGTTTTCCGACTATGCACGGGTCGGTGGGGGTCGGGAGCCCGGTGTACGCCTGGCATGGTTCCTCCACGGGCTTCTTCCCCGGGCTTCCTCTCTCCTTTTGGGAGACTAAGGATGGGGTTGACTTGGGCCGGGCTGGTAGCCACCAATTCCCTCTTGAGATTTTGCACCCTGTGGCGTCTTTTCTGGGAACGAGAGTGAAGCTCATCCCCACGGGAGGGGGATCTCGTTCGTTCGTGAGAAGAAGCCAAACAGGCCGCCCTACTAGCTCGGTGGGCGTTCTCCTCTACTCGCGGCTCGCCTCCCTTTTGCCCTTCCACTGGGCCCAATAGGAAATCTATTCAGGCCAGAGCCAGTCCCCACAGACGGTGCCGATGTTCGGGATGTCGGTTCCTGAACGGGTCAGAGATACTATGAGTGAACGTGTGGTTGGAGGGGACCTGGATCTGGGTTGCCGGTGCGTGAGTGGATCTCCCTGGCTGGTGTTAGTGAGTGAGGAATGAGGCTTCACGACCCCAGGTTGTTGGAGTGATGAAGGGGGAGCCACCTGCAAAAGGGACTCTAACGCTCAAATCAGAATCCGTACCAGGTAGTAGGAAAAGTGAGGGTATCGTGACATACTTGGGGGAGGGGTAGGGCCCTCCCCTTATATAGTCTGCACCTAGGATGGGTCCCACAGGAGCAGACCCACCTTCCAGGAAGCTTCCCTCCCCAGCTGTCATGTGCCTCGCTGGGGAAGTAGTGGTGTCTTGGGTTTCTGCCTGGTTCGGGTGTTGCATACCCGTTGGGTCGGTTAGCCGGGGCGGGGTGCTGGACCATCGGGGCTGGGCCGGAACAGATACTGTTCAAACTTGAATACCCTGCCTTAACTCCTTATAAGAGTTTGATATGTTTGTGATAAAATTTACTGAAAAGAAAACACATCTTAAAATGCACACGTTAAAAAGTACTGTTATATTTATTTATCTATTCTATTATATAAAAATCGAATTTTTACACTTAATAATAAAGCTGACATGACATACTTCTAAGAGTATCTTTCGATTTATTTCTTTTAACTTATTAAGTACAAGTTATTACAATAAATTAACTACATCAACTAATTAATTTAATTGAATATTTAAATATTACACAATTTATTATCATTTATATCAATGTATGTTGGTAGTATTTTCTAATTATTTCTTTTAATATCCTGTTAGTATTTTCTAATTTATTTCTTTTTATTTATTAAATCAAATTTATTATGTGTATTAATTAATTAATTAATTAGTTGTAACACCCTACTACATGAAGCTTTACGCTTAAGTCGTAAAACAGAGGTGGTGTGATATTACGACCTCTAAAGTAAAATGTGTACATATAATAGCAGAAAGAATATAATAAACTAGGAGCCTTGAAGAACAGGTGTAATAAAAATAGCGAAAATAAAAACGCAATGCTCAGAAAACGAGTTAACTTGCGTACTAAGAAAACTATAACTATCAAGTATAAGATAACAAAAGTAAGAATAGAAGGCCAAAGATACAAAATAACAAGCTCCTAACTCAGCTCGCGAAGTCAAGGCTGGCCGGAGAATATATATATATATATATATATATATATATATATATATATATCCAAAACCCAGATTTACATAAACAAAATCATGTCTCTCCATAAGCCTCTAAGAAGGTTAAAAGGAACAAGTCATGCGGAGAGAGAACTAAGTACATATATATACACGACTATACAATCAAAAAGTAACCCGATAACCACTTCGCTTCAGAAGTCCAGACGCCTAACAAGGTATCTCTCGACCTGCATCTGGAAAAAACAACAACATGGTATTGGGTGAGAACCAGAGGTTCTCAGTATGGTAAAGGTGCCGCACATATAAGATATAAGGCCCTGGGAATGCCAGAGACAATCCTAGAATGCCGACACTCAAATTGTAAAGCTTAAAGTATTAAACAGAAACCATAAAAGGTGGTTTTCTAAGAGTATCTAAGCCTAACTTAACTTAATCTTGAATCTAAGTCCTACTGCATTTCCTCTATACCTCCATCTCCGACAACATATCACAGACAAATAAGCAGATAAAGGCAAGCACAAGAAGGTTACAAATACTACAGGTAACCAATATACATTTAACATAGAAAATACACTTAGACACACCCAGTTAATGCACAAACAAGTAATTCAATTAATATGCACATGATGCATGCCTATCTTATGGCTGATGAGTCTCATTTGTCGGTTATCAAGCCAACCCGATAAGTCTGGTTTGCTAAACCCTTGGACTGTCTCTCGACGTGCATCCCCAAGAGTCTATGCATAGCTTTTCCTCAAATAATCAATATTGCTCAATGGGTGTAACATTCCTGGGAATTTATAAGTGCCCGGTCACCCTTACGTCGTAGGGTCAATAGAGTATCGAGTTTTTGACCTGGTACACGTGGTGGCAAGCCACGGTACTTTACCTAGGGAATCTCGTATCTCAGATCATTTGATTATTTAGCCAAATATCATACATAATCATTATTCAATTCATCACTTTTTCAGCTTTACTTCACCTCCAAGTTATCCCCATTTCCTAGCTCCATCTAATTATCAGGTTTAATACTTTTATTTATGACCAAAGGATTGAAAATAGAGGTTTAGAAGTTTGAAATAGAGTTTAAAACTTAGAAAATCATGTTTGCTGGAATAGGGGCGACGCGTACGCGTGGCTCACGCGTACGCGTGGGAGTATAAAAAGGCAGCTCGCGCGCGCATCTTCTTGTCATGCGTATGCGTAGGTGAGTACATCATGTCACGCGCACGCGTGGACCACGCGTACGCGTGGACATGCATACTGGCCCATTACGCGTACGCATAGGGCTATTCACGTATGCATAGGGCTATTCACGTACGTACATTCAAAATTTCATGTCACGTGTACGCGTGGACGTACGTTTTCCAAAAACCTGATTAGATAGCAAGCTGTAGAATTGAAAAGAAAACACTTTTCTTTCAAATCTTCTAACACCCATAACTTCTTCGAATTAAAATATTTTTCACCCGTTCTTCAAATGGCATAAACTTCATGAATCCTATTTTCATTTTAAAATAAATTGAAACAAATTGAGGGTCCAGAAGCCAAGTTATGGCTCGCCGAAGTTTGGCCCAAAACCAAATTTTGCGAAATTCCCAAACCTCGTTTTCATTCAAAAACTCCATCCTTTTCATCACCAAACGTACATTTTTTAATACAATATACTCTTCCTCATCATCACAACAATCACCACAATAAACCTACCTCAAATCAATAATAATACACATACACCACTTAAATCCATCAACCCAAACCATAGCTTATAAATCCTAGGCTTATAACACAATATGCCCTTCCTCATTATCACAACAACCTCCACAATAGTCATACCTCAAATCAATATTCACCAAATCACCAATTAATCAACAAGCACCAAACCAAACATGTTTATCAACAAGATACTAAACAATAAGGATTTGGATTCTCTAAATTTTGAATTTTACTTTAAAAAGTAAGGTATGATCTATCACCATTTATTTCATAGGTGGGACCAAGAGAAAACATGAGAGAGAAAGCATTCAATAGTGAGAGATCTCACTTTATTCTCTAAAGTAAAAATCTAAAATTTAGAGGATCTAAATTCAAACAATAAATATACACATGCATTCCAACCTATCCTATGGTCATCTAGTCTAAGTTTTCACAGAACATTATATATTAAATGCAAGAAACCTAAACCATACCTTGGCCGATATCCTCGTAATGATCAAGACAATTCATTAAAACCAACATAGCCCCAAAAACTTCAATAAAACACTAATGCTCAGCCTCCTCCAAGTTCTAATATCCACAATTTCAATCTCCAATTATTTATTTACTACCTAATACACATTCATAACACATATACACCCAATTTAATACCCAAGGCATAAATTCAAAAAATTAAATAGAATCATGGTATCCTCATCTTACCCAAACTTCGTATAAGCAAGAGTGAACGCTTTTCTCAAGCTAATTAGATCCTAAAACATCAAAGAAAAAAGAAATTCAACACCTCCACATAGTTTTTGAAAATTGGAGGAAGGAGTGGTTGAGAATAATTAAATAGCTTACCTATGAAATTGTTCCGGTAAAAACGTAGAGCTCGACGCAGTGGTCGCGTGACCACAAACGGTGCGGCGATCGGAGCTCGAATTGGAAAGTTACGGTGTTTTGAAATTAACGTAAGGGTTTCATACCCTTCTCCTCTCCAGCTGCGTTCAGTGCTGCTTCTGTTGCATTTTGGAGGAGAAAATGAGCTTTGGCTCACTTAAGTGTTGGGCCGGTTGGGCCCACGGGTCCGGTTTGGATTCGGTTCAACCGGTTCGGCCCCGTTCGATTCAATCTTGGGCTTTTTTGAAATTTGTGTCAAAATTTTCGTTTTGATGCGATCTATCCTAATTTAATATAATATTCATATTTCTAATTTTCTGTATTAAAAATTAATTTATTGACTAATTATTTACTAATTTAACGGGGTTTACATTAGTCATTAAAATAAATTTCACAACAAAATTTTAACATTCATTAAGAAAATAAATTTATTTATGGCTCTTTCCTAATTATAAATAATAACAAGACTTAGAAAAAAAATATTAATGTCATCATTCTTATTAACTAAATCATAATATTAGATAGTTGATAGTTTCATAAGCAAAAATTATTAAGTAATAACGTAAAAATTAACAACAAATAAGAAATAAAAATTCATAAAAAATTTATTATATATTACTAATTTTATAATTAAAATATGTCACATGTTATATTTTCATCTATTCTATTTATTATCTATTTTATTATATAAAAATAAGGTTTCTACACTTAATGATGGAGATGACATGTCATGCTTCTGAGAGTGTTTAACGATTTATTTCTTTTAACTCATTAAATATAATTTATTATAATAAATTAAATATATCAACTAATTGATTTGATTAGATATTTAATATCATATAATTTATTATAATTTACATCAATTTGATTTGATAGTATTTCCTAATTTATTTCTTTTAGTGTTTTGTTAATGTTTTTTAATTTATTGTTTTTAATTTATTAAATTAAATTAATTATACTAATTATGTGTATTAATTAATTGATTTGATAAATCTATTCATTATTAAAATAATAAATCTATGAATAAAATAGACAATCAAGATATTTTTCACTAATAATTAAATCAAATCAAATCATATATATTGAGCTAAATTCAAATTATGTGAATTAAAGACTAAACTAAAATAAGATATTTTTTATTTATTCAAATTGAATGCAATGAATACAAATTAATTTTGTTAGATAATCATGGTCTTCTGATTTTCTATACATAAATGGCCATACTAAATTATAAAAATTATCATTTTTATCGCTTTCGCTATTTTAACTATTGTTTTCTTATTTTTTTTTCAATGTATAATTTCTTTTATGTATAAATGTACTCAAAATGAGAAGGTACGGATGACTGTTTCATTAATTATTTGTTTGACAAATATTATAACCTAAAAATATCTCAATTTAGGCATTCTTCCGTTGTCAATAGAAGTTGAACCTATAATAATTTAGGTTGGTCAGTGTATTTTTTTTAGTATTAGATAGAAGAATATTTGTTAAAATGAATATATACATTGTAATTATTTTTTTTGTTAATCTGTTATCTTTTACCTAACAAACAACATCCATGTTAAATATATTATTTTCATCAGAAGCCATACATAATTGATTGATAATTCTATGCATAAAAATACTCCTGGGATACCTAAATACCATATTGTTAACTCGCTAAAATTAAATCTTCTATGATTATGCCAATGTATAGCACTATCAGATAAAAACTGATTAGATTGCATTTATTTCTAATGAGGTGGGTGAATTTTTAGGCCTAATCATGGTTGGAGTTGAGAAAAATTAAAAAATACAAACAATACAAATACTTTCTATTTTTAATATCCAATAATAAATATATAAATTAAAACTAATATTGTTTCATATAAAATAATAAAACGTATACTATACTCAAAGCATATCCAATCTATATTAACTGTTATTGTTTATCGGTTACGTTACAACAAATTTAGTTATTAAAAAAGATTATAATTAACTTAAATATATATAATATTATTCTGTATCATTCATTTTTATCTTATCTTCATAAAAAGTCATATATATTATAATAGAATCTCATCTTTTGACCAACGGTTCTTCCGTTCAGTAGTTTTTATAAAGAAAAGATGGATGATTTTATTATTTTCAGTTCTTTGGTGTATATGGATGACGTATAATAATATTGTGTTTGACAAGAATATACGATATTTTAAAAGGTTTAAGGATATGTTTGGTTCTTGGCATATTCGTAGATGAAGTACAGAGTAGATAAAAAAATATTAATAAAAGAATAAATAGTTAAAGTTTCTTCAATACTATCAGTCGTAAGACATGATAGGTGTTCTATAAATCTTTTGGATTTGATTGTTTCTTTATTATTATATGTTGTTCTGTTTAATTTGTATTAAAGAGACTTATGATGATTATCTTATCGTGTTAGTGTAAAGAGTGTAGGTGTTATATTTACTTTATATGCTTTTAAACTTTATATCTCCGATGGATATTTGTGGCTGAGTAATTATTAAAAGAAATTGGTTTAATATCTATTTTGTATTCTATTTAAATTATAATAGTAAGTATTTTTTTTGTTTTTTTAAATAAATAATGTATTTTTTTTATAAAAACAAAGTTTAAATAATTGTGAAATTAGATTATACCACAGATAATAATAGATATTTTAGCATTAGATTTGCTATAAAAAAAACTTTTAGGAATATTATATTATATTATATAATTTGGTTATATTTTTTATCTTCAATCTAGATTATTTGGATTGGTATATTTCTAAAAAATATTATTCAATTTTTTTCTAAATTATTAAATTAAATCAATTACAAATTAATTAGTTTGATTAAATATTTAGATAACTTATAATTTAATATAATTTAATTTATATAGATACATAATTTTTATAATTTTATTATTTATGTAATAAATTATAGAGATAACTTTTAAAAGTTATAATTTATTTTTTTATCTGCATATTTAACTTTTAAGATTTTTTTAATTTTTTATTTCTGAATAGATTATTTTCTACTTTAATATATATATATATATATATATATATATATATATATATATATATATATATATATGATGAATATTAAACTTTATAATTTTATATTATTGTATAAATATAATTAATATGATCTTATTTCTATTATTTGAGCATCAATAATGTTCTTATAAATTTTTTTATTGCATAATTCACTTTGACAAAAAGAAATAAAATTTGATTTATGAAAATTTAAACTTGAACGTTTACTATGGTTAAGCTAAAATTTCAATTTATTTTGTCATATTATATAAATATTAAATTATCTGAGTAAACATTTATTTGATTTCGATATGATATTATATATAATTTTTATATTGACAATTAAATTTCAGTTGCTATACAAATATTATATTTTAAGTAATTGTACATTTTTTTGTTATTTTGAAAATTATTATATATTTTTAAGATTGTTTAATTATGCTTATTTTTAAAAAAGATTGTCATTATTAGAGAGTAACTAATGTTTATAATAGTTAAAAATTGAGAAAATAAAAATACAAAATATTAATATTCTAAGTTTCGAAGTATAAATCTTAGCTTGAAGTAAATATATATGATTATAATTAATCATCATAATTGAAAGCCTTTATTTTATTTCAATTTTTCAGAACATGTTTGTCTTACTTAAATTTTATTTTTTTATTGATTGCTATTTTTTTTTACATTTAACTGTCATTAATTTATATCAATTAAAATTTACGAGTTGAAAAAAATAGTCACATATCTAAAAAATGAACACAAAATATATTTTTTAGTAAAAATTATGTCGTTTTAGTTTTTTTTTCTGCATCATATCTTATATTTTTACTATAATTAAAAATTTTATAGATATAACAAACTAATTATTACATTATTAAATGTATTATTAGAGGTAAATTATTAAATATAAATTAGTAAAAAATACATAATACTTAGTTAATTATCATAATCACATTTAAAGGTATCTAAATTATTTTCATATAATAAAAGTTATATACTTCAAAAAAATATTTGTATATAGTTTACTAAAAAATATATGTGATATTTACCATAATGTTTATTTTTAATAAAAAATATCATTGTATTAAAGTGATGTATTTTAAAGATGTATAAATAAGATTTTTATTTAAAATATTACAAGATAGCAAATGCTATTTTGTTTTAATTTTATCCTTAATATTTAGTTTTAATTTTACCTTTTAGAGTTTTAATATGTTTCAATTATACCACTAGAATAAACAACATTAATTATAACTAATTAATTATATTATTTGATTTGATCAAGTTAAATATTAAATTATTTAATAAATAATAAATAAAAAATAAAATAAATAAATGTAATTTGAATTATTCTCTTATTATTTTCTATATATATGAAAGAGAATGTGCTTTTATGTATTTTGATTATTAGTTTTTAAAAGAGTTACTATTTTATTTACTAATATTTTAAATTTTTTATAATATTTTCATAGAACTTGGTTAATAGATTCTTCTTCATAATGCTTTTTTTTTAATTTTTTAATAAAAACATATCTTAATTTTTTGTCTTTCATCTTATATTCATTGATTATACTAAATTTTTTTATGGGTGTTTTTATTGACTACACACATTATTTTTTCTGTCTTTTCTTATTTTTTAATTATTTTATTACCTTATTTAATTTTTTATTGTTTACTTTTACTCTTCATATTTTTATTATATTTCACTTCATCTTAATCTCAATTTCATTGTTAACTTTCAATTATATAAAATTAAATAATTTCTTTTAAAATATGCTTAAATATATTATCTATTATATACAATTATTAGGATAAACAAACGAATATAAATTAAATACATAATTTAATTTTATTTAAGATAAAAACTAAATAAAGTATCAGAAAAATAGCAACTAGTTTTATTTTTAATTTTTTTATAATTTTATTTAAAAATAAAAATCTCTTTATAACCACTAATATTGTTGATAAAAAAATTATAAGTCTTCATAAAATAAAAAATGTATAAGATAAATAACATATATGTATTTTCAAAGTTATTAATTATAGACTATGGACAAATTTTTTTAAAAAAATCTTATGGATCAACATGTAATTTTTTGATATTTTTATTTTTTTCTAAAATTTTTTAGACTTATTAACATTTAAGTTATCTATACATCACCTCTTAAAGTATTATAATTTCATAAGTTGTAATATGTGATATTAGTTATTGTTATATATATGAAAAATGTGACTTATTTAGTGTTTATCCATTTATCTTCTATTAATATTGTTATAACAAGGATACATGTGACTTTATATGAATGATATAAGGGTAAAGTATACTTTTTATCCCTGAAGTTTGACAAAAATTTTAAAAATACCCCTAAGTTTTATTTTGTTTCAATTTTGTTCCAAAAGTTTTCGATTGCATCAAATATACCTCTGACGACTAATTTTTCAAAAAATTTAAGATCAATTCAACAACAATATCATAAGAACAACCCTCAACACAAGCAAATCAAGCATAATTTTCATGTATTATTGTTAGATTAGTCTTAAATTTTTTAAAAATTTAGCCGTTGAGGGTATATTTGATGCAAATCGAAAACTTTTGGGATAAAATTGAAACAAAATAAAACTTAGGGGTATTTTTAAAACTTTTGCCAAACTTCAGGGACAAAAAATATACTTTACCCATGATATAATCTAGACTTTGATTATCTAAGAATTTACTAAGTGGATGGAATAGCTCCACGTCACAAACTATCGAATACTAGCAATAGGGATGATCATAAAAATAGTCGAAACAGGTATTTGCAGGGATTATTCGCATTTTGGAACTAGGTAAGAGCCCATGAGATCCCCACGACCCGCCCTCGCGAAATGGATAGGGGCAGAGATATAAGTACCCATCTTATGAGACCCATTAAATCCACGTAAATATAAAATTTTTAATTTATTCTAATTTATATATATATATAAATCCATTTCTTGAATTTAGTAACTCTAATTCCTGTCTCCAACTCGAATATTTTCTTTTTCTTCCAAATTCATTCTCAGCCTCGATTCTCTCTCTTTCTATCTCTCTAACTCATTTTCTCTGCCTCTCAAATCTATCGCTACGTCGCTCAATATCGTTCCAAAAAATTATGTTGTGTTATTATGTTGGAAGATGTTTTTATGTTTTTTCCTTTTGAAATATTAGTTTTCATAATATATATGTTGTGAATTGTGTTAAATTATATTGAATTGATTATTTATGATTATTATACCATACCTTTTGTGTTAATTTTTTTAAAAAAATTTCAAAGAGTATTCGTAGATATCCGAGGAGATCTGCGTTCTCTATAGGGGCAATTAAATAGGGACTTGCAAAGACGGAGAAGGAATGGGGATATTTTTTTAAACAGGGGTGAAGGATGAAAAGAGGGTCTGTCACACTTCCCTAAGTACCCATTACCAAGGTAGTAAACTTGTAGTTTTTACCTCGACTCGAAAAGTTAGTTCAAAATCGTAAGTCATTGGATCGTAAGACAGAATGTAAATGTGACTCATAAAATATAAAATTATAAATTATAAAAAATCTTATAACACAAATTCACAAGTTAAAAGTCACAACTCATAACAAAGTTCAATCATAAATCAAAACACAAATTCACAACTCACATATTTATACGACATAAAATAAAGTTAAGTAATAAATAAAGCAATTAAATTATTGCAATGAATAACTAATTATGACATAAAAAATCTGCTACCTTTGTTTGTGCATTACACCATATTTCAATCATCCTTCACAAAGTATCCGTTCATTTTATAGCATAAGTATTTAGTTTTTGAAAAACTATGTCCAATGCTATAATAATAAATTAACAATTCATGTTTTCAGCTAAATAAAATTTAACAAAAAAATTCAACCTGCAAAGAAGTGAAGAACAACTTTATTGTGATTTGTGAACACAAACCGCACTAAAATGAACAATCACTGAATAGGGTAGACAAAGAGCGCAGTAGACAGCAACAACCAACCATGAACACTGGTAGTCAATGACACAAACCATCAGCAACACTAAATCAGCAACATTTCAATGCAGTCACAGTTGCAGTTAGAGAGAGCCAGAAAGACAGAGATACACTCACAGGCGGCATTACAACAAGCCTTACGGATCACAGTAACACAACTTTTCTTCTCCAATTTGGTGATTTCATAATTCAGAGGGAGTTCAGAGTTTAGAGAGAGAAAAAGTGATAGATTGAATGAGGTAAAAACTAAAAAGACAGTCATAGATTGAGAAAAAATTGTTAGGATAAACAGTTCAAGAAGAATTTGTAGGGACATTTACCTTCTTCACTTCAGATTGGACTTTAGGGTTTGAATTGGTTGTAATTTAGGCCAAGAAAAAGCTTTCTTGAAATTGGAACGCAACATCGCCAGAAACTCGCGATTCCAGCATTTGAGCGTGTTTCCTCGGTGATTCAGCATGGAGCTGCTTCTTGGAAGACGAGAAACATAAACGAGACGGGAGGGAGAAACAAAATCGCAGAATCGTGCGATTCTACGAGTAGAGTCGTGATTTTAACTACACCATACCTAATTAGCAACATAGATTCAATTTGAGCCTATTTGAGAGAAAACACATTGACTTCATCTATATTGGACCTTTAAGGTAATGAACCTAAGTCGGATTTGGGACCCTAACAATGGACCTGGGTTGATCTTGCTTTCATTAAGGTTTTATTAGACTCAGGTATATCTTGGATTAATATTTTGAGTCATTGTTTTAACAAATACTATATTATTTAATGTTATAATATTTAATATATATAAAATTATATATATATATATATATATATATATATATATATATATATAAGAGATTTTTTTAATTCAAATTAAAAAAATTATTATTTTTTAGTTTTGAATATTATTTACTAATGTAATGAAAAAGTGAAAATAATAATAATCACTCACATAATTAAAATAGATAATTCTAATATATACATGACACTACAAATAACAAGGATTATTAATACTTTTTTTGTAATGACTATATATATAATTTATTGCATAATTTTTTTTATCTTAATATTTAATGAATTTAAAGTACAAGATGTTATTTAACATACAAAATAAATAACTTAAGTTATCATCTAGGACAATAAGCATAATAGTGCAAATATACTTACTTATTTATTAATAGTAAAAAAATATATAAATAGTATAAATTGATATATTTTTAATATAAAAATAATAATAAAAATTATTAATTAAGTTAATTATATAATTAAAAAATTATGAATAATTTATTAAATAATAATAAAAAATAAGATCACCATTTTCAAATACTACAAAGTTTATGAAAAAAATTTTGGACAATAAATCAATCATTAATAGATTATACATTAGTCTTGTAAAAAAAATAAATAATTAATATTAGATATTATTATTTGCATACTAATATAATATATATAATATATATATTATCGATTATTAAGCTTATAATTAATTTTTAACCTAATTTTTGGTAACTAAAATTGAAATGATTAAATGTTGAATATTTTGTACCTAACTAATTTTATTTTTGTTATTGAAATTAAAAAGAGATGAGTTGTTAATCAATTTTTAAATTTAAATGTAAATTTGAGTAATAAAATAAAAAATATATATTTTTAATTTTATCTCACTAACTATGATTAATTTTAAGATAAGAAATTACTTTGTACATCATATTATAGGATAGTATGGTCATTTGTTATTCTTTAATGGTAAATATTATCAAATAAAATGGTGTAAAAAATTAGAAGAAAATGTATTTACCAATTCAGAAAATACTAATTTATTTTTTAATACAATAAATTATATATTGAATAACAAAAGTTGTTATGGATTTCTCTTCACAGTAACTAATACTCCACGATGATGTTTCGGTACACCATGTTAACAAGAAATATTAATCAATCTAATAACTTTTGTAATGATAGAAGTATATAAATTTGAAAATTTGAAAATCATGTCATAAAATGTGAAGTTTTAACAAGTAACAATGTTGATTATATTGTTTTATTTGACTTCAAGAATGAATACGATACCAACAAATAAAATTAACCCAAGTAAATTTTAACAAAGACAAAACTCCATAAGTATTGCTATTAATGAGAAATTGTTCGATTTTAAAGACAAATACAATTTTTTCTCCTACATAATTCCTAACTCAGGGGCCGAAGACTAATCCATCACGTATAATACTCTATTTATTAAGGATCTGCAGTAAGATCCGAGAAATTTACTAACCAATTGTATAATTAAAATTAAAATAAGAGGGTTTGAAAACGCTCTATCTGGGTTAAAAATATAAATTTCATAATTTAAAAATTTACGGATAAAATTTGAACTCAAAAAATTATTTTGAATATAAAAATATAATTATTTATAAAAAGATACGTACTTGCATTATAATTAACTGGACATGCTTAGGTCTGTCTAATACTGTGTATGAGAGAAATAAAAATATAAAAATGATCAAAAAAATATTTAGAATACAAATCGAAACATATATATTTAAAATTTTGTCCCTAGTAGGGCTAATGGAAAAAAGGACAAAAATACCCTTCATTTAAGGGGTCAAAAATTTGACTTCATTTCATTTTTTCATTCATTTTCCTCCACAAGAGAGATAGAGAGTTCGAGAGTGAGGAGAGGAAGAGAAGAAGAATCCTAAAATGCTATTCACCTTCACCTTTAAATTCACTTTTTTCTCACAAATCGGAGATACGATCGACGACTCATTTGCGCTTACGCGTTGCTCTCACCTTCGTCTACGTTTCTATACCACTTTTGTGGTGAGTAATCACGAGAACTTCTCTCTATTTCTCTATTTCTCACTATTTTCGCATTTTTGGGGGGTGAGGTATTGAGTTTGTGATTTGTATGTTTTAGAAAAAGTTCAAACTCAAACTCTAACAGAATTTTAACCCATGTTCATGTAGACTGAGGTAAAGGAGCTTTTTTTCTCTATTTTTTTCTAATTTATGTGAAACCCTAGCATGAACATTATATGAATTGAATGAAATTAAATTGAATAATGTTGATTGAAGTTTGGATTGGTGAGGGATTGATTGAGTCTTGAATTGGCCGGAGAGAAAGGATCAAGAAGTTAGAACTGTGGTCAACTAAGGTACAAATTTTGATTTTGGATAATTATTATGTATTGTATAATTCGTATTATTAATTGAATTCGAGATTCTTATTTAAATTTTTTCATTCATATATTCATGCTAATTCTATTTTACCAATTTTATTATGGTATTAAAAAAATTTGGTTCACAGGCTCCTATTTATGTATTGTTAATACTATTGATACGTTAAATTAAAGGTTAAAGGTCACTGTAATGTTTTAGCTAATAGCCGATTATGGCCTACGCATAATGGGTTCATTAGTTAGGGTATTATACCTGTCGCTAACTAATAGATTTTACATACATAAAACGATATTTAAACTCTAAATACTTGTTTAAATAGACAAATAAGATGACCATTCAACTAATCTAAATTAGTTAAGACAAATACTAATTATTTTTAATATTTTTAAATTATAAAATATTTATAATCATAATTACTGTATATATTTTTATTTAATTTTTTAATAAAAATTATATAATTTTATGTGTTATTTCCTGTAGCGCACCAGAACATAAACTAGTTTATATATTTAAGAATGAACTAGAGATTTGACAAAACTAATCACCTTCCATTTATATTTCTTCATGATATGATTTGAATTTGATTTATAGATTATTTAATAATTAGCAAATCATTTTTTTATGTATTAAAAGAATATGCTATGTAACTAAGTTATTTTGATAATTATGACTGTATTTATTTATAAGGACAGGATATTGAGATATAGATACAGAAATAAAAAATTGTATTTGCTAGGTGAAACATGGATATAAATATTGTATCTTAAGACTATATTAGTGTATTTTGTGTTTGTTTCACTTGATTTTTGGTAACTTTGACAGAGTGTCGAATCAAACTTATATCAAGATCTCAGTTCGGAGAGCAGATACGACTCCTCTGAAAAAAGAGTGAGCTTGTAACACCCTACCACACTTAATTTTATGCTTAAGTCATAAGACTGAGATAGTAAGGTATTACGACCCCTAAAAGTAAAGATTATATATATAAAATAATAGTGAAAGAGATATTTAACTAGGAGCCTTGAAAAATGGGTAAAACAAAAACGCAAAGTAAAAGCGCAACGCTCAGGAAACGAGATAACTTGCGTGCTAAGAAATCCAAAGATAATAAGTATAAATAGACAGAAAATGAGAATAGAGAGTCAAGGATACAAAATAACTAGCTCCTAACTCAGCCTGCGAAGCCAAGGCTGGCCGGAGAATATTTACATACATATATACATATCCTAAAAACTCCAAATACATAGGTAGAACCCTAGCTCTCCTTTAACCTCTAAGAGGAACAAAATAAACAAGTTTCTTGGAGAGAAAACTAAGTACATATATACATAAGCTACATAATAAAAGAACCCAGAAACCCCTCCACTTCAGGAATCCAGACGCCTAGCGAGGTGCCTCTCGACCTGCATCTGAAAACAACAACACAGTATGGGATGAGAACTGGAGGTTCTCAGCATGGTAAAGGTGCCACACACATAATATATAAGGTCTTGGGAATGCTAGAGGCAATCCTAGAATGCCGACACTCAGATTATAAAACTTAAAGAACTAAATAGAAACCATAAATCAGGGTGGTTCTCTAAGGCTTTCTAAACTAAATCAATTCCTTAAATCTAACTGGAACTTAAATAGAATCCTCAATCTCTCCGCCTTTTCTCCGTTCCTCCATCTTCGGTAATTACAAAGACAAACAAGCAGACAAAGCAAACACAGGTAGAATACAGATATCAATTAATACAATTAGCATATTATAATCAATTAGGCAATCCTAATTAATTCACAAACAAGCAATACATACAAATGCATATGATGCATGCATGTCCTATGGTTGTTGATATCAACTGTCGGATACGTAGCCATTCCAACATGTTCTCAAGCTAAAAAAAATACACCATGGGGAGAATTTCCAAGCTGACATGGGAAAGAGAACGCCCCCAATCTCAATGATATCCATGGGACGAATCCTAAGCTGACATGGGGAGAAGAGACAACACCCCAAGCTGACATGGAGAAAACAATACCCCAAGCTCAATGTTATCCATAGGACTAATTCTTGGCTGACATGGGGGAGACAACACCCCAAGCTCAATAATGTTCAATCTTTAGCTTACATATGCATCTTCGGCATACTCGCGATACTACTGTACTTTCTCAATAAATCATAAGTATTTACTCATTCCTCTTATATTTTATGATACACAATTATAAATTCATAGCTCGTCTCATCGTTCTCATTTCGTTAATGTCCACGATTATCTCATTCATTAATCTCAATATTACATTACTCTTTTAACCGCCTCATATATCTCTCTTCCATCATCTTATCAAAACAAAAGCCATCTTCTCCAATCCTTCGTTTAGTTATCTTCCTTCATCTCTAAGTTACCTCTTTTTTCCAAGCTTCATCCTATTGTTAAGCTTACTAACAATATTTAGACTAAAGAAATGAAAATAGAAATCTAGAGATTCGAGTTTGAGCCTAGAAACACAGAATCTATTTTTGCTGAAAACAGGGCCACGTGTACACGTGGGTCACGCATATGCATCGATATGCGTTTAGGCCAAGACGCGTACGCATCCCCTGATTACGCGTACGCATGCAAACCGGGCAGTAGCGTTTGTCCACGAATGGGGTATATGCGTACGCAAAATATTCTATGTCACGCGTACGCATGGGTACGCGTGAAAATACGTTTTTCCAAAAATTTAACTAAGTTTGAAAAGCTGCATAATTGCTATTTTAAATTCCAAACTTTCGGCGCACATAACTTTTTTCGTTCTAAATCATTTTTCTTCCATTCTTTGAACGGACGTAAACTCCACGCACCCAATTTTCATTTGAAACAAGTTTGAAATAATTTGAGAATTTAGAAGCCAAATTATGACTCGCCAAAGTTCGGCCAAAAACTAATTTTTTTTTTTTTACACAAAACCTCAAACCTTAATTCTTTGCAAGTTCCTTTCAAAAACCAACCTACAACATTCAAAATCAGCACCAAACTCATACAATATCATAGCAATATCACTCCACATCTAACCATCACCCATTAAACCTCAATTTTCAACAATTTTAATGCTTTAACTTCACTTATATTGACATAATCATCTATACTCCATTTCCTATACAATTCCATTACCATCAACTTGCCAACTACCATCAACACATCATTCAACATGCTATTTCCATATCCAAAACAACAACAATCTCCTCATCCTATCATTTCTCAATTCAACTATATCATGCATCAACATCTCAAATGATCAACAAGATGAGCATATCCCTATTCATTATATATATATATATATATATATATATATATATACACACACAAACACATATCATCATCAACTCATCACTAAACACTTATCCAACCAACATTAAACTCACAATATATCACGTAACACTTATTCAACAAACACTAAATCCTTATCACAATTCTTATCAAGGTTACTAAACATTAAATATACTCATACATTTCAACCTATCCTATGATCACCTAACCTAAGTTTTCACAAAATATTATATATTAAATACGAGAAACCTAAATCATACCTTGACCAATTTCCACGTGTTATCCAAAGCAACCCACTTAGGTAAAAAGGACAAAGCTTCAATCACCAAGAATTCAGCTCTAATATCCACCAAGTATTCAATCAAGCTTTCAATGACTCAAAGACTTCATATCATTCATACATACACACCTAATATATATATATATATATATATATATATATATATCTAAAATTTAATTCTCAATACACTAAATGAAAAGATTGAGTAGGGTTAATGGTACTTACCATATCCAAAGACCAAATGAATCAAACCCAACTAGTTCCGCAAGTTAAAACAAACCTAGAATACCAAAATCGACAAAATTTCAACATAGAGGCTCACAATTTTCGAAAATCAAAAGGGTAGATAAATTGAGGTGAGATTGAAACTTACCTATAAAATTGATCCGATATAATCATAGAGCTTGACACAATAGTTACGTGACCGCAAACGGTGCAGCGATCGAAGCTTCGGATCAAAAGTTACGTGAATTTGAATTTGTGGTGAGGGTTTGTGAATTTGTATGTGTTCTTCCCCTTCCTTGGTGTTGCTTCAGCGTTTGTGCTGAATAGATGGAAGAAGAATGCTTCTTCTTAAGTGATTTTGGGCCGTTGGGTTGGGCTTGGGTCCATTCTGGGCCCAATTCAACCGATTCGGTCCGTTCGGCCTAATCTTTGGCCAAATTCTTTAAAATTAGTGTCAAAATTCTCGTTTTAATTTTCTCTATCACATTAAACTATCAAATCCTATTTTCTAATCACTTTGATTAATAATTAATTTATTCGCTAACTATTTATTATTTTCTCCAAGTTTACAGAGCTCAACCTGAAAATTACTTAGAGTAGGTATCGAAACTGTGTATGTCAAAATATTTGTGATAAATGGCAAAGTAAGAATATAAATAAAGCAAAGGAAAAGTCTGAAAATAAAATTTTTGAAAGAAAAAAATAAAAAATAAATAAAGTAAAACAAAATAACAAGAAAGAAAAGAAGTGGAATAAATAAGAATTATAACTGAAATAACAAACAAATTGAAGTTTAAAATAAACTATCTAAAATAAATTAAAAAAGGAATTAAAAATGATAAAATGAAATGAAAGAGAAAATTAAAATAATGAAGATAAAATGAACAAAGAAAATTGACTCGAGACACTCGCATGCACCGGCACTCCATAGATATCCATGGCGTCAGCGTGACTGTGGATTTGTAGAGTTTCGTGTGATATTATAGTGTTTTCAATTGAAGTCTCTTTTTCACTTCTGCCTTTCTTCTGTTCATAGACTAGAAGGATAGATTTGTAGAGTGTTTTTCTCTTCCCATAATTTGGCTTCCTTCTATTTCTCACGTCACGACATTGCCTTAACTATGAAGAATCTTGACTCCCAAATTTAACGTCACATGTCTTCTCTTACCTTGGTCTTCAATCCCTACGTTCCATAAAATGCTTCTAGATGAGGCCTTCGTACTATTATCTTATTTCTAAACTCGACTCTTTCTACAATAAGTCGAATCATTGTGCTCACACTTTTATAGAACAAGCCATGTTGTGATATTTCGACTTATATTTTCGTAGAATAACTCATGTTATGACATCTCAACTTACATATTGTTGATTTACCTTTAGATTAAACGATCATGGTCGAGCTATCTGAACTGTCGAATTTTTGTGCTAACAGTGTTATTCCTGACAGAAAGGATATAGAGACACTGGGCGAAAACACAACTTTTTTTTTATTATCACTATCAAATTTTTATAATTATATTTTTTATTCTAAATTACGTGAAGAAAAAAATGAAGGTAAATTAGATTTTTATTATTTGTTATATCTTATTATTCAGTTTATTACCAAATAAAATAAAAAACTCTAATTTTTTGTCGTTGTTTTTTTGTGTCTTGTTCTTAATATTTTATCTTATCATATTCTCAAAATCAAACGTAATTTGAGTTCAACTAAGTTAGTCTAATAGTTTATTGACACAATAAATTTTAATCGAAAAATAAAAAAATTCTTAGTTGAACTTATTTATAAAAATAATTTATTCCTCTGCCACTTCCAAAAAAAATTGGTGTCATACTTTACATATTTGGTATCACTTAAGCTTACATTACTGGAAGTTGAAATGCAGAAATAGCACTATTATGCCAATAATTGGGGATTTTCAAGTGAAGCTAGGGGTGAGTACGGGTCGGTTTGGTTCGGGTTTATGGTAAAATTAGAATTGAACCGATCAAAATATAATTGATTCGGTTTGGTTCGGATTTACGATTTTTTGTACATGTAACCGAACCAAACCAAACCGATTAAGAACGGATTGGTTCGGTTCGGGTAATTGGGTACCCGATGACTTTGAACTTAAAAATTCAACAAGTACAATAAACATGTAACATCAATAGAAATAATCCAAATATATTAAACACCAAATACATTAAAAACTAAACTCATTAAAATCTAAACATATTAATATAGTGAATAATCATTGTCTAATAGAAAAGTCATATATATATTTTATTTTTTTATTTAATTAATATATGATCAGGTTCGTGGGTTGATTCGGGTTCCGCACCCGAACCAATTACTAAGAAAGGTCATCGGTTTGGTTCGAGTTGGACCCGATTACCTATTGGTTCTAGAACCAATTTAATTAGTTCGATTTAGATTCGGACGGGTAATCGGGTACCCGCTACCTGTACTAACCCCTAAGCGAAGCGTTTCAACTCTCAAGGGCTTGTTGGGTCAAGTTTCTGCATATAATGCACATGCTCATTCTTTTCTCCATGCCCCTAGCTAAGTCACCAAAACTTACCACAATTGTTACCATGTTTCTGATGAGAACCTACCAAATTATCATGGATTAAGTTAGGTTAGTTTTGGACAAAAATTAATTAAAAAAATGATCATGTTTAGTTGGATTTAATAATAAGGCTAGGTAAAAGGATTGATTTGTTTATTTTATTGAAATCACTCCATCCAATGGTGTTGTTTTTACGTAGACTTTGAGATGATCAAAGCCCTGCACTATTAATTTTTTTTGTTAAATGTTTTCTTTTTAAAGGTAAGGTTATAAAGTTGGTTTGTATTTGACGATTGGCTGATGAAAGGAGATAAGCTTGCAATTTGGTTTGATTTGATTGATTGTGTTATAGATAATTAGATACTAGATTTGTGGGCTTGAATTATATTGATGATAACATAAAAAAATTATCCATGTTATAGTGTTTATAGTAATTATGGTATTTTTAAAAATATTGTTAAAATAAAAATAATATTTTTTATTATTTAATAATGTATCATAACTTTAAAAATAAAAAATATTATTAAAATATTAAAAAATTAATTTAAATTTTAACAATATGTGTATAACTACTATTGTTATCATAATCATATATGCATTATGAACTCTGTCTATAAAAATATTAGTAAAAATTGTATAACTTTCCATATAACAATCTTATTTTTAATTCTATAAAAAAATATTAATACAAAAAATTAGTTCAACATATTTGAGAATAGATATAAGAAGACAATAAATAAATAAATAAAAAGTCCATTTCATCTTACTAATTTATACCATCTTATAGATGTTGGTATGAAAAAATTCCAAGTATGCCAGCAGTTTTACTGTTATGTTAACCATGTATATATTTTATGATTGGAATTAGACCAATTTTATGGTGTTTATGAATTGGTGTCTAAATTTTGCTAACTTATTTTTTATAATAAATTTTAATTTTTTAAAAATTATTTATTATTATATCTTTTAAATTAAATATTATTTTTTAATCTTTTTTAATAAATAGACACTATCTTTTAAACACCATAGCATTCATCTTGAAATTATTAGTAACTAAAATTATTAAAACTAAATACTTGAAAAACTTTCTGTTGGAATGAATTGGATTGGGAGAAATATATAAGCCATGTCTCAATCAAGAGGGACACCACTAAATTGATAGCAGAGAACAAATAATTTGAGTAATGGTGGGCCCAAACCCTTTGTTGAAAACCGAGGAAGATAGGACAATTATAGAAGAGGAGGGTAAATGGTGAAACTGGGATTGGACATGTGATGATCTATACTGAGGTTATCAATATATATGGGGCCCTTAAGGTTTTGGGGTTGTTAAACTTTACAATGTCAAGATCATGCTAAGACTATAATGACAAACATTTACGAGAATATTTTCGGGTTCCATACAGCATATTCTGGAGGCTTTGTAAAGAAATATTCCACCTCATATGAACCAACTGTATACATAATACTTACAAAACTCGTCTAAATCATTAGTGTCATTTTTTAGTTAAATCCTTAATTGTCATTTAAAAAAAAACTCTTTGTTGGACTTGTAAAAGTTACAGATGTTTTAATTTCTTAATTAGAGTATTTGGATTTGAGTTTTTTTTTTTTTGATAAATTATTGAAAGATTTTTATCCCATTTAAGAATCTAATCGGGTCTATTTGGAAAGTCATGTTCTTATTAAGAGGATCTAAAGAAGTGAAAGAAAGGGGAAAAAAAATCTAATTATTGATATATTTGCAACATTTTCTTTTAAAATTTAGAAAAAGACCTAAATACTTAAATAGGATGCTAAAAGCCTATCACCGTGTAAATATAGTGTCTTTTTTTTTCACTATTGTTTCTAAGACAATACATATATTAATCCAAAAATATTATTTATATACTAAAATCAACTATTAATATATTTATATATAAATATATATATAATTTAATTTATTTTTAATAAATATTTATACTTTAATATATATTTTAATAATTTTAATAATTAATTTTAATATAAACGTAGCATAATAGTCACTATTAACCTATTTGTTCTTAAGACGTAAAATAATAAAGCAGTAGCATTTAAAGTTGTTTAGGACCACTCAGCAAATTCTCATCATTAGTGAACTTTTACTATAAAAATGAGGGATTTGTCTTTGGTGGGGAAAGAATAATTAGGTCCTTAAAGGACCATGCAACAAAATGCTAAATGGATGGCTTAGATGGCTGCTGTACCAAACTTATTGAAAATGCTAGATTTACTCTAAAATTAAATGTATTTATGGACTGGCCCTAACATGGTTCAGTTGAACCAACCTTATCCGTACTGGTTTATTTTTTTTTTAGGAGGAATTGGTTTCTGTTTTTTTGGGAGGAATTGATTTTTGTTTTTTTTTTTGGACTTTGTTATATGGATTAAATTCACAATTCATCCAAACACAATTTATTAAAACTCATACCCAAAAACAAGGTTTAATTATTATCCACTATCCAATAACATTATCCATTCTTACTAGTACTTCATCTTCTACATTATCATATGTATGAATTCTGAGAAAGCTTCAAAATCATAAAAATATTAATAATAAAGGAGATTGATTTTCAAAGCCATTAGTTTGTGCAATTGCAAACCAATCCGGTTTGATAAAGAAAAATGGGAATAGTTAAACCCAAAAAAATAATATAGTAAAGAAATTTATTTAGAGTTAGAGGAGATCTAGAGGAGATCAGAGATCCTTGCGAAGATGGACATGGACATCACCACTGTCCACAGCAGGAAGCTCTCATCGCAGAAAACAAAACGCCTCCACACTCCAGAGTAAGTTCGAGTGAGAGAGGGCCAGAACGAGAAGGAGAGAGGGAGCTACAACAGAGATAGATCCAATTTGTCGGGTCGGATTGGGACTGGGTCGGGTTGTAATCGGAGAAGGCAACTCTATTAGTCATCGTTGTTGGGTGGCCATCTTGGAGCCGTGGGCATAGAAGGTGGAGGTCCTTCAATGGATTCGAAGAAAGGATAGGAATAGAGCAAGTTCTTAAGTCGGGGTTCGAACGCTGGTTGTTATTTGAGATAGTTAACAAATAATTTATTATATGTTACTTTCTGGATAAATAATAATAATAATAATAATAATAATAATAATAATAATAATAATAATAGCGACAATGCTACTATTACAGTATTACTACTTATCACAAACCCGGCCATTCTACTTTCAATAATTTAAATTTTCTAACTTAAAAATATTTATGAACCGGCAACTCAAATATTCATTAATATCAAATGTTTCATGGACCTTAAAGGTCCCAAAAATACTTTCCCCATATAAGAAACGGGGTAAAAAACCATAATAAGCCAACTGGCTCAAAAAATAACGTAAATACGCCAAAGCAAAAATCGTTTCAGCAATAAGCCAGACCGCATTTTTATATAATTCGAACCAGCTTGGTTCGAACTAGAGATGGTAGTAATTCGAACCAGGGTGGTTCGAATTAGGTTATTTTATTTGTTAATAAATCGAACCAACCTGGTTCGAATTATGAATGAATGTAATTCGAACCAAGGTGGTTCGAATTAGGTTATTTTATTTGTTAATAAATCGAACCAACCTGGTTCGAATTATGAATGAATGTAATTCGAACCAAGGTGGTTCGAATTATAGGGAGAAAGGGTTTTCCGTGTAAATCGAACCGGGCTGGTTCGAATTACACAAATCATAGGTCGAACCAGACCGGTTTGAATTAGGGTGAGACTGACTGAGCTGTTTATCTATGGACGAGGCAGATCCGAATCGGCCAAAGAGGTGCGGCCTATGGCGCCAACCCGGCCTATGTCACCATTCATAGTTCGAACCAGACCGGTTTGATTGTTTATGAATAATGCAACACTTTCCGTGGATGCACAATTTAATAAGAAAAAAATAATCACTAAACTGTTTCAAGATTCGTTGATCGTAGGAAGGGAATGTCCCACAAGAGAAATAAAAAAAAAACATAGGTGAACAGACTACAACATAATAAAGTAAATGAACAAAATTGGTGGAGTGAAAAAATGGGTGACAAGACATAACACTGTCACCGAATTTCAAATATGATGACGGAAAAGACTCTAACATGCCTCTTTGTTTGAAATGCTCTTCTTTGGGGTTAACTTAGCGGAGAAGTATTATTTAAAGACAATAATTAAAATAAAATATTATTCAGTAATAAAAATTAAATATTGGAAAGTGTCCAAACTATGGAAAAAAAAAGTACAAACCACTATCATACATGATTGAACTTTAAAGAAAAAAATACATGAAACATGACTCATCTAAACAGATGCGACCCAGTGCCACAGCGAGGGGGTACCCGTGCCCTCTGACCTCGGCGGATCAACGGCTCCACATCCTCGATGTCATCCTCGTCATCCGGTGGGGCAGGCTGTGCTGGTGGCGCAACATGCAGGGGTGTCGCCGAAATCCCTGCGACAGACTGTGATGCAGCGGTGAAGGCGGATGGAGGAGTACCTCCGAGACGGAACTGGTGACCAGCGGATGAGGATGGAGGCTCATTGAGATCAACATCTAACGGGGCCTGTGTGCCTGAGGTCTGACCACCACTGCGCGGAGTGGCCTCCCCCTGCATGATGGCGCTGATCTCGTCAAGGAAGCGTGGACTCCCGAAGTCCCCAACAAGCGTGTCTGACCCAATGAAGTCTGACCACTGTGATCCGGGGATGCGCCAAGGTGTCCCCCCCTGCTCAGGCTGGTCATCGGCAGGCACACCAACGAAATAATCTCCAAGAGGGCCTGATCCAAGTTCAGCATCACCTGTGTATGCCCCGGCACCCATCCCTGTACCATACAACTCACCTGCATGACCATGATCGTGTGTGGTAGCACCAGCAGATGCAGCAGCCCCTGAACCACCCCCACCAACGGGCCGATGCTGATCGTCGGTGTCGTCCCGATGGTCAGGACGACCCCTCGCCCTACCTCGCCGGCCTCGTCCTCCGCCTCTAGCGGGACCGGCGTCGTAATCATCGTGCACACCAAGGTCAGGCCACCTCCACTCACGCTGGCTCCTCCGTGTCCCCACACCCATCCTCCTATCAACCCTACGCCTGTCCGGCACGTCCTCCTGACGATCCATGTCAGGAACTCGCCCCGGACCCCGCTGTGAGGCCTCTAATGGAATAGGAACTGCTCTAGGATCCCCCAACTGCGACTCCGGAGACAAGAACCTCTTACCATACTGACGCCACCAGTCAAGGAACGCATGCGAAGGACCGGGGTCGCCTACAACGTCGAACCTCAGCACAGAGTCCTGACGAGAGTCCCAAAGGAGATGCCATCTCTGCAAAGTAGACGGGAACCATCGATCGCCGCCTCTACCGTCCTTGGACATCAAAAAGTCAATGTTCAGGGCGGGATGCGGAATGGGCTGAACCCCACCAAACTGCGGAAGAACACGATCTATCTGATGCCACTCTATCACAGCAAAGTAGATCAGCGCCGTCACAGAGCGCCACAACGCCATATGCCGAGGCTCCAAAACCTCTGGATGCACAACCTGAAGTACGTCCGGAGTAGTATACGGCATCCATAGAAACTGCAAAAGGAACTCACCCTTGTCAGGGCAACTTTATCACACAACTAGAAATGCTAGATTCTAAAAGGAGACTTGCTAAGTAGCATACTCACCTCCCCATCCTGTAACATGTCTATCCTGAGCCTCCACATCTCCACTCTAGGACCCTTCTCGCTCCCGGAAGGGTTGTAACCTGACCATCTGCACCATACACATTGGTTACATGAACAGAAATATTAATGACTATGCAGTTATGTATGTCAAATTGAAATAGAGAAGGCATAGTATAGTACCTGGATGCCAATGGCCAGCTCGACTCCTCATATCCTGCTGGCCTAAATCGAGGAAAGCGCCAAAAGATCCAAGACTGGAGCAGCTGAAGCGGACCCGCTAACTTGACCACATGTCTGTTTGCCACTCGGCACATGCACCGGTACAACCAAGCCAGTGCGGCGGAACCCCAGCTGTAGGTACCCATCTCCTCCAGCCTAGCTACGTACGGGAGCCATCTGATGTGAATCCGGTTCCCGGACTTGTCCGCAAACAGCTGCGTGCCCAACAACATCATGATGTACGCACGGGCATAACGGCGCACAGTCTCATCATCAGCATCCTCAGGGCACTCCCCGAAGGTCTCCTGAAACCAGCTGCAGTTCACTGCGTACTTCTGAACCTGGCTGGGAGGAGGTATAACTCCGAGCAACTCCTGGAACCAGACCCAGGCTGGACGGCCACCCTCGATGTATATATGGAACTCGGACAAGCACCCGCTCACGTAACGGCCGTCCACTGGCAAACCCAGCTGGTATGCCACGTCCTGGAGTGTGATGGTGCACTCTCCGAAAGGCATGTGGAACGTGTGCGTCTCTGGACGCCATCGCTCTACGAAAGCACTGACAAGAGCCTCGTCTAGCCGGAACCATCGGTCGTTCAGCCTTGCAAGATGGTATAGACCTGCCATCTGCAAGTACGGAACGTATCTGTCATCAAGTCGCATGCCCTGCTGCCGCCGCATGCTCCTAATGCATCGCTGGGGCTGCTCACAAAATGAAACGCTCAGTTAGAACCGGCTTGAAATCCAACCACAACCATAAGCAGCATCATAAATCATCAACATACCATTCTGCTAAATAAGACCGCATAACATTACATGAAAGATAACCAACTAGAAAACAAATCCATAGACCGCACAACTAAACCGCATAAATAAACCAGCCTAACGAGAAACAGCTTAACTAAACCGGTTTACGTAAAAGAGTTACGGTAAAAACAACTAGCATAAAAAAAGTCAAACAAATCACCAACATAAAACCACTAACGAAAATCACCTACCCTAAACCACTAACATAAACCGTTTGCATAAACCACTCGCAAAAACCGCTAACACAAACCACCAACATAAACCACCAACAGAAACCACTAACTTAAACCACTAGCATAAACCACTAACAAAAACTACTAACATAACCCACCTACATAAACCACTAACATAAACCACTAACATAAACCACCATCTAACCCACATGGAAAACCACTAACATAAACCACCAACAGAAACCACTAACTTAAACCACTAGCATAAACCACTAACTTAAACTACTAACATAAACCACCTACATAAACCACTAACATAAACCACTAACATAAACAACCATCTAACCCACATGCAAAACCACTAAGGCACAAATACCGCTAGAATAAAAATATTTCCGTACTAACCTCCTCGTCGATGACCCCGGCTATATGAGCGACTCCGTCCAACCGATATAACCGTGCCGGATCGTCCCCCATGAGCAGAGTATTCCGTTCAGCTATTATTCGGAGAGAATCTCGGTCGTTTTCTCTGAGATTTTGTAGGGTAGGGGGGAGGAATAAGAGTTCGAATGAGGGTGATTCGAACTCCTTATATAGCCGAATCAAGAGTAATTCGAACCACCTTGGTTCGATTTATGAAGGAGAGTAATTCGAACCAGCTTGGTTCGAATTACATGCTTTGCAATGGTAGTAGTTCGAACTAGCCTAGTTCGAATTATGTGTGAGTGAAGTTCGAACCACCTTGGTTCGAATTACGTTGAAATAACAACCTCTAATTCGAACTACCCTGGTTCGAATTACTACCATTTTGAGTTCGAACCAAGCTGGTTCGAATTATATAAAAATGCGGTCTGGCTTATTGATGAAACGATTTTTGCTTTGGCGTATTTACGTTATTTTTCCACTCATTTGGCTTAATATGGTTTTTTACCCTAAGAAACGTCCTAAAATGAGAAAGAATGGAAGACAGAATATACCATGGTGTTAAATATTTATTATTAGCATATCAAGAATTTTATTCCGAAAAGAGTAAACATTAAAAAAAAATCCAAAGTGGCTGGTCCTGATAAAATTCAAATTAGATATTTTTATTTTTAATAACTTTTTATTATTTTAGAAGTTTTCAAAAACCTATTTTTGGTAGGCGGAAGATTAATTTTTCTCTTATTTTTAATAAATTTTTTAATATATAGACAATAAATTTTTAAAAAATATCAATATAAAATAAATTAATTTATCTTTAAAATAATATTTTTATAGACTTTAGAATAAATAAAAATTGTTAAAGACTAAAGCATTTAATTTTAAAAAATTAATTTAAATATTTATTCTAATAATAAACTTAATAAATACTAAATTTTAATTTTTTTTTAGTAGATAAGGGAGTCAAATACCTAAAAAAAATACAAAAAAAAAAAACTAGCAAGAGTCTTTCATTCTTAAAAAATTATAACTATCTAACAGAAGAGAATTCTCAATGTCAAAAGGCAAAACATTAAAGAGATGAAGACCAAGAGAAAGGTGTTGTCCTTTCTTGACAAGAGTGTTAGCTATGGTATTGGCTTCTCTTAGGATATGTTTCTATTCAAATTTATGAATGCGGCTACTTAACAAATTTATATCATCAAGGAGAGATTTGTAAGGATGAGAATTAGTAGAACCTTCTCTTATAAAATTAATAGCTGTGACCAAATCAGTCTCGATGAAAACATGAGAGAATTCATTTGCTACTGTAATTTGCAGATCCTTCATAATGTCCTAGAATTCAGCTTGTGTGATAGATCAGCTACTTAAATTGTAAAAGAAGCCAATGATAAATTTACTAAGATGGTTGTAAAATATTTCTCCATAAGTTACATTGTTTTCTCAATTGAAAAAGGACCCATTCACGTTCAATTTTATGTAATTCTTTATAAGGGATACCATTTTATCATGCTTTAACTACAGTATGATTCCTCTTTAGTTGGAAGCTTTTTCTCATGATACTTCCATGAAATTTAATAATTTCAAAAGTTGTTTTTAAGTACATCCTCTTACATTCAAAAATATATTTATTATGGAAGAACTAAATAGATGAGCTTGCTACTCCAAAGATACATGACCAATCAATTACATTAGATAAATTAGCAAAGAGCGAATCTTTAATAGTCAGGTTGAAGAAATCTGTAACTATGTTGTGAGCCTTGAAGAAGTTCTAGACCGCTTTGGCAAATAGACAATCTCTAAGCATATGAAGAATATCTTCATCTACTGTATTATAAACCGGATATTGGATAGAATTTGATATATGTCTTCTTCTCCGTTCTATATTCGTTAGAAGCACGTTGTGGGCCGCTAATTAGAGGAAGGATTTAATTCTTTCAGTTCCTCTCTATCTCCAAACCAATTTAAAGAGATCATCCGAGGATGTTGCATTATCAATAATTGATTTGTATGCTGATTTGAGGGAGAAAGAACCATCTGATATACCAGACCAAGCAATGCTATCCATTCCTTTCCATGGTGATGGAGGCGCCATGGCATTAATCCTCTTGACTACTGAATTCAGGAGCCATTTGTTGAGTTTCGTCAAGTCTTAGGACCCTGAAACAGTAAAAAAATTCGTCAAATTACAACAAGCATCTAAAGGACTGCTTATCTGAGTTGCATGATGCTCAAATTTTTCAAGTTTTGGCACCCAATTATATTTTTAAAAATTCATGCTTGTTCGTTGTTCCCTTCTCAATACGCCAAATAGAATTTTTTTCCACAACATTTCAGGTTGTGCATATATCTTTCCACAGGTTGAAAGTCTTATTTTTTCTAAAAACCCTTGAGAGTAGTTCTTCTCCATAGTTATATTTAGATCTCGACACTCTAGTCCATAAGAAGTTCTTTTTTACTAGGCTCCATCCCATCTTCATCATGAACGCATGATTGAGATCCTTTCTATGTTCATTACCAATACTTTCTGATTTTTTTGGGACTATTTATCTTCTTCCAACTAACAAGGTGAACCTTCTTTGATTGATCAATTTCACCCTAAAGGAAGAACCTACATTTACGATCAATTATATCACAAGTAGTAACTGATAAAATAGTAGTTTGCATTGTATAATATTTACCAAGGTTATCGGTTCTTAAAAATTGAAGGGAGTTGCTAATTTTACTTCTGACATTATTATCCACGTTAGCAAAGAAGAAGATACGAATTTTTTTATTGTTAACTTTCTATCCCAAGCTAGAGCAAAAAGCATCCAAGACTTTGTTAATAACCTCAACCTGTTCGATGCTAGCTTCAGCAAAAAAAAATGAAATCGTCCGCAAAACATAAATAGGATAGCTTTGGGTCATCCTTCTTAAGATAAATAGACTTCCAAAATTCCAGATTTATTACAGAAGTAATAAGCTAAAAATTTCTTTCCATGCATAGAACAAAGATATAGGACAAGATGGAGTCTCCTTGACGGATCCCTCTAGTGGGAGAGAATTCTTCTAAGACTTTCTCATTCTAAAAAAATCTGCATCTTGGGAGTAAAAATACAACAAATAACCAAATCAATGAAGTTCTAAAGGAGATCAATATCTTAAAGAGTATCCTTGATGAAGTTCTATTTGAGTCTATCATAAAATTTTTCTAAGTCAATCCTTATTGCCTTCCAACCTTAGAGCCCTTCTTGAGTCTCATGAAATTAACCCTTCTTTGAGTAATGACAATATTATCTGAGTTATGTCTTTTCAGGACAAAACTACACTGATTGAAATGGACAAATTTTTCTATCATTTTTCTCAATCTGTTGGCAAGAATCTTTGTAATAACTTTGTATGAGATATTACACAGACTAATTAGACAGATTTATTTCATGTTAGTAGCTGGTTCCACCTTAAAAATAAGGGTAACAAGAGTTTCATTAATCTCCTCAATCTTGTGAAGATTAGAGAAGATATTCTATACCAATCCTCAAGTCCCACCATTTTCTATTGATGTTGGTGGAAGATGGTCTGAATGCTATCTTTATTCGGTGCTTTCAGGCTATCCATTTGAAAGATGAACTCCTTAATCTCTTGATTAGTAACATTGCTGTCAACGAGATTGATTTCATAATTATTCTGGAAAAAAAACATGATTTAAAATAAAGAGACTTTTCGGAGTGTTATCCTAATAAAGATTCACATAGAAGGTAGTAGCCATAACTTTAAAAATGGAGTTGTTCGACACCTAATTTTCATTATCATCCATAAGGAAATTAATTTTATTTCCTCTCCTTCTAACCATAGTCGTGCCATGAAAATACTTAGTATTACGGTTTTCAAATTCTATCCAATTGCATCTTGTTTTTTGAAATCATAACAACTCTTCTTGAGAGAGAATCTACTCATTTTTTCTCAATAAACTTGTTTGCAAGTCTTCTAAAATAAGACTACTATTCAAATTAAAGCTGGTAGCAATGTCATTTAATCTATGAAGAATCTTGTTCTTTTTGAAAAAGATATTCTCAAATAGAGAAGATATTTTCAAATACTAAATTTGATTTGATTGTGCAAGTTTACTCGTCGTCCCCAAATATGGTAGACTAATAGCTTCTAGGACATCTTCGAGGATAAAATAAGATTTGGTTTGATAAATTCTTTTAAAAAAGTGTTTACACAGTTTTTTATTTTGTGTTTGACAAATAAAAAAATCATATATTTGTGTTTGTAACTTTTAAAAAATAAAAGTAATTTTAAACAACCTAAATGAATTTTTTTAAAAATGATTTATAATTATCAAAATTTAAAAGTCTAATATAATCTCATACATTAATTAATATCTAAATTTAATTTTTACACTAATATTTATTATAATATTTTAAATTTTAAAATCTATTTCACCAAATACATTTGTTATTAGTTATAGTTATTAAAAGTTATTTTTAATTTAATTTACCGAATACAAATGTTACAATTTTTAAAAAACTATTTTTTAAAAACTAAATTTTATAAGGTATTTTTAAAAATTAAAATTTTTACCAAACTAAATCTAAGAATAATTATATAAAGTTTACATTTTATTAAAATTATTTTTTAACCAACCTATAATTAACTTTACATTGTTGATAAATATTTACAAATCAAAGGATGCATTTTAATAACAATTTGATCTAAGTTAAGAGAGTAAAAATGTATAATGTTAATAACTTTATCCGTGAAATCCAAGATTCTTAAGAATACAAGGAAAAAAATAGAAATTCTTTTTAAATATACGATCATATTATATGATAAAGAATTTTTGGTAACTATTCACACTTGAATACAAGGATACAAGTTCAACCCACTAAATTACTTAGTGATAATCAATTCTCAATTTAGGTTGCTACCTACAACTCGGTCCAATAGCAACAAGTGCAGTCCGTATGACCTCTTCTACATGGATTGGATTTCGACCAAAATACGGGTCCTCACAACTGATATTTGACTTAATTTGAAAAGCAGGTTAGATTTTTTTTTACTATTTGATTAATCACCTCAGACATGGAGTAAGCGAATAATCATCTATGATCATTTGAAATTATTTTCAAAAGATAATTAAGTTACTTTTTTTACTCTATAAATATTTTAAAATTCAGATTTTTTTTTCAATCCACACTAAACCTATTAAAATTCTTATTAACTTAAGTATTACAGTTTTTTACAAATACTTTCACTACAATTTCAGCAAATAAAGTCAAAACCCTCAACCTAAGCATTTACACTTCACATTCAAATCCAAAACACCATTCGATTTTAGATAATATCTCGAAACGATAACTAAGTTTAATCAATTTAGTCTAATCCAATAAAAATTATTTACAAAATATACGTGAATTTCATATTTTTTCTTCTTTTTTTTTCGAAAATAAAACTTTAATACCTAAATAAATTAATACATATATATATATATATATATATATATATTATTAAAATATATTTTGGTCAAATAGACTAAAATATACATTATTTTAATCTTATAAAAAAATTTTATGTTTAACAAATAGAGGAAAAAAATCATTTAGTCATTTTAAAGAGAAAAAGAAAGCATTATTTCCTCCAAGAGTAAAAATAAAAAATTAAGCATACAGTATGTTTGTGACCTTGAGCAAGGTCTCCTTCATATCTCTAGCTGATTGAGCTTGCATATCAATTATAAAAAACCTCAGTTCACAATCTGACAGTGTATAAATAATATTTCTTTATAACAATGTCATTTTCCCTATGAATGTAACATTGTTTTAATAAATTAATGAATGAGTAGACATTTATGATTTAAATAAAGAAATCTAGTTTGTTAGAACTTTTTTTTGGTCATTAGTTTGTTAGAAATTTGAATTATTTTTTGGACAATGAAATTTGAATGTTGAAGTTGTTTTTGGGTACGCAATCAACTTGACTCCATTCTTCTATTTTTTTGGGCTGGGCAAGTTAATTAAACAAGCCCACAACTACAATTTTAGTATCTTGACTTTATAACATTTGGGATAGTTTATCTTTTTTTTTTTGGTCCAAGGATAGTTTATCTTTAATCGTATATGTTGTCAAATTCTCTTGCTATGGTTCAATTTAATCCTTCTTGGAGTTGTGGGGAGTAGCTTGATTGATTATGATATTCAGTGGATGTTTATAGTCACATTATTTTCTAAAAACTATTTTAACAGGAATATAACAATTACATAGGCAATCATATCAATTTTTTACAAAATCAAACCAAAATAAAACAAACATAGAACTAACATAAAATACCTATCAAGTCACTGACCACGATAATAAACCAACCTATTATTTAGACCTTACGACAGAGAGATTTAATCCACAACCACACTACTATACTAAGGATATTTTAGTAGACTAACACATTCATCTTCACAAGATCCAATTAAGGTATTAAACTCTTTCAATATTTTTTTTTATTTATTATTAGTTCATCAAAGATAATTAATATATTGCTGATAATATTTTTTCAACTATGCATTACTCAATCATATCATCATTTAAATAGTTAATAATGAAGCCAATTAATTGTTATGAAACATATTTAAAATAAGAATGGTAAATTACCTCTTTTATAAATGTATTTGTTTATACTTATAAGTGTAGTTTTTATTTGACTATTTATCTATTATTATATGGAGAGAAGGACTATTGTCACACCTCAATTAATAAAATTGTGCTTAATTATCCTAAATTGCCGTTCTTTTTATTTTATACTTAAATTAATAATTTATTAAATAAAGATCTAATATTACTCAAACTTATTATCACTAATACTATTCAATTAAAGAGTAAAGTATCGTTTTTGTCTCCAACATTTGGAGTAAGTTCAAAGTTGTTCCTAAGATTTAAATTATCCTATTTAAATCATTAACGTTTCAAAATTGACTCAATATTGTCCCGTCATCAATTCTGTTAATAGATCCTTAACGGCAGGACAAAATTGAAGCAATTTAAAATGTTAGGGACTTAAATAGGACGAAAACGTTAGAGACAAAAAGCGATACATAAAAATAAATGTTAATATTATCTTTTAATAATATCAATTTTTTACGATACATAGTTATTCAATTATTTTTTAATCACATCTAAGTGAATTACACTTAATCACATTACTTTTATTCTAAATAAATTTATTTTTTTATAATTTTACTCTTAAAGATTTTTACACATCATAAGATATTTATAAAATGACTAAAATCACATTACTTTATTGTATATGTATAATTTTTTTCACAAGTTTATGTACTAGTCATTTTACAAACATTTTATGATGAGTAAAAATTTTTAAGAATAAAATTATAAAAAATAAATTTATATAGAATAAAAGTAATGTGATTAAGGGTAATTTATTTATGTGTGATTAAAAAATAATTGAAAAGTTATGTACCGTAAAAAATTGATATTATTGAAGAATAAAATTAAAATTTATTTTTATGTATCATTTTTTACCTCAACGTTTTTGTCCTATTTAAGTTCTTAACGTTTCAAAATTGTCTCAATTTTTTCCGCCGTCAATTCTGTTAACAGATCCCTAACGACAGGACAACATTGAGTTAATTTTGAAACGTTAGGAATTTAAATAGAACGATTTAAACGTTAAGGACAATTTTGAGACTTATTCCAAATGTTGAAGACAAAAATAATACTTTACTCTTGAATTAAATAAACATTATTTTTTTTCTTTTAAGAATGTTATAATAAGGGATAAGTACTTTTTTCGTCCCCAAGGTCTAGAGTCAAAATCAAAATCGTCCCTAAAACTTTTTTTTTTTTATTAAAATCATCCTCAACGTTCAAAAACGCTTTAAAACCATCCTTTCCCTAATTTTTAGACCAAAATACCCTCATCATCATCATTCTCCTCTTCACCACCACCACCACCACCACCACCAAACAGCAACAACACCCTCACCCCTCACCCCCTCACCTCACTCCCTCATCACAACCCCACACCCCCTCACCCCCACCACTCCCTCACCGTAACCCCCTCCCCCCCACCCCTCACTCCCTCATCACAACCCCACACCCCCTCATCCCACCCCCCCCACCCCCTCACCCCACTCCCTCACTGTAACCCCCAACCCCCTTTTCATGCTCCTCTCTTCAGTTATCATCATCAATAGATTTCATCAACAACAACAAATTTTATCAAAAATCTAGTTTACAGAAAAAGAAGAAAAAGAATAAGAAGTAGAAGGCAGAAAGCAAAAGCAAAAAAGCAGAGGCGGCGGGTTGGGCTGGACGCAGAGGCGGCGGCGGCGGGCTGGACGCAGAGGCGGCGGCGGTTGGACGCGGGGCGGCGGGCTGGACGCAGGGGCGGCGGCGGCGGGTTGGGGGTGATGGAGTGAGAGTTTGGGGGTGGGTGTAGGAGGAAGGAAAATTTTGGTGGGGGGAGGGGGGAGAAGAGAGAGACGAAGAAATGGGTGTGTGGGAGGGGGGAGGGGGGGGGGGGGAAGGGAGAGGGAGACAGACGAAGAAATGGGTGTTTGGGGGTGGGGGGTTAATTTTTTTTTAATATTATTTTTAATTTTTTTAATAGTTAAGGGTAATTTGGTCCAAAAAAATAGAAAAGGACGATTTTTTAACATTTTGTAACGTTAAGGATGATTTTAATAAAAAAAGAAGTTCGGGGACGATTTTGATTTTGACCCCAAACTTTGGGGACGAAAAAAGTACTTATCCCTTATAATAATTATCAGTATAATACATAGTATGAAGTATATAAACTGTACATGATAATAAAAAGAACAATTAACAAATGAATTATAAGATACAACATATATATTCATTAAATATTTTTCATTGTGCCTATCCAATTTAAACTAGTAACGAATGAACTAAAATTATTATTAAAAAGGTTTATGCATATTTAGTTATTTTACTTGATAATTATATACTTTTTTAGGAAAGAATTTTATTCTAGCACCTAATAAATGAAAGAAAAAAAATTATGTTGTCGCTGAAATTTCATTAAGTTTAAAAATTATTATTAAATTTTTATTTAATTCAATTATTTATGTGTAAAAAATAATTTATTTAATTTGGTTTTATTTTATATTTTTTTTACTCATCCGCTTCAAGTTATTTTCATCATATTCATATAATTAGTAAGTACTAATAAAGTTGTTCTTTGGTCACTGCTCATAGTGGTAAGAATGGAATCGAATTGGTCGGTTGAATTGAAAAATTAATAAATTGATGATCTGGTAAATTTTAGTTAAAGTTTGGACCATTTGAATAATCAAATTGTTGAGAACCGGTTGGTTCGTCAAAAACCAGCCAAAATTGATCGGTTTGTTACAAATTGTGAACTGGGCAGCTCCAGCGCCTTTTGTAACTTCCCAAGCATTTGAATATTAAAAAGTATTCAAAAGTGCATGAGTATAGATTCAAACTCATGTCCTCCACGGCTCCACCCACACAACAACATACCATATGCCACTAGCCTAGTTGCTTTATTACCAATTTATATGCTAATTATTATATATATTATATACATATTAAATTATTTTATATTTATTTAATTTAATTTTAGTTTTATATTCACTTTTTTTAATTTAATATTCTTTAGATTTTATACCATTATTAAAAGGGAAATTTACGTTAATAATTCAAATAATTGCCAAAATTACGTGAATCTCCCAAATCATAAAATGCTACGTTAAAGTCCTAATTTGCATTTAAATCGAATTGATTAAATTTAATTTATGCAAACACGTAGTAAATCGAATTCATAGGATTCGAATTACATGCATACTGAATGTCCTAGTAAATCGAATGCATGGAATTTGATTTAGTCACGTGAAGAAACCCATGGTAAATCGAAATCAATGGTTTCAATTTGATGGTTTTGGTAAATCGAACCCATAAATTCGATTTACATGCAACAACGGTCTCTACTAATTCGAATTTATTGACTTCAATTTATGGCGAATGTGGCTATATATACAAATCGAATTCATTTCATTCAAACTACAAAACACAAAAACCCCACACCCAACCCCAACACTTAGATTCAAAAATTTTGGAAAGCAACCCAGGATCAAATTTGTACACATGGAGGACAATTCGAACCGTCTATATCAGCTAGATGGAGTCACGCATATTGCTGGTGCCGTTCACCTCGAGGTTAGTGAAATTTTTTTTTTAACATAAATTAGTCATTCTAGTAATATTAACATAGTTCGTGTGGTAGTTTCTTAGAGTCGTTAATTAGGGGTTATTCAATTTTTTTTAATATAAGTGTATGTTAAAAGTAGTAAGTTATTAGGTGGTTAGATTTTGATAACTTGAAATGGTACCTAAGAAGGTTACTTAGGATTAGAATATGTTAGATTTTTTAAGTTATTAATCTTATATTCAACGAGACTTGGTTTATGATTAGGATTAACGAACTATAAATTTTTTGAGTTTTTTAAAACAATAAATATAAATATTTTTTAGACTTGTGACGCACTTAAGCAATTTTTGTGTTAGCATTTTGTATTTTCTGTGTAAACGTGTGGGACTATATGCTTTGAACATTGTTTTGTGACGATTGTGATAAAAATCTATCGTTGTCCAGCCCCATCGATGCATCACCAGCATGAGACAGCAACACAGTTAGGGGTGGAAAAATGTCAGGCGGCCTACCAGGGGCCTGTAGCCTGGCCTGTGTTTGGCCTGATCTAACCTAGCCTGTTATAAAATAGGCATAGGCTCAGACTCTTATAAAAATCTTATTATGTTAATAGGTCAGGTCCAAACTCACTAATTAGCCTTATAGGCCTGTCAGACCTGCCTGACCTGTTAATACATAATTACATATATAAATAATTTTTTTATTATTAAAAAAATTAGAAGATATTTTAAATTTATTATATTTAATTATAAATAGTTTTGTATATTTTAAATACTTTAAAATTTAATTTTTTTATAAATATTAAATATCACATATTATATATAAATATGTTTATTAAAAAATAATTTTTTTTAAATAATATTTTTATTTTTGTAAAAAAAAATTATTAAGCCTTTTAACAGGCTTCAAGCTAGGCCAGGTTTAGTACTTTAAAAAAAGCCTATAGCAGGCTACAGGCCAGGCTCAGGCCAATTGACTACATGACAGGCTAGGCCTGTTAAAAACAAAGCCTGGCCTGTTTCCAACCCTAAACACGGTATGCCATTAGATGATAGGATCGTTCCGTACTTTCAGATAGTCGGTTTGTACTATCTTGCAAGACTGAACGAGACTTGGTTTCAATTGGACGAATTGGTGAGCACATTTGTAGAGAGATGGCGGCTTGAGACGCATACTTTCTACATGCCACTCGGAGAGTGTACGATCACGCTCCAGGATGTAACGTACTAGCTAAGGCTCCCGATCGACGGTCAGTATGTCAGCGGATGCTTGACAGACTTTGCGCGACATATCGAGGGTGGTCGCTCAGCGTGAGTATGGTTTGAGGAGCTATTGGGTGTATTGCCTCCTGCGAACTGTATCAACAAGTTCATAGTGAAGTGTAGATGGTTTTAGGAGACATTTAGTGGGCTTCCGCAGGGGGCAGATGATGAGATGGTTAGGAGGTATGCCTGTGCATATATCATGATGCTCCTGTCGACGCAGCTATTCGAGGATAAGTCAGGTATCTGCCTCCACATCCGTTAGCTACCCTACGTTGCCAGGCTAAAAGACATGGGTCAGTATAGCTAGAGGTTTGCTGCATTGTTATGGCTATACATGTGTATGTGCTGTGTGTCGAACAGAAATGCCATCAAGTTGGCCGGTCCACTGCAGCTCCTCCAGTCGTGGATCTTCTGAAGGTTTCCTGATTTCCGGCCAGATAGATTTGATGTCTTTCATTGGTCGTTGGCGTACTCTCCTTTAGTTATTCATCCTATTTTCAATAATTCCTCACTTTACTTTATTGTTAATTAAATGTTGTGATTTTCAGATGGTTAGGTTATCAGTCGACGTTGAGCGACAATAGGCCTCGTGTCACGTATTGGAGGTTTAAGATAGATTTACTCCAACCCAGGAATGTGAGTATTTATGGTTTCGATATGTTCATATCTAATTTGTCCCTGATAAACTCCAATTTATGGTTTATCTTGTATTGAATTTAGTGAATTTTATCAACTTATCCCACATTTATTTAATAAAATTGCATGATTTTATGAATTTCTCCTAAATTGTGCTTAAGAGTGAAAACATACTTTTTAGGTTCTTAATTTGCTAAATTTAATTCACTTTAATTCCATTCGATACCTTGATGTGTTTGATGAAGAGATTTCAGGTTTAGAAGGAAAAGATTGGGTTGAAAAAAATGAAAAAAATCATACAAAAATGGAGAATTCATGAAGAAATGAGGTTTTGGTAATTTGTCGAGTTTCGCGTACGCGTGGCGTACGCGTAACCATAACTTTTGTCAAGCGACACGTATGCGTGACCTTCGCGTACGCGTGCCACTTGTCACATGACCAACTTAAAGGAACACACTGGGGGCTATTTCTGAGCTCATCCAGGTCCAAATCCAATTCATTTCTAAAGTATTTAAAGCCAAATTCAAGAAGGAACAAGGGAGAGAAATTAGTGTAGCTTAAGAATCATACTTTAGGTTAGTTCTAGAGAGAGAAGCTCCATCTTCTCCCTAGAAGTTAAGATTTTTAGTTTAATTTCATCTTAGTTCTTGTTAATTTTTCATTTTGGGATATTTTTATGTTATTGAACTCTTGTTGATTTTTATTTTCTTTAATGCAATTGATGTCTTTTATGTTTCTCATTGTTTAATTGAGTTATTATTGTTATTTTCTTGTATTTGGTAACTTTAGATTTTATATTTCTTGCACTTTAATATGCTTTTCTTTTTATGCACACCAAGTATTTGATAAAATGCTTGCCTTAGTTTTAGAGTATATTTTTTAGTATTCTTGGCTTGGAAAGAGAAATTAGGCAATCTTGAGTCATTAATACCCAATTTGGATTGGTGACCTAGAGTTGTTAGTTAATCTTGTTTCCATTAACATTACTTATGGATTAGGGTTAACTAGGCATATTTAACTTTCTTCCGGAGCGAAGATAACGTAATAGACTTAATTCTTGGTAATTATTGTGTTATGATTAATGACTAGGATAAAAAATATTGATTCTCAATTCTTGCCATGAATGCCTCTTTAGCACTTGTTATCTTTAGTTGTTTGCTTTATTTTCCTGTCATTTAAACTCTTGCCCATTTTATCAACCTACCCAAGAAATCTCATAACCAATAATTGAGCTCTCGATTGCAATTCTTAGGGAAAACAACACAGGAGTAATACTCTCAGTTATTTTTATTGGGTTGAACTTGTGACAACCAAAATTAAACTTTGATTGAGGGTTGTTTATTGGTTTAGATCTATATTTCGACGAGATTATTTTTGTGTGAAAATTCTAAACTGATAGTAACCTTACATCAGTCCCATTTTGAAAACTATTTCATGTGTGCCATCCGTATTAATCAGGTCAGTATAATAGGAGTTACGTTTGAATTTTTTTGTTGGATCTGACAGACCTAAATGAACATGAAAAATCGATATGTCCAAATTTTGAAAAGATTAAGAATTTAAATGTATTTTTAAACTTTCAAAGGCTTAAATATTTACGAATCAAAATGTCAAAGACCTATTTATCCTTTTCTTCATATTTTTATTTATATAGAACCGATTTTACCGATTCAATGATTGAACAAGTAAATCAATAAACTAATAGCTTGATCAGTTCGATTACCGATTCAGTTCTGTCACTACTTTTTTTTAAGCTATCATTCTAAGGGTCAATTGGGAATTGCCAGGTGACAAAAGTTTGACATACAACCTGTGCGTCCTATGTAACCTATATCAAAATTTGCCCCCACTTGCTAGTTGCTACAACCCACTATTTACGAATCGGTCCTTGTTTTTCTGGTTATCTTCATTTGTTCCCCTGGTCCTTCAAAGTCTGAATTATTCTTTTCTCACCGAAGCGAGCTCCCTATAAGAATTATGTATTTGAATAATTCCGAATCCGAATGTACGCGCAGCATGCATATAGTTAGATTAGGGTTCACATGTATCCACGTGCGCTACAGTGTTTGGGCGTGACAAAGTATCTATATTCTGTACTATACTTTATTTGAGCATGTTTGGAATCATTAAAATAAGACCGTCCTTTATAAAAAAATATTTATGTTTCATCTAAAATTTTAAAATAAATTATCATTAAAACTAATAATTTATTATAAAAAGTATTTTTAAGTAAAAATAATATTTTAAAACATATAAGTATAAGTAATAGTTTACTTTTAAAATCATAATGGTTTTTATTAATTTGATTTCAACTATAAAATATTAAATAACACACACAATCATTTTATATCTATTTTTGTAATTATTTCACTTAAAATAGTTTCTTTCACACATTCCAAATGCAATAGATTATTTTAAAAAAATAAATATTATTTTAATTTTTAATATTTAGGATCAAAATCAAAATCATTCTAAAACTTATTTTTAATTCAAAATCGTCTTTAACATTTTATTTGCTATTAAAATCGTCATTTTAATTTTTTTTAACAAAAATACCGTTATTTCCATCGTCCACCATCACCATCTCTCTTTACTTTCACTAATTATCAGCCATTTTTCTTCTCTCAACTATTCATCATCAATAACAACACAACATTTAAATTTAAAAATTCATCATCAACAATAACACAACTTTAAAATTCAAGAACAACGCTAACAACATATCATTTATTGTTATTGAATCCTTCAAACTCAACAATAATATCACAGTAATTTATATTTCTTTTGAAAGTAAAAAATTATGATAGAGAGACAAGAGAGATACAATGTTGTAACACCCTACCACACAAAATTTTACGTTTAAGACATAAATTAGAGATAGTGAGTCGTTACGACCTTTAAATATAAAAATACGTACATAAATATAGTGAAAAAAATCATAACTAGGAGTCTTAAAAAAAATTAATAAAAAATGTATCAAAAATTGCATCACACATATCTGGATAAACGTAAATAGATAAAAAAAAGATAAAAAAGGATAAACTATATACATAAAAATCAGAATTCCAAAAGATACAAATATCCAACTCTAGATTCGACCTACAAAACTAAGACCGTACAGAGTATATATATATATATATATATATATATACCCAAAAGTCTAAATTCCAAAATAAACACATGTTTCTCCGAGTTAGCCTCTAAGAGGGATAAAACATACAATATACAAAGTGGAGAATCTATTTACATATATGTACATAAATAAAACACAAACACTAAGTCCCGAAAATAATTCTTCGCTTCTAGAAGGTCTCCAGTATCCTCAATGAGGTGCCTCACAACCTACATTTGAAAAACAACAATATATGTATGGAATGAGAATTGAGGGTTCTCAGCATGGTAAATGTGCCCGTATAGTTAATATAAAAGGTCCCAAAAAAGGTAGAGGCAATCCTATAACTCCGACACACAGAATTAAACTTAAAGGAATACACTAAACTAGTAGAAAAGGTATTCATCATATGCATTTGTATATTTTGTATGAGTGTACATTTGTTTTACCTTCTCTAATTGCTTATATGTGATTAACTGCTATCTGATCTGTTTACATTAACTGTTATCTATACCTGTGCTTTTTTATTTGACTTGTATGTTTTTCAAACTGAGAGACCCCTCGTTTGGCGGAGGCGTGATGAGGGTTGTTCCACCGGTATTTCGAAGGTTGGAGGAGACAGAAAGTGAAGTGTTGAGTTAAAGTTAGATTTAGAACTTGAATACCTTAACTAGTTTACCTAATTTCTGGTTCAGTATATTCCTTTAAATTTAATTTTGGGTATTGAAATTCTATGATTGCCACTGGCTTTCCCAAGACCTTTTATATTAACTATGCGGGCACCTTTATCATGCTAGAACTCCCAGTTCTCATTCCATATATATATTGTTATTTTTCAGATGTAGGTCGTGAGACACCTCATTGAAGATACTGGAGAACTTCTGGAAGCAAAGAACTATTTTGGGGACTTACTGTGTTTGTGTACATATATGTAAATAGATTTTTCGCCTTGTATATTTTATGTTTTATCCCTCTTATATGCTAACTCAAAGAAACAAGTGTTTATTTTGGAATTTGAGTTAGACATTGGGTTATATATATGTGTATGTATACTTTGGACGGCCTTAACTTCGCAGGCCGAGTTTGGAGTTTGATATTTGTATCTTTTAGAACTCTGATCTTTGTATATAGTTTATCCTTCTTTTCAATCTTCTTTATCCATTTACACTTATCCTGATGTGTGTGATGCGATTTCTGGTACGCTTTTGATTAACTTCTTTTTCAAGACTCCTAATAGTTATGATTTATTTTGACTATATTTATATACATATTTTTATTTTTAGCGGTCGTAGTGCCTCGCCACCTCTAATTTACGTCCTAGCGTAAAGTTCTGTGTGGTAGGATGTTACACAATAAGCTCAAGAAAAAAGAGAAAGGGAGAGTTGGTCAAGGCCAAGTGCAACCAAACAAACCTAACCCCATACAAACAGAGACCCGAAACCCTACCCGAGCCTAACCATGCCGACCTGGAACCTAACCTTATCATTTTTCCCATAGCTCGTGCTTCTCTTCTGTGACCTGCCTTCGCCGGAGCTAGCTAATACAATACAATTGCACTTCGACGAAGAGAACTTCAAGGAATAGAGAAGTCAGCGCTTTGACCCTCGTGGTTATCGCTGCTCACCCATTGAGAGACCGAGATCACGACGAAGAGATCCACCTCTATGCACAATCTACCTCTATTGCCTGTGGCATTCCTGATTTCGCACTGCCTCTGTCTTTTCTTGGTTCTTCTTGAACTCATAGCTTCTCCTTCTTCTCAGTGGTGCCGCTTTGATATGATACCACCTCTGCTTCTCCTTCTCCTTCTCTCTTTTACTTTAAAGAGAGAGACTTGGTTGACGACGATGGCATCCCTCAATTCTGTTGGCGTCGGCGCTGTCCCTTCTCGTCCTCTATTTTTCTTCTTCTTTCATTATCTTTGCTTCTCTCTTCTCTTTTTTTTTTTTTATATGAATGTGTGTGTGTGTGTGATTGTTAGTCTGATTATGATGAAGAGAGGGTTAGTAAGATAGAATTAGTGAAATAAGGATAAAATTGTCAAAAAGATGATTTTAATACTAAATAAAACATTAAGGATGATTTTGAATTAAAAATAAAATTAGAAACAATTTTGATTTTGACTCCAAACTATAGAGATTAAAATAATACTTATCCCAATTTAAAACTATTTTTTAGCTAAAGTATTTAAATATAAATTGATTGTCACATACTCAATTATTTAAAATATATATATATAATTATTGAAAGAAATTTCATTTTTCAGAATTTCCAAACACGAATAACATTGTTTCTTTTCTTTCTTTCAACCTTTTTTTCATAATTGGTATTCAATAAAAAAACTCAAAAGGAGAATGAATGGGGACCAACCCTACACACCCCCTTGAAACTATAAATAGTCCCATGTATGTTATACCAAATATAATAAACTCGTAGAATAAGACAAAAACAATTTAACTATTTGATAGTTAGTATTAGTTTTGCACTATATCAAAATTCCAAGCTAGCCATGCCAATTGTTAGTAAGGACCCTCTTGTAGTTGGGCGCGTGATTGGGGATGTTTTAGACCACTTTGAAAGTTGTATTCCAATTAGAGTTACTTACAATAATAGAGATGTTTGCAATGGATGTGAGTTCAAGCCTTCTCAAGTTGTCCACCAACCCAGAGTAGCCATTGGTGGAGATGACCTCAGGATCCTCTACACTCTGGTAATATACTACCATTCATATTATGTTAAACAGTTTAATATAAAATATTAAATTAGTTGACGCTTTTTAACTATTCACCTGAAGATGAGATTTAACTTAAGTATGTATTATATTATATAGTTTAGTCAAATATATTAAAATATTAATAATTTTTAATATCGTCTTCGCATGAAGATATTTCTGTGTGAGTCGTTAATAATTTGTTTTATAAACGAAAGAGTTATATTTAAAGACAAATTATAACCAATATAGTAACAAATCAACTTAAATTAATTGAATAATTAATTTATTTATTCACTTAATCAAATGTCAAAAAATTTAAATTTTATTTTATACTTACAGCAATTTGTTAGACAAAGACCTACGGCCAATAAATCTTAGTTTACATGGTATATCTCTTTCTAATTTATCGACAAAAAAAAACTTGTATAGATTCTGTATCTCATTCCTCTTCCTTCAAATTTGGTATTTTATTTATTGAAAAAAAAAAGCAATATATCAAAACTTTTAGAATTAAAAATACTTCTCTCGTTTTTTTCGTAATTATTGTTGAGTATATAATTATCTAATATAACATTTTCATATGTTAGATATAAAATTACTAATATACTTAAACAATAGCTAAAGTTTGCCAAAACTTGAAAGAAAAATAGTTATGACATGGGATTATATATGTTTAAAACAAATTAAAGTGATTTTAATGACTTAATTAATTCTTATTTAATTTTACTTATAGGTTGCTGTGAACCCAGATGCCCCTAGCCCTAGTGACCCTAGTTTGAGGGAATATCTACATTGGTGAGTTACAATACTTTGCGCCTTAAACTATATTACAACAAGTCACGTCTTAAACTATATAGTTTTTTCTCTCCAGTTTAATAGTTTTACTTATGTAATATCTCTTTGTGTTGATTGACTTCAGGCTGATAACTGATATTCCCGCCACAACTGGACCTAGTTTTGGTACGTGTAATTATTGTGCATCTATCTGTTTATTTAGCATAATCTCGTCAACATAAAAGTTGGCCTTTTATGTATACTAGGGGCTGAACAGGTATTTTTTATTATTTTTAAGAAATTAATTTTATTTTTTGTTAATATATTATTTATTTTTAAGTTTGTTAGATAAATATTTTTTATTTTAATATTAACATGATCTTATTTATATTATATTTTATTAAAATTAAAATTACTATAATTTTTTTTAAAATATTAAATTATAAAAACACATAATAAAAAATATATATATTATCAGAAAAAATATAATTCAAAAAATAATGATAATAATATTTAAAAATATTATTTACAAATTTAACTATTTATAACTTTTATTAAGTTTAATTATTTATTTTTAATAGTATTTAATTTAAAATTGAGATAAAAATTTATATTCAAAGTACACTTTATCTTTATGCATAATTTTAATTAATAAAAAATATTTTTTTAATTTTATATTTAATTTTTTAAATTTTCTTTAATTTCATTATTTTTTTAAAATTATTAATTTATATTTTTATTATGTTATCTTACTATATCAAACACTATTCTTTCTCTTACTATTATTCTCTATACACATACATGTCATTGTCTCATTGTCATTATTATATTATCTTGTTCTCCTTTCTCGTTTTTTCTTATAACCATCTATTAACTTTTATGAGTGGTTGAAGTTTTGTTAAAAGAAGTAAGACATAAAGCATAGCGTTTAATTTTTTTTTTCAATTATTAAAATTTGATGTCAGTAATCCTAAAAAAAATATCAAAATATATTATTTTCAACTAAAATAATATATAATTGTAAGTTTTTTAACTAATAATTATAAATGTAAGTTGCAATTTAATATAGTAACTTGGGACAGAAGACAGCCATTGCTATCTATATTTCACATTTATTATTTTATTTTACATGTTTTGAAATAATGCCATTGTATTATAAGGATGAGATTAATTTTCATAATCTAATAAAAATCTTTTTATTATTTTGTTTGTCATTTGAAATTTTGAATACTATCCATAAAAAATAGTTACTTAAAGTGAAACACTATATGAAGAGAGATAGAAAACTTTTAAATTTATCGTTCTGGATTGCTTCTTATTAATCCTCACTTAATATACTTAAATTTAATAGCTTTGATGGTGGTGAATTTTTGTAATTAGTTAAAAAAGTTCAACTTTCTCTTTCTTTCTCTATCTTTCTCTCTACGATTTTGGATAAACTCAATTTTATTAGTAAAAAGTTTTTTAAGTTCAGAATATTTTTAACTTCTTATATAATAATTAGAGTTAATAAATTACCAAAATTTAAATATATTCTCTTGAACTACTTCTTGATCATATAATTGGAATCGTCTAAACGGAAAATCTTTAGACCCTAAAATTTTTAAAATAAAAAAATATGATAAAATAAATAGAAAACGTAATAAATAAAATGGTTTAAAAAATTAGAATATATATATATATATATATATATATATAGAAAAAATAATAAATTAAAACTTACGTGGTCCATGACATAGAAAAATAAAGGAAAGAAAATAATCAATAAGGTTGAAATAATAAAAAATGTATAACACAGTTCTTATTTTACTACATTTAAATATTATATGTATCTAATAATCAATAAAAATAATATTATTTAATATAAAATAGATTAAAAATAAAAAAGAGATTAACAAAATTAATTAACAAATTTCGTATCTTAGGTTGCCAGATTATTTGAAAAATCAATTAACAAAGTTCTTATATCGCTACATTTATTGTGTTATATGTCGAACAAATAATCAATAAAAAATAATATTATCCAATGTAAAATATATTACAAATAAAAAAAAGAAATTAACAAAATATGCGTGAGAATTTTTTATTCTATCACTGGTAGGTGTAGATTTTTTTTGTATCTTTTATATGTTAATCATGTGACAAACGAATAATATTAAATGAATTAATTTTTTTGCAATATAATTTAGAAAATTAATAAATGTCAAATCAAGTACTATATATAATTAAATATCAAATTCAATACTCTATATAATTAATAGTTTAGATAGTTTAGAAAATTAACATATTAATATTTTAAAGAGAATTTTCTTGCGTCTTATATATCAATCAAATAAATTGGCCAATATTTAAAACAAATAATATTGTAGTAGACAAAATTAATAATTTAATTTAGTTTCAAAGTAAATATTTACGTACTCAAATATCAAATATAATACTCTACATAATCAATATGTTAAAAAATAAAAATTATTACAAAGCAATTAAAAAAATAAGTTAACAAAATATTTATGAAACTTTTTTCATTCAATCGTTAATAGGTAAAGACATATCAAAAAATAAAAATACATATCAAATAAAAAAAACTATTTTCTTTCTACATTAAATTGATAAGATAAAAAAATTATTTTTTTTACGTTAAATTGATAAAAAAGAGACAGTACTTTTTTTTATACGTAAAAAGTTTAGAATAAATTAAAAAGATAGAGGAATTACGGAGAATATAGATTAGATAAGTAAATTAAAGAGAAAAAAATATAAGTGAATATTATGCACCTGAGAGCAGTAATCGCTGCAAAATCGTCCAAAATTTGCAACTAAAGACAATAGAAAATGATGGAGGCGCTACAAGAAAAAAAAACTATTTTAACATTTTATTTTTTAACACCATAATTAAATGTCAAAATTAATATATATTTTTGACAAATATCACAAATGTCAAATTTTTTATATTTTTTAATGAATAATTTGACCGTAGAAAATTACTTTCCAATTTTGACACTCATTTGTTTTCAATTTACTCTACTATTTCTCTTCTTCTTTGGGCTCTGTCAATTTTAACATCACACTGCTCTCAGTTTGGGATCATACTACTTATTTTTTATCTTCAAAATCTCAATTTATTCTTCAATTTCAAGATCTCATCTCATTCTTTGTTAAAAATTTTTGTTGAGAATATTTTATGGTCAATAAGTGTCAAAATAAATAGTATTTTTTACGATTAATAAGTATCATAGAAAATATATTCTCAAATTTTTCTAACAAATTATTTTTGACAGCCAATATTTATGAAAATTAAGATTTAAACTTTTTTCACAATTACTTATATGTTAAAAATACTATTTTTGACAAAACTTTTATTAACATATTTTCATAGTTAAAATAGTGTCAAAAATTATTTTTTGACAAATTTTAATTCTTTTTTTTACACATATAACCGTAAAAAATAATTTATATTGTTGTAGTGAGGCGAGGGTATTAAAGAAACGAGAAGAACGAACAGTAAAAAAAATACAGAAAAGTAGAAACCAAACTAACATAGAGTTAAACAATAAAGTATGAAGACAGTGAAGAAGGTGAAAATATTGATATTTATTTTCGTCCATTTTTTTATTTATTAGCAATTTGCAGACCGTCTGTATTTTTTTTGGAGATGTGTTATAGTTATAGGAGTAATAAAACGGTTTTTATTTTAGTGGGAAGTTATTGAATTTTTCAAAATAAATTTTATGACTATTTTGTCCTTATAATTTACTTTATGAAATGGTTTGTAATAAGGTTAATATAGTCCAAAAAAATTGGACACTAAAATCATAGTCAATCTTTTGTATTGGCTCTATATATTATTATAGATTATAGATATAATACAAAAATTCTAGTGGCATTAATTTTTAATAATTTTGGTCATTATTTGTTAACACAAATATTAAATTATTTTAATAAATAAATTTTATTAGTTTATATGTACAAAATTTAAAAAATATAAGTGCAAATTATATTAATTCATGTGTAGGGTTAGAAGTGAACCAAGTTGAGTTGAGTTAGACCAAACTCAAATTCGACTCACAAAAATTAAGCTTGACTCACAACTCGACTCATTAACAACTTAGCCTATTTCGTAAGTTTAAACTCGGCTCAATGAAAGCTCACGAACTGACTCAAATAATAGGAACATAATCTATAATTTTATATCAATAAATTATAACTTATATATATTAAAAAATATTTAAAAAGATAAATTTTATATATTATCTATCTATTAATTATAAATTTTTTATTTATATCTTACATCAAAATTATATATAAAATATGATTATAAAATTTTAAATAATTAAAAATATTAATATATGTAAAATTATATATTACTATTATATATATATATATATAAAATTATTAATACGCATATCCTATATGCATTTAATCTATACTTTTAATATTATATATATAATGAAGCCAGCTCACGAGCTAATGAGCTGAGCTTATCTAAACTCAGGCTCGACTTATTTAATTAATGAGCTCAATTCCAAGCTAAAGTTCGGCTCACCAGCTCACAAGTTCAGCTTATCAAACTATTAACGAATTAAGCTCAAGTTGGCTCATGAATTGACTTGACTCACTTTTAATCGTACTCATATGTGCAAACTCTGATAAATATATCATATATGTACAAATTATGAGCTTATTTGAAAAGTATTTAAGTGTAAAAAAAAAATTTATTTTCTTTAAGAAAAGAATTCATTTTTTTTTAATTCAATTCCATGATTTGAATGACTTTAATATACTAATAGAATAGAATTTAATTTTTTAGTTTAAAATAATTCTTATATGAGTTAAATTTTCTTCTTTTACAATTTTAGCTTTAACAAAATTATTTTATTAAACATCCACTTATTTAAATAGGAACATTTTTAATCTTTGACATTTTAAATTAAATTGGTGTGAGAATGGATTTTAAAATTACACCTTTTTTAGTCTGATTTGTAAATGAGAAAAAAATGAGAATTAAAATTTTTAAAAAAAGTTTAATTTTTTTTATTTTAGTCAAAATAAAAAAATATATAATTTTTAAGTAAAATTCATAGATTTTCAAACAACTTTTATATATTTCTTATATATAAATACCTGTAAATATAGATACAAATTATTGCTAGTAGCGTATTATAATATATAATATATGGACCATGTCTTTTGAAAATATATATACAAATTAAATAACTTCGTCAGGAGGATATAATGTAATTAGTAACAATTTTATCAAAGTACAACAGGTAATTTATTTAATTAATAAGGTTACTAATGAAATGGAATGAATACAATTATGAACAGGTAACGAGGTGGTAGCATATGAAAATCCACGACCAACTTTAGGAATTCATCGAATCGTGTTTGTGTTGTTTCGTCAATTGGGTAGAGAGAAGATTTATGCCCCAGGTTGGCGCCAAAACTTCAACACCAAAGAATTTGCTGAACTATATAATCTTGGCTCGCCTGTTGCTGCTCTCTATTATAACATTCAGAGGGAGAATGGTTCTGGTGGCAGGAGGTTATATTGATCATCATCATAATTACATAAACAATAATAATAATCAACAATAATAAATGACTACTTTCTTTTCGGTTCGAACTCAAGACAGCTGTATGCATAAATTGAACCCAGCCTAAGTTACTACTGCACGGTTCATTCTTTACATGTTGTGTATTGGCAATAAAAGTTATAGTATGTTGTTTGTTCACAGTAATATAGCTATGCTGGATGTTTTGCATGTTCATAGTAAAACTTAAATTGGAGAGAATTTTGTGTTACAACATATAGACTTCTTTTTCTCTAACACCGGCACCCCAGTACACCCACACTCTCAAAACAAATATTTAACTACACCTCATAACACTCTCTAATTAAAAGGTATAGAGGAAAAGAAAAGTTAGATACAAGCTTTAAATGTTTTCAACTGGTGCAAAAAAATATGGAGAACTTAGCCTCATATTTATAGCCTAGGCCACCCACTCCATTTGCTATCTTAAGCAATGTGGGACTAATTCAACCAAATTCTAACAATCTCCACCTTGATTGAAATAGTCACACATCTTCAGTTTCCATAGTCAACACCGACAATTCTTTGCTGACATTGTCTATACCGACAATCATAGTTTAGAGAACTATCATACTCCACCATGAAAGTATACTCACTTGGAATTAGACCACTCTAAACATTTCGCTTTGGTACAGATTGAAACCTTGCTGAAAATTCATGGTGCAACTTTTAAATTGGCTTTTCCTGGAAGTTCTTCAGCCATTGACATAACTCCGCCACACACCTTGCATCTCAATGCCAACCAATGCCCGTGTGCAATTGTGGACCCGATTGCTACAACTTATCCTTATTCATGACAGTGCGGTAATACTATGAGGATACTTCTTGTCTTCTAGAAAACATCATCTTCTCCTTCAACGCCTTGTGCAAACCTGATTGTATCAACACATCCTTGACTTGTATTTGCCACAAGCCAAAATTGATTCTTCCATCAAATTTCTCTATTTCAAGCTTCACAGCACTTGAATATCCTGACATTGTTGCAACCGTATACTGGAATAGTATAACTCAACTGTAGACCGTGCACTAGGAAGGGTCCCCAAGAAAGAGAGGTGGGTCACAATGGACACACTTAAATACTAGGTCTTTCCTTAGCCAGAACCTTTCCAAACTGCACTCTCACAGTGTCACACTGCCTTCCAACAACAACAACAGCAACCAAAGATCAACCTCAAGTCATAGGACAAAATCTCTTTCTGATGTGGAAGGTCAGACTAGGCTGCAATCACAGAGCATACTAAGAATAAATCCCACCGAGCCGAAGCTCTGATACCACTTGTTGGGCCAACCGTGGAGAGCTCTCAACAACCGGAGAGACTTCGGGGAGGAATTAAGTGAGAGAACATAATTGGAGTTTCCACGTGATTTTTTCTCCAGTAATTGGAGTTTTCACGTTAAATTCTTGTGTTGTGATTGTGTCTATTTTATTTCTCTGTAAAAGGTATTTTCTCAAAGAAAAATTGTGTATTATTCCTAACATTTTGTTCTATATTAAAAAAGATTTAACGAGTTACGCTTATTTTGAAAATTGAAGGTGAAAATAAGAACAAATACTAGAGCTATATACCAGTTGTATGTTGGCCGGATGATTTATAGTTTTCTTTAGCAATGTCGAAGCATCTGATAAGACTTGGGACTTGTCATTAAGAGATGTACCTGATGTTAAGAATGACATTGAGCTTTGAGCTTGAAGCTCCTTGGGGAGAGAAGGATCTCCATTGACGAAAAAACGAGAATCTATGTTTGACTTTGGCGGTGCATCAGGTGCATGAGTGCATCAGTCTCCAACAAAATTCTATCAGAAGGATCTAAATAGGAAACAATATATGATTGTCAATATGGTAATTATTAAAAATTATTTTTAATTTAATTTATTAAATACAAATGTCACAATTTTTAACATCTTTTTTTAAAAGTTAATTTTTATAAATTATCTTTAAAAAATAAAAATTTTACCATACTAATTTTACGAGAAAATGATTATATAAAGTTCATATTTTATCAAAATTATTTTCTTATCGGCCTACGATTAACTACTTTGCATTGTTGATAAATATTACACAAATCAAAGGATGCATTTTAATAACATTTTACCTAAGTTAAGAGAGTAAGAAGGTAAAATGTTCATAACTTTCTTTGTGAAATCCGAGATTCTTAAGAATATGAGAGGAAAAAACAGAAAAAAAAAATTCTAAATATACCATCATATTACATAATCAAATATTTTTGGTTACTGTTCATATTTGGAGCAAAGGATATAAATCCAGCCCATTAAATTACTTAATAATGATCAATTTTTAATTTAGGTCGCTACTTATAACTCGGCTCAACAACAAGAAATCCAGTCCATAAGGCCTCGTCCATATATATTATTAAAGTGCATTTTGATCAAATAGACTAAAATATACATTATTCTAATCTTACAAGGAAGAAGAATTTATATTTCACAAATAGAGAAAAAAAATATCATTTAATCATCTTAAAGAAAAGAAATCATTATTTTCTCTAGGAGTAAAAGTAAAAAATAAAAATTTAAGCATGTGTCGTCACCAAGTATGTTTGTGACCTTGAGCAAGGTCTCCTTCATATTTCTAGCGGATTGAGCTTGCATATCAATTATAAAGAACCTCAGTAGACAATATGACTGTGTATAAATAATATTTCTTTATAACAAGGTCATTTTTCCTATGAAAGTAACATTGTTTTAATAAATTAATGAATTAGTAGACATTTATGATTTAAATCAAGAAATCTAGTTTGTTAGAATTTTGTTTTTTGGTCATCAGTTTGTTAGAAATTTGAATATTTAAGTTGTTTTTGGGTACTCAATCAAGCTTGACTCCATTCTGCTAGTTTTTTTTTTGGGCTGGGCCAGTTAATTAAACAAGCCCACAACAATTTTAGTATGTTGAGTTTATAAAATTTGGGATAGTCTAATTAGCATAGTTCTTAGAATCGAACCGGCAATCGATCCGGTCAAATTACTGGGTCATTGGTTCAATCGGTGAGTCACAGGTTCAACCGGTTAATCCGATCATAATTAAATAATTATATAAAATTTATTTTTTATATCAAATTAACTTATTTTCTAATTAATTAATTAATTAGTATCTATTACATTATTCAAATATATGTTAAAAAATATTAATATTAATAGATATCATATAATTATCAATAACAAAAATGTGTCATGATTAATAAAAAAATTTTACTTATATTTTTTTAATTTATAGATATTTAACAAAGTTTAATTTTTATTTTAATAATGATATAATTAAAAAGTAATTAATTTAAGAAAGATTAAATATAAAACAAAAATAAATTAAATTAATATGACTAAAAGATAAGTAAAATATCTTAAATTTGCATGACTAAAAGAATTAATATATAAGTTATTAATTAGGATATATCTAATAATTAATAATATATTTATTAAAAGATAGAATTAAGGACAGAAAGTAACTTTGTCCAAGTGGTGGCAGACTTTTTTTATAACTTGAATGTTTCAAGTTCGAACCCCAGCGCTGGTATATGCTCCAAATTTTTTAGATTTGAGTGTGGACGTGCTGACGTCATCGGGTCAACCAGTCCGGTTCAATTCTCGGTTTAAACCGGATTTGATCGGGTTTTCCGAATTTAACCGGTTTGTATGCTTATCCGGTTAGATGATTAACCCGAATCGGTCTAAGATCCGGTTCACCGGTTTTCCGGTCGAACCGACCGGTCCGGTTCGGGTTTGATAACTATGCTAATTAGCATACAACTTCTTTATTTATTTTAATCCTGTATGTTGTCAAATTCTCTTGTTATGGTGCAATTTAATCCTTCTTGGAACTGTAGGGAGTAGCTTGATTGATTATGATATTCAGTGGATGCTTATAGTAACATTATTTTCTAAAAACTATTTTAACAGGAGAAATAGACTGATTAACTTATTTTCATAACAAATATATACATTTGGTTTGGAGAAATTCATAAATATACATTGAGATATAGACAGAAAAATACCATTTTTATATCTTGTTTGACAGTAAACTAAATATATGATAAAATTAGTGCCATTTTGCCGTTATCATTTTTCCCCCTACCCCCTTTTATATCTGAGATCTATAAAACCAACACAATAACATCAACTTCAACAAATGGCAAGGGAGCTGATGATCTGATCATATCGATGGCGGACAGTGGTGAAGGCTGAGATGCAAAGCAGGGATTCAAGAGGCTGCTTCCCTCGCCACCGGGGGTAGAATCTATGTTACCACTAGAGTTTCTTGCCGGAGAAGGCTGGAGTCTGAGTTTTGAGAGTATGAGAAGAAGAACAAAGGTTTTGGTTGATTTTGGTTAAGGGTACAAGTACCATTATAAAATATTGATAAGGGTAATCAAGGAAGTTTTTTTTATCTAATCGGTGTCCCAATACACAATATCTTTTACAGATGAAAACAGATTGGTTATGGTAGGAAGTATATAAGATATATATAAGACATGGTGTTTATTTATAGTCAGCAGAGGAAGTATAAGATATAAAAGTGATATTTTGCTTTGGTTAAGCTATTTTCTTCTCAAAATAAATCACCATGCTAGCATGAGAGAATTTGAGCAATCGTGACATTATTGTAACACCAGATAAGAGCATTCTAAGAGCTTCAACAACTTTTAATTCTCACAAGGCTATTCAACACCTCTTCCATGGAAGGTCTCAATTTACTTTGGCTCTGAAGACACTTACACGCTAACTCTGCCACTGCAGTAATTGTTTTAGTATTCCAATCATCTGACTGAAATCCAAGATCTCGGTCAACAATACTCTGGAGTCTCCCACAGCTGATTCTAACCATGGCAAAGTTGGAAAGAAAAGGCTCTTTATCGTCCTCGCTATATGCCGGCAGGGATGTTATCAGCTCAAGCAATATTACTCCGAAGCTATACACATCGCTCTTATCAGAAAGATGGCCATGCTCATAGTACTCTGGATCAACATAACCCGGAGTCCCAGCAGGATCAGTGGAAACATGAGTTACACCTTCTGGGAAAAGGCGTGATAATCCAAAGTCTGCAACTTTAGCATTCAAATTTATGTCAAGCAGAATGTTGCTAGTTTTCACATTGCGGTGGATTATGCTAGAACTGTGTAGATAAGCCAATGCTTCTGCAGTCTGTATGGCGATGTTTAGTCGCGTAGACCACGGAGGAGAGCTCCTGTTGAGAAGATGATCTGCAGCGGTTCCATTGGGAATGTACTCTTGCACAAGCAGTACTTCATGGCTCTGAGGAGAGGTGCAGCCATATAGCTGGACAAGATTTCCATGCTTCAAGTGAGATAAGATGGCAAATTCGTTTGAGAACTTGGTGACTCTATCATTGCTCTCGGAATTCTCGTCATGCAACCTTAAACTCCTCAGCATGTCTTTGTGCAACTGCTTTATTGCCACATGACGTCCATCTTTGAGTATTCCTGCATATAAACAAAAACTAGTAAATCTTGTTATATGATGTTGCAGGCAAGTAACTGTATAGAGTTAATAACATGATTCCAATTATTACAACACCAAGCTAAAATAAAAGCTCAACCATACATGGCTACATTCTTGCCATTGCTTACTAGCAGCGCTGTACATGTGACAATGTAACTGCATCTTGTCATAAATCATCTCTTCTAAAAGGTTAGACCATTAGGCATAGGCATATGAATCATGAATGATTTTATAAATTTAACAAGCCTCACACATAAGAGTCTTTTCTTTCGGAGGCTTAAAGTGTGGATAATGCATAAGTCTCTGTTTTGTCTGATGCTAAAATCATACTTTTATTTAGAGGAATGAGAGTAACAAGAATAGTACTCTAAATTTTTCTGTCATACCCTGATACCATGTCACAAACCATTGGTAACTAAAATTTATTTGCTTTTTCTTTCTGAATAATTTTTATTTTGAGTGACCCAAGTTACATCTAATTTGAGTTTTGGTGACCATAATTGCAGTTATTCAGTTAGCTTTTCAAATTCTTTTTAAACACCGATTCATATTGTCATTCAAATAATAATCATTTTAGAGGGAGAAAATCGTTTGGATTGAAAGATCTATGGTAACATCTTGAATGATCAACTAACTCATGCTTAAGAAGGTATATAATAGGATGAACTGCAATATAATTATGTTGATGAAGCACACCATCATGCTACAATGTAGGATGCATGATTAGAACAATCAAAGTCCCTAACAACCTAAAATAACTTTATTATAACAAAGAGAATGAAACGACATACTAACTGAAATAGAAGGAATGTATATGTTCTTACCAAAATAAACTGTCCCATATCCTCCAGATCCAAGTTCTCTACTAGGGTCAAAATTGTTGGTGGCTTCTTCAAGTTCAGAATACTCAAACACCTCATTTATGTGGCAGCACACAGAATCAACCAACAAAAGTGATTGATTTTGATCATGGTCACTTGGTAACTCATCAGAGATCACAGGAACCATTGGTTCATCCCAGATTCTTTGAACCTTAGAATCCAGAGGCACTACATGTTGTTCATCATCACCACTACTTGGTTCCTCAGAATCCAGAGGCACCAATTTGCTTCCTCCCTTCACCTCAGAACCAATAATTGGATGTAAAGTGTGGTGTTTACTTCCACTACCATTAGGGAAGAAGAAACACTGAGATACAAATGAGAGAATTGGCATCACTCACACACACTCCTATGAATTATGATCTGTGATCACTGCCTCCGATATAGTCAAATCCCTAAGTTACACATTTAGCAAAGAAAAAACCTTAATCTTACAAGGGAAAACCGAAAAGAATTGTTAATCAAATTAATTAAGTGATCTAAGTATGGTAAGAAACTAATTAAGAAAGAAAGAGAAAATTCTCACCTTGAGAACCAATCTTAAAGTTGGAGGGATCAAGAGAATTGGGTACATAGGTTCATACAGGAAAAACTAAAAGGGTACCAATTAAATTTGTATATTTTTTAATTAAAAAAATGGAAATATGTGATTAAATCATTAAACGCTGATTGTACGCGTAAAAGAGTAGTAGTGTGGATAAAACTGGGAGGAGAGAGAGGGTAAAGAGAAAGTGAGTTACCTGGAAAGACTCATATTGCATGGTCCACCATTGACAAATTGAGTGAGATTTAAATAAGTCAATATATGAAATGTTAGATAAGTTGACACCATATCTTATTTAAAATGAATAAATACATTTAAATGGGGAAATAGAGTAAGAAAGAAAAGGAAGGAACAATGAAGTAGCATTACTATAGCCCTACTACTACTACTCACTCAAGTCTCAACTCTTAACTGTGCTTGACCACTTGGAATTCCTTCTTGTGTTTTCTCTTTTAAGTTTTGATTTGTTCCATATTTCTTCCCTGAAAATAAACACAAGCTTCAACAGTTCAAGAATGAAATCAAAGTCTTAAGTCAAATAAGCCATCAAAATCTTGTTTCGTTTTATGGCTACTGTTACCATGGTCTTGAACTCATGCTAATATTCCAGTACATTTCATGGCAGCCATAAAAGACATAAAGCACTCCACTACCTTTGCATACAGGATTGAATATAGCAATTGAGGCTGCAAGTGCATTGGCTTATCTTCACAATTCAGGCATTATTTGCCATGATGTAAAATCTGCTAACATTCTTTTGGATGAAAACTTCTGCATTAAGGTCTCAGACTTTGGCCTTTCGCACACTCTTCTGTTGGTTGTTTCAACTTCTTCACAAGAGGTTACTACTTACTACTTAATGGCCATATGGACCCTGTGTATTTCCAATATTACAGGGTTAGTGACAAAAATGACACTTAAAAGTTTTGGGGTGGTTTTTGTCTGAGATCTTATCATCCATGAAAGCTTTGGATCTGAATAGAGATCAGCATGAAGTTAAAACTGTCTAGTCTTATCATGAGCAAAATTCAAAACCAAGAATTTCATGAGCTGGTGGATCCATGCCTTGGTTTTCAATCAGACAACGAGATAGGAGAAGCCATAACAGCTGTGGCTGGGTTGCCATTCAGTGCCTGCAATGTTCTAAGGAACTATGGCCATCCATGAAGCAGGTGCTAGAGACCCTTCAGGGCATAAAGCACAGAACACAGCGATTTCACCAAATAACATAGCATCAATTAGGCTTGGTTGATAACCGTCTCAAAACAGAAATACCAAAATATAAGGAGATACAAATCTGCTTGGAGCATGAGACAGTGTAGAGGTAGAAAATAGAGTCACAACCTTTGAGTCTTGTCTCTCCCTTATGCCTTGTATGTTCTATCTAGAAACCCGTACCAAGCATATGGTCCAAGTTAATATATTTTGGTTATTTGTTCTTCCTTCATTCCATGGTTACATGAATTCACCAATTACGTGATGTATTGTGCAAACAATTCATGCATACCAATTCATAATTCATCTGGGTACCGGAATGTCATAAGTATATTTTCCATATAAAATATAACTATGCTTCGTACTTATATGGCTTTCTAATTCTTCTTTTCTCCTTCATTGTTTCTTCCAAATTATATCAGCTGAACCAAATAGCGTGTCTATATGTGTTGACTGCTGACTTGCTTTACACTCGTCTTGGTCTTGCTTTGACTTTTTATGGAGCTAAAAATCGCTTAAAAGTACTGTATCTTAGGATTAAGCAGCATTCTTTTTGTTTTATTTATTTGCTCTTAATTCCTTTGGGAAGATCATTGTTGTTGCCATTTTATTAAGCAACCTCAACGTTTTTAGAGGTATGTTCTGTTCTTCATACTTTCTTTTCACTACTTTCTTTGATGTTTTGTGGTTTGAAAAGTATGATATGTTTCCTTGTATCAGTGCTGCTATTTCATCTAACTAAACGTGAATTTTCTTTGGTCTTAAATTTAAAATTTGTATGAATAAATTTTCATGGACCTTACAAAGAAGGAATTAATACAAAGATATATTGAAACATCCAATTACATTTTGCTTTTGGTTACATGACTGATTCAAAGTAGTTTCTTGTCCTGTTGTAATGTTATTGTGCATTTCCCTTGACTATGTGTTCTTTGACAGTTTTTTTATTTCCTATTTTAATTTCTGCACTAACAGGGATAATTTATCCATAGTTACTAATTCCTGAAAAATGTTAGAAGGTTAGAATTTGTTTTTGGATTTATTTATCAAAATGATCAAGAAATATATTTTCTCTCTTAATAAGTAGGAGGTAACTATTGTTTTCTATCTAGCAATTATTTACTCTTTTTCTGTAAAAATTCAAATGATTTTATTTATTTATTTTTCTAATTATGTGACACTGTAATCCTTAAGCAGAACAAGTGGCCATACTTCACTTGGTACTGACCTTATGAGGTTGTGTAGTGAACTCTTTCAAAGCTGCTTCCCCGGAACTTCTTCTGGCACATCTCCAAATGATTCAATTCAGATAAAGTGGCCAATCTTATCCTACCGGGAACTTGCAAAAGTCACAAATAATTTTGACCAATGTAATATGCTTGGAAAGATAGGCTTGGAGAAAGTTTACTATGGTAAGAGAATAAGGAATAGTTGTTATATGCACCTACATGGTTTTACATTCTCAGTTCTCCATTGTTCACTATCAGATGAGATGTGAATACAATATAAGTTGAGTCTACATCTCATTGAATGATTAATAGGGTACTAGTCATCTCAGTGTCTCACACTCAATATGTAGCATACACATCACACGTACGAAAGAAACTCGACATGTCTTTGGATCCTGGTAGAGTTGTGTTAGGCCTCCAACAGCTTAGATAAAACTTTGTCGCATCCCAAAATATAGCCATGATGGAAGGCTGTCTTTGAATCCATGTAGGGTTGTTTTAGGCTGAAGACAACCAACATAAAACTTTGTCGCACCCCAATACTTAGTGAAGGTTTCCCTAAGCCTTAAGAAGGGGGTTGAGTCAAGAAATCAAAGGAAATATAATACTTTAAAATTGTTAGAGCAGTAAATCAATAATACAGGAGATTATTTTCATTTTTGTCTCGCACCGAAATGACAGTAACAAAGATGAGGAAAGAAGATGAGACAGCCATATATCCTAGTTCGGTCTTCATATGCAATGAGACCTACATCCAGTCTCCACCACAAACCATGGTGAAGTTTTTACTATAATCAAATATATTACAAACACCAATCCAAAAGTTCAAACCAGACTCTTAACACCTAAGCTCAACCTAGCTTAGAATTGTTAGTCACGATCCGGTAATAGGAGATTTTCCTCAATGAATGCTAATGTGCCTGAAATATTGCTTGCTGCATTATTGGTCTTAGAAGATCTTTCCTTTTCTTGACCTGCAATACCTGAATAAGATATTGATGCACACAAGTAAATAAGGACTATATCAATGGTTTGTCATCATCAAGGTTGTTAGTTATTCAATGAACTCAACACTTAGAAACGGCACAATGACTTCTTTGATCTATGTAGTCAATCCAACTTAGTGGGAAAAGACACATATGAAAGAATATATGGTTTAGATTTACTTTATTCTGGTGGTATACACTTGTAGGCAAAAAGAATGGGCGTGAGGTTGCAACTGAAAGATATTCCAATAATGAGATGCACATATTCCAGCAGTTCCTCTATGAAGATTTGATCTCAAATATCTTACCTCATAAGAATCTGGTGTCATTTCATGGTTGTGCCTTTTCATCATAAGGAGTTCCTGCTAGCACATGAATACCTCTCAAATGGCACTCTTGCTTCTTATCTTCAACTTGAAATGTCACACAGCAGCACACTACATTGGCTCACTAGATTTGACATTGCAATTGATGCTGCAAATGCATTGAGCTATCTTCATTATCATGGCATCGTCCATCGCAATGTAAAATCCCACAATATTCTGCTAGACAAGAACCTTTGTGCTAAACTTGGTGGCTTACATTTGTCAAGGAAACTTCCAGAAGGAGTTTCCATCGATGATACCTATGTTACAAGTGATTTAGTAGGGACACGTGGTTACATAGACCCAGAATATGTATCATACGGCAGGGTTGGTGCCACAGTTGATGTTTACAGCTTTGGAGTGGTTTTGTGTGAGCTTATATCATCCAAACTCTCTAAGTATTGGAAAGGTTGTGAGGAAGAGAGTTTCGCTACAATTTTAAGCAAAAAAATTGGAAGCCAAGGTATGAACAAGGTGTTGGATCCAAGACTTGGCTTCCAATCAGACCATAAAATCAAGCAGATGATAACTGCTGTAGCAGAGCTTGCACTTGAGTGCATGAATTCTCCACAAGAACTAAGGCCAAACATGGAACAAGTGCTAGAGATCCTCAATGGTATAAGACGAGAAATTTGAAGCAAACTCAGAAAAAGGTTTGAGACCATTTTCTTTGTCCCTTCTAATCCTTCATGGTTTTCACATTGTCTTTTTGGTGTTAGCATAATTAACAAAGGATTAACTACTTCTTTATTATGAATCCATCTGTCTCAGCTTTTAAAATCTTCCACCATGCTGAACTTGAAGAAGCAACTAAACATTTTGACACTTGCCTTGGAAAGGGAGGGTTTGCCACTGTCTACTATGGTAAGATGCTAACAGATGACACATTTTTTCTGCATATATTTAAAGAAAAAAAATTGTACATGGGACCTTATTCTCTTATTGATTGTCGTATAAAAATCCCCACTAGTTTCAATGTTTCAAATTTTAGACAATAACCTTTGTGAGCTATGCTATAATCAATCAATAGAGGGAGAGTTATGTTTGGTTAAGAGTGGAAAATGGAGTAAAATTTTCATAGATGAAGTTGATTTGTAAAGTTTTCTGTTTTAATGATGTGCATTTGTGATTAGGAAAACTTAAGGATGGGCGCGAAATTGCAGTAAAACATTTCCACAACGAGACAGAAAAGTCCATCAAGCAATTCATGAAAGAAATAGAGATCTTAAGTCTCTTGCAGGATCAAAATTTGGTGTTACTTTATGGCGGCAGCTCTCGTCACAGGAAGAAACATCTTCTAGTGTATGAGTACATCTCCAACGGCACCCTTTCTAAACGTCTTCAAGGACCTTCCAGTTGAAAGTTATCATGGCCTACTAGATTGAACATTGCGATTGAAACTGCAACCGCGTTAGTATATCTTCATGATTCAGGCATCATCTCGCAATGTGAAAGGAAGCAACATTCTCTTGGATGAAAACTTGACTGTTAAGGTTGTGGATTTTGGACTTTCAAGGTCACTTCCAAGTTCTGTTACACATGTTTCAACCATGCCAGTGGGAACTCACGCTTACATAGATCCAGATTACTATGAATCTGGAAGAGTCAGTGATAGAAGAAGCAATGTCTACAGCTTTGGCGTGGTCTTGTTTGAGCTCGTATCATTGAAACCACCTAGCTTGTTGGATGATGGAGAGAGTGTTACTCTAGCCAAGTTTGGAATCACTAAGATGTTAAACAATGCAATGGAGGAGCTCGTGGATCCAATTTTCAAGTTTGGTTCAGATAAAAAGTTGATGGAAATGATAACAGCTGTGGCAGAGTTAGCATTTCAGTGTGTGCAGTGTCCTAAAGATCTTAGACCTTCTATGAAACAGGTGCTGGAGACCCTAGAAGGAATAAAGAAGGGAACATGGGGATTCAACCAAATAACATAGTCTTAATTTCAGATTTCATGAAGTTCTATTCAGTTACGTGATGGTTATTGATGATTTTCAGTGGCTAAGAGAAGGGGGTTGAATCTTAGCCCCTTTTTGCTTGATTACACTTTCTGGTCTTTGAGGAGACTTTTTGATTTTTTTGTCTCGTCCCTAACCATGAGACTTTTATTTTTGTCTCGTCACTTGGCACGAGATATTTTTTGTTTTAGCTCCTATGCAGCAGAAACAGAAATGGAGTAGAAGAGAGAGAAAATTACACCTAGATATATCCTGGTTCAGCTGCTAAGTGTAGTGCAGCCTACATCCAGTCTCCATCACAACAATGATGGAATTTCACTATAGTCTTCCTGATTACAAGCTGTAAAGTGCTAGCCCAACTTATAAGGGGATTCCCACAGAATCATGAAACACAACATAGACGTACAAAGAAACTCTAAGACATCTATGGCTTTTTCTTTTAATTTTGCACTCTCTGCCTTTTTCCGCTCTATGGCTTTTTCATACAAACCTCACTGTTTGCCTTTTCCATGAGACTTAAGACATGACAAAATTAAACAGAAAAATACAAAACAGAATACATTGAAGGAGAAGAAAATCTGTAAGTTTAGGTAGCTCTGAGACTTCTGTGCCTTGCATTCTCAATGCTTACTTCTAACTCCTTGCTTCAAACAGTGGCTGTTCACCCTTTTTATAGAAGAGTGAAGCCTCCACAGTTGAAACCAAAACAGACCAAGCTTAACTTCTTTTCCTTCACTTGTAACCGGTTCGGGCAGAGAGAGAGAAGAGGTAACCCATGCAAAACCCAACATGCAAATACCTCTAGTCCTTCCTTGGTCATCACTCTTTATCAATCCGAGCGCTCCATCCTTGGCTTGCTCTCCAAGATGGATTTCTGGCCCTTGATGCTTCATGATGATGATGGCTTCATCTGCTCCAATCTCTGCCTCCTCCATCACTTCGCCACTCTAGCTACTTCCTGTGGTGGTTGAGCAGAATCAGAGACAAGTCATCCCTCCAAGAATCTCCTCCATGCTGGCCGAATCTCCTTCTACCATTTTTGGTATGAAGAAGCCAATATCTCCTCACCATATCTTACCATTCATGGTTGAAGATCTTAGCCACTACATTTTTTATGTTTTCTTGCCATCATCATGATGGTCTTTAGACTTGCTCCATCTTCTTTTCGGTGAGTAGGTGTAGCTTCCATGGTTGCTGAGTAAAGACCGAAAGAGAAGAAGGAAAGATGAGAGAGAATGTAGAGTTAAAGTAAAAGCAATTAATTGAGATGGAACAAATTAATGGGATTGCTTTTACTTCCCTTGCTTGAGTGGCGTGCTACATTAATCAAATCAATCATGTCACTCATACTCTCTCTCTCTCTCTCATTTATGTTTCCAATGCTAGCAAATTAAATTTTGAAATCCATCCCTCAATAAGAAATGGAATCCGTTGGAAGCATGGAGCCAATTTGCTTTCTTTCATTATGTTTCGGACCAAGCATTGGATCTTTGGTTTGATATGGGCTTAATGTTGAAATTTAATAAAAACTGGCCCAAGATAGAGTATTTCAGCCATCATTCATATGGCGAAAAATAACATTTGCTTTCTAGATGAGTTGTTTTCGGATCATGCATGAGGACAAATAGCAAAGCATGTTTAACTTGGGCTTGTAGCAATAATGGATCAATTTGGCCCAAGTCGCACAATAAACAATTCAGCTATATAACATAGAAAACATTCAACAAGGCTGAATATGAATTTGGGCTTGCAATATTTGTTTTATTTTTCGGCCCAATTATAAACCTACATCACAAAATTATTAATTAACATATGTTAAATGAAAATTAAATTAATAATTTTGTAATTAATATAATTAATAATGTTTAGTCATCACAAATATTAATTTAGAGTTTTCCAAACTCATCAATCTCCCCCTTGATGACAAACATTATTAAAATTGAAATGGAAAGAAATTTAAGATTGAGTAAGGAATACTCCTTTTGAATTTTTGAATTTCTCCCCCTTTCTAAATGTCACATGGCTCCCCCTTAATGTATGCTTATTTTCCCAAGGGAAGCACTAACCTGTAATATTTTAATCAAGCCTCAAATAACAATGTTATTTAGCATATTCATTACATGATGCTAAATGCTTGATTTATGAGCAGAGTTGGATGATAATCAAAACTCATTTGTTATCAATAATTTGATTTTCTGCTCAAACAATGATCAACTAAAAATCTTTTAAAAATAAATTACTGTTTAAAATATTTTCCATTAAAGTCAGAGCAATATACTTATGGTAAGAAAATATTTTTAATCATTGCATGATCACAGCAATTTCAACATTTATTTTCACACTTAATGCCTAAAGAGACTGCCAAAAAATAGAATTCATCAAGCTTATTTACCAAGATAAAGCAGAATATTCATATTCTACTAGTAACTTCTACTAGTAACAAGCATATTCATCAAGATAAATCCTATTCCACTAGTAACAAGCATATTCATCAAGGTAAATTACAAGAAAACAATCAGGCAGCCATGAATTCAGATGCATTACAATTGTAATCAATCAATCATCAAGTGTATTATTCTATCAAGGGTGATCATGAATTCTCAAGAGAGAATTTCATCCCTTGAATTTCAGTTTCAATTTTAGCACTTTCTCCCCCTTTTGTCATCAAAGGGGCACCTGCAAAAAGATTTTGTTATAGGAAACAAAATATGCAAGATATAACCAAACAAAACAGAGTATTACAGGGTATCTCAGAGTTATAAGAGTATCCAACCTAACAAAAAACAGAGTATCAGATTGAGCCTACTTAAGCCAATATCCTAAAGTAAACAGTAATTAATCCTCAGAGAGATTGAAATCAGATTCTCCAGCGTCTTCTTCACTACCAACTCCCAGATCCTTCTCCAAGTTTTCCAGCATCAGACCCACTCTCTCTTTACATCTCCCCAAAGCCCTTTCATTTTCATAGGCTAGCTTGCGAGCCGCCCTATGAGATTGCACCATTAGCTCAGACATATTTGAGAATTCATTGAGAATTTCCCTTATTGATTCGGTTGCTTTGGAGGATGCAGGCTGACTTTCAAAATCGCTATCTGAAGGTATTGATTTCTTACCCTTGGTTCCTTTAACAGCTCCACCTCCTTTGATCGAAGAGACTTTGTTTTCAACATTCTCATTTGTTAAATCTACCTTAAAGTACTCAAAAATACATGTGAGAAACATTTCATAAGGTAAATTAGCCTTCTTGGTACTTTTTATAGACTCCCACATATGTCTAATCATGAGGTAAGCAAATGAAATAGGAGAGGAAGTAACAAGAGCAAATATTATGAGAGAATCAGATACTGTTACCCTGTTATGAGAACTAGTCTATGGGGTCAAGATGTGAGTTATGATACGGTGCAGCAGTGAGTTGGTTGGTCCGAGAGCTTTGTGAGTAGGAATAGTATCGTCCAATCCAGACATGTTTGCACAGATATGAGAAAGAACTTGCTTGTATGTAAACCCAACATTTACATCCCATTTGTCAGTCATGTATACCCTTGGTCCTTCATCTGTGTAGCCAAGGGCAGCGCTGATGGTCTCAGTGTTCAGAGTGATATGCACACGCTTCACATAGGAGTGAAGACTACAGTCAATCAATCTCAGATTAGCATAAAATTGCCTCACTAATCCTGGATAAACCATTTTGTGAATGAGGAGCAATGGGGACCATTTGAGTTTGTCAAACAGAGGATGCAAGTTGATCCCTTTGGCAGCCAGATTATCAAGGTTTACCAAGTATGAGAAACATAGATGCCTCTTTTCCAAAACCTCCTGGTGGAATTCATAGAATGCACATGTAGAAAACCTTGATGGATCATAGTGGGAATGTGGCTTATGAAATTTGTTCTTGAATTCCAATGATTCAAGGTTTGCGGGTCCCCTGGTCTCATGCAACACGAAACCTTTGGGCTTCTGAGAACTCCTGCCTGATGTGTGTGGTGTTGCTTTCTTTGGTGAGGGAGGTGGTGGTGATGCAATGGGTGAGGTGTGAGATGATTCTTCCTCAATACTTGGCTCTTTATTTTTGCCTCTTCCTGAGCTTTTGTGGGCAATCACTTTCTTTCTCATAGTGGCCGTGCGTTTGGTGGGGTGTGAAGGAGAAGATGATGATGTAGAATGAATGTGGATATGTGTGTAAGATTGGGGTGTGGAGGGTTTCTGAGAGAGACAAATTCTTTCACTCTTTCTCGATGCAGTTTTCTTTTTCATTATGTGAAGAGAATGAATGAAGATTGAGGTTGAGGAGAAGGCCAAAGGGTGAGGTGAGTGGAGAGAGGTTAGAGAGGCATTAAATGCTGATTGGAAAGAGATAATGGAGGAAGTTAATGACCATTATGAGCGCGGTTATTAACCAGGGCGGTTTCTAAGAATTTGAAAAAGTGGTTTCCTTAAATCAAGGGGTTAGTTGAAAGGAAAGATTTGATTTGATACTATGCCTCTTTCAACTAGATTTGATAAGAACACAAAGAGATTTTGATTTCAAAAAAATAAGGAACTAACAAAACGGTCATGATGGGGTCAAAGAGATTTAGTGGGGCCCATAGGAATTAATTTCTGCGCAGTCTCCCCCTTGATCATAGCTCTCCCAGCATGCCTTTATTTTTATCTCGTCCATTCCTACGAGATAAAACCGAACAGAGTCAAAATTTCACAAATTCTCAATAAAGCTTAAATCAAACATTTCCAAGCTTTTTTCTTAGCAAACAGAATCTGTCTTCACAGATGAGTTTTATAAAAATATCAGCAAGTTATTCTTTAGATTTTACAAATTGAATATCAATAGTACCCTTTTGCACATGTTCTCTAATAAAATGATATTTGATCTCAATGTGCTTAGTTCTTGAGTGCAAAACAGGATTTTTTGAGATATTTATAGTACTAATGTTATCACAAAATAAGGGTATACTATTGATCTTTAATTTGTAATCTTCCAACTGCGTTTTTAACTAAATCAATTGTGAACAACATGCATGTGCGGATATATATTCAGCTTCAGCTGTGGATAGAGCCACTATGGCTTGTTTTTTGCTTGACCACATGTTGAGTGAGCTTCCAAGGAAGCAACACATGCCGGAGGTGCTCCGTCTATCCACTCTATCTCCCGCATAATCTGCATTACAAAACCCTACTGCACAAAAGTCATCAGATTTAGGATACCATAAGCCATACTCACTAGTTCCCTTAATATATCTAATGATGCGCTTAACGGCTGAAAGATGGGATTCCTTTGGGTGAGATTGAAATCTTGAGCATACACCCACACTTTAAACAATGTCCGGTCTAGAGGATGTGAGATACATGAGTGATCCTATCATACCTCTATACCTTGTTTCATCCACATCTTTTCCATTATCATCTTTTTCAAGTTTAGTGTTTGGATGCATTGGAGTTCCCATTGGTTTGGAATTTTCTAGGCCAAATTTTTTGATTAATTTTTTAGCATACTTTCCTTGGTGAATAAAAGTACCACTAGGAGTTTGTTTAATTTGGAGGCCAAGAAAGAAAGTTAGCTCTCCCATTAAACTCATTTCAAACTAACTAGTCATGAGTTTTCCAAACTCTTCACATAAGGACTCATTGGCCGATCCAAACACAATATCATCCACATAAACTTGAACTAGAAGCATATCATCATTAGATGCTTTAATGAATAAAGTTGTGTTTGTGGTACCCCTTTGAAATTGATTTTCTAATAGGAAGGCACTAAGCCTTTCATACCAAGCTCTTGGAGCTTGTCTAAGGCCATAAAGAGCCTTTGAAAGTTTAAAAACATGATTTGGAAAATCTTTATGTTCAAAACCGGGGGTTGAGCCACATACACTTCTCTATCAATAAAGCCATTAAGGAAAGCATATTTAACATCCATTTGAAATATTTTGAAACCCTTATGGGCAGCATAGGCAAGAAGCAACCTAATTGCTTCCATTCTAGCTACCGGAGTAAAAGACTCATCAAAATCTATGCCCTCTTCTTGATCATAACCTTGGGCCACTAATTTAGCCTTGTTACGAACAACTTGTCCATCCTCACCAAGTTTATTTTTAAACACCCACTTAGTACCCGTAACTTTCTTACCATCCGGATGAGGTACTAGTGTCCAAACCTCATTCTTGTCGAATTGTGCAAGCTCTTCTTGCATGGCTTTCACCCATGATGGATCTTCAAGAGCTTGTTTGACATTGTTGGGCTCCATTTGTGACAAGAGTGCAAAGTTGCTTGGTTCAGGTTGTCTTTTGGTTGAGATCTTGTTGTCACTCCTTGGGAGGGATCACCAATGATGAAGTCATGAGGATAACCCCTCATAGACTTCCATTCTCTAGGCTTCCTTTGTGGTGTTAAGCTTTGATGAGTTTTTATTGGTCTCACTGTTTCAGTTTCTTGTGCTGGCTCAAGAGACAAAATGGAAATGTCTCCTCCAATCTGACGAGACAAAACTGGACTGGCAGATTCTTCAATTTGGGTAGACTTGGAATTTTCTTTACTTGTTCCAGCTTCTTCACCATCTGAATCATTATCTATCACAGTACTGAGAATTAAGTTAGAATCATAGAAAGTAACATGTATGGATTCCTCTATGGTCCTATGTTCTTTGAGATAAATCCTATAGGCCTTGCTAGTGGTGGAGTATCCAACAAACATTCCTTCATAAGATTTTGGATCAAACTTGCCAAGATTTTCTTTGTTGTTAAGCACAAAATACTTGCATCCAAAAACATGAAAATACTTAAGATTTGGAGGGGTTCCTTTCCATAGTTCATAAGTAGTTCTTTTTAACCCTTTTCTAATTATTGTTCTATTCAAAATATAGCATGCTGTATTTACAGGTTCAGCCTATAGAAATTTAGGAACCTCATTCTCACATAACATAGCCCTAGTCATCTCTTGAAGGCTTCTATTCCTTCTTTCAACAACCCCATTTTGTTGAGGTGTTCTAGGGCATGAAAAATTATGAGTAATTCCAAAGTCATCACAGAATTTTTCAAAGTCTTGGTTTTCAAATTCTTTTCCGTGATCGCTTCTCAAATGGGCCACTTTTAAATCTTTTTCATTTTGAATTTTCTTGTAAAGGGTTGAGAAAGCATGAAAAGCATCATTTTTATGAGCAAAAAAAAGTACCCAACCAAATCTAGAGTAATCATCCACCACTACTAAACCATAGTGTTTACCTCCTAAAATTTGAGTTCTTGTTGGACCAAAAAGATCAATGTGTAACATCTCTAATGGCCTTTTGGTTGAAATTCCATCTTTTGGTTTAAAAGAGGATTTAACTTGTTTGCCTAATTGACAAGCATCACAAGTAAGATCCTTATCAAATTTTATTTTGGAAATTCCTCTAACCAAATTTTTCTTTACTAGCTTAGAAATTCGGTACATGCTAGCATGACCCAACTTTCTATGCCATAGCCATTTTTCAGATTCAAGAAAAGTAAAACATGTTACATTTTATTTTTTCAAGTCCTCAAGAGTTAATCCATATACATTGTTGCATCTTTTAGCTTCAAACAAAATATCCCCAGTTTTTTTCACAAACAACTAAACATACAAATTTTCTAAAAATAACTTCAAATCCTAAATCACACAATTGGCTTACACTAAGTAAATTATATTTCAAACCATTTACAAGAAAAACATCATTTATACAAGAAGAAAAGCTTTTACCGACTTTACCAACAGCCACTATCTTTCCTTTACCATCATCACCAAAAGTAACAAGTCCTTCATCATACTCATCAAGCTTTATGAAGAAGGTTGTCTTTCCGGTCATGTGCCTAGAGCATCCGCTGTCCATGTACCACATATTTTTCTTCCTCTTGGATGCTAGGCATACCTACAAAATGAGCTCAAGTGACCTTAGGTATCCAAATCTTCTTGGATCCTTTCACGTTAAAACATCTCCTATGTTCCAAACCATTGTAATCAAAAATAACTTTGTAAATTTTATCACCAATCATTCTTTTACTAAAAAAATATTGAATGGGAAAATGACCGTTTCGGTTGCATAGCCTACAAAATCTTGGAGTTGTTGTTTTGTTAAAGTAGGTGGGATCTTGAAACCTTGTGTCATTAGAAGATGAAGCTCTATTTTCAAAAGAAGGTTTCTCATCAGATTTGTAAAACCCCAAACCAGCTTATCAAAGAGTGGTTTTTGACTAGCCAATATTTGATTTAAATTTTCATAACTTTAAGTGAACTTGGCTAAGTCATTTTCAAGGCTTCTAACCTTTTTTAGCAACTCTTCATTTTCCTTAAAACAGTGTACATATGCAACTACCGAATGATCACTTTCACAACTTCTAAGTTGAGCTTTCAACTGCTTATTTTCTTCTACAAGATCACAAGCAGTTTCGGCCTCCCTTACTTTATCTTTAATAAAACTATTTTCAGCTTTAAGAATGATAATTTGTTGTTCAAGATCTTGGTTATCAAGCAGAAAACATCTTATTTTTTCAGAAAGGTGGTCTATCATAAGATGAAGATCTTCAGTGTTAGGGTTATGAAAGACTACCTGATCTATGTGATCTGCCATGAGACATGGTTGTGACTTGGTCTCGGATTCCTCATCATCATCATCTGAGTCGTTTTCCAAATCTTTCCATGAAGCCATCAGTCCCTTCTTCTTTCCTCTTTTTGGTTTCTCCTCCTTCTTCAACTTGGGACAATCAGATTTGAAATGCCCCAATTTCTTGCAATTGTAACAAGTTACTTTGCTAAGGTCTTTCTTCATTTTCCTTGAGCTGCCGCCTTTGCCTTTGAACTTCACCATTTTCCTGAATTTTTTGGCAAACAACACAAACTCATTTTCAGAGGAATTATCACTGGATTCATCATCCAGGGGGTTAGTCACAGAAGAAAAAGCAATTCCTTTCTTTTTTGAATCTTTTTTCAAATAAGTGTTTTCGAAAGCAAGAAGGTTTCCTCTCAAATCATCACATGTCATAGAATCAAGACTACTGCTCTCAGAAATAATTAAAACTTTTGTTTCCCACACTTTTGTGAGACATCTTAACACTCTCCTCACAAGCACAGAATCTGGATATGTTATTCCCAGAGCATCTAAGCCAACAATGATGATGTTGAATCTTTCAAACAGTTCATCAATGGACTCTCCTTCCTTCATTGCAAACATTTCATACTCTCTGTTTAACATGTCTGTCCGAGTCTTCTTTACTATGGTGGTTCCTTCATGAGTGATTTGCAGTTTGTCCCAGATTTCCTTTGCTGTTGTGCATCGTGATACCCGTCGGTATTCCTCAAAGCTGATAGCACAGTTGAGTAGATTAACAGCCTTGGCATTTTACTCCACCTTCTTTCTATCTTCCTCGGTCCAGCTTGCTTCTGGTTTAAGTGTGACTACCCCTTCAGCACTTGTGTTGGTTGGAAAGTGAGGGCCTTCTAGGATGATCTTCCATAGTCTGTAGTCTACTGCTTGCACAAAGATCTTCATTCTCTCCTTCCAATAGGTATAGTTTTTCCCATTGAAAAGAGGCGGTCTGTTGCTTAATTGTCCTTCTGTAAGGTTGTAGGAGACCAGATTTGTGCCACTGTTCTTTGCCATCTGGATCTTTTCTCCAAGCTGCAAAGCTTGATCTCTTTGAGACAAAGCTCTGATACCAATTGATAGTTTTCAGTGGCTAAGAGAATGGGGGGTTGAATCTTAGCCCCTTTTTGCTTGATTACACTTTCTAGTCTTTGAGGAGACTTTTTGATTTTTTTGTCTCGTCCCTAGCCACGAGACTTTTATTTTTGTCTCGTCACTTGGCACGAGATATTTTTTGTTTTAGCTCCTGTGTAGCAGAAACAGAAATGGAGTAGAAGAGAGAGAAAATTACACCAAGATATATCCTGATTCAGCTGCTAAGTACAGTGCAGCCTACATCCAGTCTCCATCACAACAATGATGGAATTTCACTATAATCTTCCTGATTACAAGCTATAAAATGCTAACCCAACTTACAAGGGGATTCCCACAGAATCATGAAACACAACATAGACGTACAAAGAAACTCTAAGACATCTATGGCTTTTTCTTTTAATTTTGCACTCTCTGCCTTTTTCTGTTCTATGTCTTTTTCATAGAAACCTCACTGTTTGCCTTTTCCATGAGACTCAAGACATGACAAAATTAAACAGAAAAATACAAAACAGAATACATTGAAGGAGAAGAAAATCTGTAAGCTTAGGTAGCTCTGAGACTTCTGTGCCTTACATTCTCAATGCTTACTTCTAACTCCTTACTTCAAACCGTGGCTGTTCATCCTTTTTATAGAAGAGTGAAGCCTCCACAGTTGAAACCAAAACAGACCAAGCTTAACTTCTTTTCCTTCACTTGTAACCGGTTCGGGCAGAGAGAGAGAAGAGGTAACCCATGCAAAATCCAATATGCAAATACCTCTAGTCCTTCATTGGTCATCACTCTTCATCAATTCGAGTGCTCCATCCTTGGCTTGCTCTCCAAGATGGATTTCTGGCCCTTGATGTTTATGATGATGATGGCTTCATCTGCTCCAATCTCTGCCTCCTCCATCACTTCGTCACTCTAGCTACTTCCTGTGGTGGTTGAGCAGAATCAGAGACAAGTCATCCCTCCAAGAATCTCCTCCATGCTGGCCGAATCTCCTTCTACCATTTTTGGTATGAAAAAGCCAAGATCTCATCACCATATCTTACCATTCATGGTTGAAGATCTTAGCCACTACATTTTTTATGTTTTCTTGCCATCATCATGATGGTCTTTAGACTTGCTCCATCTTCTTTTCGGTGAGTAGGTGTAGCTTCCATGGTTGCTGAGTAAAGACCGAAAGAGAAGAAGGAAATATGAGAGAGAATGTAGAGTTAAAGTAAAATCAATTAATTGAAATGGAACAAATTAATGGGATTGCTTTTACTTCCCTTGCTTAAGTGGCGTGCTGCATTAATCAAATCAATCATGTCACTCATACTCTCTCTCTCTCATTTATGTTTCCAATTCTAGCAAATTAAATTTTGAAATTCATCCCTCAATAAGAAATGGAATTCGTTGGAAGTATGGAGCCAATTTGCTTTCTTTCATTATGTTTCGGACCAAGCATTGGATCTTTGGTTTGATATGGGCTTAATGTTGAAGTTTAATAAAAACTGGCCCAAGATAGAGTATTTCAGCCATCATTTATATGGCAAATAATAACATTTGCTTTCCTGATGAGTTGTTTTCGGATCATGCATGAGGACAAATAGCAAAGCATGTTTAACTTGGGCTTGTAGCAATAATGGATCAATTTGGCCCAAGTAGCACAATAAACAATTCAGCTATATAACATAGAAAATATTCAACAAGACTGAATATGAATTTGGACTTGCAATATTTGTTTTATTTTTCGGTCCAATTATAAACCTGCATCACAAAATTATTAATTAACATATGTTAAATGAAAATTAATTAATAATTTTGTAATTAATATAATTAATAATATTTAGTCATCACAAATATTAATTTAGAGTTTTTCAAACTCATCAGTTATAATTCACAATTTTCATGCATGCAGGAAGAAATAATCCATAAGATCTTTAGGGGCAAACCAATCAGACTTACATGTCACTCAACAACAAACAGCAGAGCTTGGTGCTCTTAAAAAGATGAAGCAATTTCAATGGATGAAATTTCATCAGTGAAAGTCAAGAAAAGAAGATTCAACCATTAATGTAACGAAATTGATTACAAATTTGAATGAAACTATGTTGAATGTAAAAAGTGTCAGAAGAAAGTAGATGTGGCACATATAATCAAACACCACAATATTCAACAATAAAATAACTCTATATACTTTTCATAATCTCATCTATAAAATTATTAGTTACTAACCCAATACTTATTTTAGGTTCAGAAATAATGACATTGAAGTACCACTCCATCAAGAGATTAAGAAGAAAGAAAACTTTACAAATTCAAGACATATCTTCGAAAGAAGAATATACATACAAAAATGGAACAAACAACACAATAGAAAGTGCATCAAATTCAACAATTCATAAAGAACATGCCTTCACAAGAACCTATAACAGAAAGAAGAAAGTAACAACTCTAACAACAACCAATAAAAAAAAGGAGGACGAGCACCATATAAGAAGATTAAGTCCATCAACTAAAATAAATGTAAAAATCAAACTACCAAATAAAAATGTCATTTTATACAATTCCAACATCCAAATCTTTTGTACTACAAATTATTTTAAATAAAACACCTTTTAAATTTAACTTTAATTTACACATATTTAATTTATTTTTACAAAACATAACAATTTCTAATATTTATTATATACTATCATTAATTTACCGTCCCGCGCGATGCGCGGGTCTCATTCTAGTTATATTAAAGAAGAGAATAACAACTAACGCAATAGGATGATGTGGTACTCTAAAAGAATTCAAAGTAGTAGCACCACGATATGCCATAGCTTGTGCCTTCAAAATAATATCTATAGATATATAAATATATGCTACATCTCAATAAACTTTGAACAATAAATTTAACAAAAGAAATAGAATTATGCTATCAAGGATGAGTTCAAACTGTCAAGAAAGTGTGAATAAGAATCAAGTAACTGGAGATATAAATATGCAGTGGCAGAGAATTGAGACTAAGTTATCTGGTTGAATCCCCATGTTCCCTTCTTTATACCCTCAAGGGTCTCCAGCACTTGTTTCATGGAAGGTCTAAGCTCTTTAGGACTCTGAACGCACTGAAAGGCCAACTCTGCCACTGCTGTTACCATTTCCGTTACATCTTTATCTGAATCATAGCCAATATCTGGATCTACTAGCTCCTTCAATGTGTTATTTAACAGTTTGATTATTGCAAACTTAGGGAGGCCAACCGCCTCGCCGTGTGGGACGTCCCTCCAAAATGCAGGTTTAGATGATATGAGCTCAAACAAGACCACTCCAAAGCTATATACATCACTTCTATAGGAAACCCTGCCTGTTTGGAAATATTCCGGATCCATATAGGCATTTGTCCCTGCTGGAGCTGTTGACACATGAGTAACATAATCTGGTTGGGACCGTGAGAGTCCGAAATCTGCAACTTTAACAGAAAAATTTTCATCCAAGAGGATATTACTTCCTTTTACATCACGGTGTATGATACCTGAATCATGAAGATATGCCAATGCAGTTGCAGTTTCTATGGCAATATTCAATCTAGTAAGCCATGGTAGCTTTTCAATTTTACCTCCATGAATATGTCTAGAGACAGTGCCATTGGGGACGTACTCATAGACTAGAAAGAGTTCGTTATGTTCAAAAGAGCTGCGGCCGTAGAGTGAAACCAGGTTTCTATGGTGCAAGAGTCTTAAGATCTCGATTTCATTCATGAATTGCTTAAGAGAATTTTGCCGCATGTTGTGGAAACGTTTTATTGCAACTTCAAGTCCATCTTGAAGTTTTCCTAATATCAGTGGCAAGCCAAAAGAACAAATATACATACCTATTGTTCATAAGTCTCATATGTCGTGTATGAATTGTGATAAAAATACGAGAGTTCTTACAATTGTAAGTTGATAAGTAGTGAAATTGAATGTGGGTTGGTAAAAAATAACAACAGAAACTAAGCATAAGGTTGTAAGAATGTTGGCATGTTGCATTGTATGTTTGACATAGTAGAAACCGTGAGGATAAAAACAAAGTTAAAATAAACTTTCATAAAACCATATATATGTTTAAATTTATGCATTGAATCAATCATAAAATTTCCATCTCATATTTCATCCCCAACCAAACATCTCTACTATAGGTATAAAATTGTACAAGAATATGAAACATGTGAGCACTATTTTATTCTTTACATATATGCAGGAAGGATTTATAGTGTTAGCATGTTACCATAAAATACGCTGCCGAACCCTCCCTCTCCAAGGATCCTATCTGGACGAAATTGCATGGTAGCTTTTCTGAGATCAGCATAGTCAAAGATTCTGAAAGCTGGGAAAGATGAATGAAAGGAAAAAATAGTTAGGTGCATGTCTATTGCATACAAGTCACTTTTTATTCATGACTTTGTTCAACAATACATGTCGTTGATTAGATTAAGAATGTTTTAAACCATTATTCATTGATTATAGTACACTCTAATATGTGCACTAAACCAACATAATGGGTGGAATCCATTGAAGGGGAAAGGGACAAAAGTCAAAAAGGTTGTGCACCTTCTATTGTTTTATATCTCTCTAGTCTCTTGCCATTGAGGATATCTAGCACCTGTTCCATATTTGGCCTGAGTTCTTGTGGAAATCCCATGCAATTAAGTGCAAGCTCCGCCATTGCAGTCATCACCTGCATGATCTTATGGTCTGATTGGAAGCCAGTTCTTGGATCCAATACCTTGTCCAAAGCTTGATTTTCAATATTTCTGCCTAAAAGTGCAGCAATACTTTCTCGGTCACAACCTTCCCAATACTTAGCAAGCTTGGATGATATCAAATCGCACAACACTACTCCGAAGCTATAAACATCATTCTTGGTGCTGACTCTGCCATGAGACACATACTCTGGGTCAATGTAAACACAATTTTTTGCTAAATCACTTGAAATTGAAACAATGCTGGTGGCATTGACAGAAACATCCTCCGGAAGTTTCCTTGATAAGTGCAAGCCAGCAACTTTAGCACACATGTTCTTATCTAGCAGAATATTGCTGGAGTTTATGTTATGGTGGATGATGCCATGCTTGTGAAGATAGCTCAATGCATTCGCAATATCGATGGCGATTTCCATTCGAGTAAGCAAAGGTAATGTGCATTTATTATGTTGGATTTCACATTCAAGATAAGCAGCAAGAGTGCCATTGGAGAGATATTCATGTGCTACCAGGAATTCCTCATGATGAAAGGCATAACCGCGAAATGTCACGAGATTTTTGTGATGCAGGATATTCGAAACCAAAATTTCATTGAGGAACTGCTGAAATATTTGCCTCTTGTCATTGGATGATACTCTTTCAATTACAATCTCACACCCATCTCTAAGTTTGCCTGCATGTACTTACTATCAGAAAAGAAAATGAAAAGAAAAGAAAATCTACTCATAATGTTCATTTCATATATATATAGGGCTAGTCTCTTACCATAGTATAGATTCTTCAAGCCTATCTTTCCAAGACAATTACGTTTATTAAAATTATTTGTTGCTTGTGCAAGTATCAAGTAGGGGAAGATTTTCCCCTTTATCTGAATAACACCATTTGAAGAACTGCTAGTGAAGCAGCACTGAAGAAGATTACACCTCAACCTCATCAGGTCATTACTGTATACATATTCAAATTTAATTATTCTATTGATTTTTATGGAATTTCTATTTAAGCAATAATTTTTTAATTAAGCATACCTACAACACTGCTCAAATCAAGAAATGCTAAGTTATTTAAAATGAGCATGAGTAAATTGAAAAAGCAATGAGTTAATCACTGGATCATTAAGTAGAATCTATCACGCAATGAAAATTATGATTTAAGGGTGAACAATCCATCCTTGAAGGATTCAACTCTCTGTTCGCCAAAATAAATAATAAAAATAAGGATTATAGTTGAAGGCAGACACATACTTTCTGGGAAGTAAGAAGTTGCTGAATGAAATGGTGACTCCGATTTTCTACGGAAGAGAATTGTGGAGAGCAAACAATTGTTGACCTAATCTTGAGATCGGTTCTAAGTGATATTTACCATTCAGTGCTTGACTTATTTGATTCAGTGCTGCCCTGTTTTGTAGAGAAAGAATTGCACATTCGTTTCACAAATAATCATAACTATACAATTTTAGTTTTTCAACGTCTCTTTTAATTAATGTATCAAGATATTGAGTTGTTGTGAGTTCGTCGCTGCTACTTCCTGGAGCACACCACTCAGAAATTTCTCATGCTTTGCATAAGAATTTATTAGCTTGCTGAAAAGTCACATATTCTAGACTCTAGAGTATTAGACCTCAAACTCAAAATATCCTAAAATAAAAAACTATAAAAGAAAAAAAGAAAATGTTTTTCCTTTCTGTTTCTTTTTTGTTTTCCCAAGAAATTTGAAAGAAGAGAAAAATACAGAGCACTTGAAAGGTTTAGACTTCAGAGTCATCACTAGTTTGCACATTTACATTGGAGTTCGTCCACAATTATTTCCAGCCAAAATCCATAAGACTGCAAAGCACAAAAGGAAAATCTTTTTGGAGTAATGCTAGGAAACTAATTATTTTTAACTAACCTCAGCCAATTTTTTTTGAAATAATTTGATTTATGTTAAATTATAAACTCTTAATCTTAAATCTTAAACTATAAACCCAAATTCAAAAATTAGTTAATATTGACTAATTAAAAGTTAGTTTACTATATTTTTTTTATCTGTTTATTAACCTTGAATATTAAGAAGGAATATTGTCATTTTTTAATTAATAACATAACATTTCTATGATATGTTATTCCCAAATAAATATGAAAAATAAAATAATGAGAATTGAGGATAATTTATATAAATTACATAAAAGGGAAATAACATGATCAGTTTTGGGAATGACAGCATCACTCGTCTAATATTATAAACACATCTTCTAAATGAAAATGATAAAATCAAAAACCAACACTATGCTATTTGGTGAAATCCCCATATTCCCTTCTTTATACCCTGCAAAGTCTCTAGCACCTGCTTCATAGAGGGCCTTAGTTCCTTAGGACATTGCAGGCACTGAAATGCCAACTCAGCCACAGCAGTTATAGATTCTCCAATCTCATTGTCTGGTTGAAAACCAAGGCATGGATCCACCAACTCATGCAATGCTTCATTTTGGATTTTGTTCATGGCAAGGTGAGACAGTAATGGTACCTCATATGGATTCCATGTATCATCAACCGCTGGCAACGAAGATATAATCTCGGCTAAAACCACTCCAAAGCTATAAGTATCACTCTTGTCACAAACCCTGTGAAATTGAAAATAGTCAGGGTCTATATATCCATTTGTTCCTTGTGGAGCAGTTGAGGCATGAGAAGCAAAAGTAGCAGCCTCTTTTGAAGCTGAAACAACCAAAGGAAGCGTGCGCGAAAGGCCAAAATCGGCTACCTTAACGCACAAGTTATCATCCAAAAGAATGTTGGAGGATTTTATGTCGCGGTGAATAATTCCTGAATTATGAAGATAAGCCAATGCACTTGCAGCCTCAATTGCTATGTTCAATCTGGTATGCCAGGGTACCAGAGTGCCTTGTTTCTTACACTTTCCATGAAGATGATCGGCCAGAGTTCCATCGGAAACAAATTCAAATACTAGCATGAGTTCATGGTCATGGCGGTGACAGTAGCCATAAAATGGGACAAGGTTTTGATGGCTCAATTTGCTTAAGACTTCTATTTCATTGACAAACTGTTGAACTTTCTTGTCATTGTTTTCGCGCAAGGATTTGACTGCAATCTGTCTCCCATCTTGAAGTTTACCTAAATCGCAAAGTTCATAAAAATAAAATAAAATAAAATACAATCACCACCAGAGAGACAAGACAATCAGAATCTTTATTATTATTATTATTTGAAATCCTCTTACCATGATATACTATGCCAAAGCTTCCCTTTCCGAGTATCCTGGAGGAAGCAAAATGCTTGGTGGCTATTAAAAGTTCTTCATAGGAGAATGTATGAAATTGGAACCCAAAATCTGAAGAAAATTGTTGAGGGTGGTTTTAAATCTGTTGAGGTTGGTTCTTCCTTGTTGTGTAGCATTGAAACCAGCTAAACGGGACACACCTCATCAGGGGTAGAAAGAGTTATGCTGCAAGCAGTGCAAATGCATTTGAGGGGAAAAAATGAAAGAAAGAAGAAACCATAGATTTCTAAACAAATAGAGATTCTAATTAATGGTTATATTGACATGAGCTTAAGTTTTGTTAAGTAAACAAAATTAAAGTCCATGAAATGATCAGATATCCTTCAAAGAGTACATCTATTGTTAAGGATTTCAAGACTATATTCTCAAGCTACGTAAAATTTTTAATAGTAATCATGTATCTACAAAAACACTTCTACCACTAAGTAATCAAAACAAGGGATAAAAGAAAATACAAAAATAAGAATGTGAGTTCATATCTAAAACAAATCAAGTGCAGGACAGATTAATTAAGCTTTGCAAAACAAGAAACAGAACAAGGAAGAAAGGTACCGGATATGGATCATGCCAGAAGTAGGCAGCACATAGAAGATGGTAATTTAGGTAATACTAGTAGTCCTCTTGAGAGAACAAAAGAAGGAACTAGAAGGAAATGAGGTAACAATAATTTCACAAAAAAGTGACAGTTGATTTGCTGGTTTCCAAGAAATTAAAGAGGGACTACTGGACAAGATGTATGAAAATATGACAATGAGACGCGTTATTATTATTTAGCTCCAAACTTTAATTTACTTAATTAATTGTAAATTTATGGTCAACATATACCTTGGCTCCCATATTATCATTGGATAGCAAAGTATGTCAATGAGAAAAGAAAAATCGGGTTATTAATCTTTGCGTGGGCCACACTCTAATTTGAACCAATAACTAATATAAAAAAAATTAATTTTAATATACTGATAATGTAAAATATTTTACACAGCATTCTTTTAGATGACAATTTACACAATTAATGAAAATAGTAATTACTTTTGATGATATGACATTACGTAATTAAATGTACGTGTAAAATTGCTTTACGCTAACAATGCATCAAAATTAAATTTTATAAAATAACTCATTTATCAAAGATTTATGATATATAATTTAGGGTTTATAAAAATAAGCTACGGTGCTGCATTGAGAATGACCTTAGGTAACGACATCGGTAATAGTGGCAGTAATGGCAACAACAATGGGTCTTAATTGACAACTCCGGTGTTTACGATACTATGATAGTACATATCACTTGATTAATCTTACCGAAACAGGTTCTTATCGTTTTTGGGCAAAACAGAGGTGTAGCAGAATTGTTCACACTTCATAAATCTTGAAGGTAAATCTTTCATTTTCAGAACTAAATTGAATTTTCACAGTTTAGACAATGCCGAACTCGCAACATTCTTATACTCCTCTACGAATCCCTACACAAAAATACAAAAACATAACATCAAAATTCAGAAATATTCATGAATAAAGTGGAAAGAGAATAATCATAACAATATAATAAATTTTTATATTTTATCCCTTGTAGGATTAAGCAGGAGTTGCTTTCACGACAGACTTACTTGGTAAACCTCTTACGGTGATTGCTATTTGACAAGCTCGTTGCCGAGCCACAGGCCTGATCCTTTTCATAGTCCTTCATTCATTAACCGCTGCTTTACTTATAACTAAACTTCCTTTGCTTTTAAACTCAAAGTGTTGCTACCATTTGCTCCTGCATGCTGAAAGTACTATCTTGATAATGCCTTCACAGTTCACAGGCTCGATAAGGCATGACTTCTAATACTGCAAGTGTTTTCTCATATGATCGTCCGCGAATCTGATAAATAACTTTGCGCTTTGTCTGCCAACATATGAATATTTCTTCCAATGTCTTGTCACTCTCCTGCCCTGCAGAATCAAATCACAATGGGTTATATATTTTCCAAATTACGACTTACTAGATTTACATTCAATATTTGATGGAATATTTTGTAACCTCGGAGCTGAAGATTACAATGTATCCACTGTTGTATGCTGCTATTTTTGCCCACCAATAAACTGTTTGTTAATAAACTATGTTGCAAAGATACAGCTATTTTTGCTAAAATATCCTTACCGTACGGGTACGCGTTAAATATGTACCAAGTACGTTTGAATATGCACCGAACCAAAAAAAATTTGGCACTACGGCTAAGTTGGATTTGGGTATGTATTTATACCAAAATAGAAAAACTGCATTGTTTTAGGAGGTATTTTATTTTTCTAAACCGCACCTTTTGTTTTCAGGGTCATTTAACCTTTTTATCTTTTCTTTGATAGCTTAACCTTACCAAAAAAATGACCATTAGTCTCACTCTCCAACCCCTGTGACAGTGTAACCTCTAATCCTGGCATTGCCTTGCCGAAATGGAAGACCGATGACAGCAATCACGAGAGCACCAAAACGCAAGCTACATAATAGAGCATAATAGCACCTAGAATGACGTGAGAGAGGCAACGCCTTAGAGTCCAAGCAGGGCAACGACTATCAAAGTTAGTTTCCTTCCCTCTGGTTTGCATTTGTTCCATATTCAATGTCTCTTTCTTGTTTTTTTTTTTTTTTTATATTCCCTTCCTCCGCTGAAAATTTGGTTCTCTGGCTATTTTATTTTGCATTTGTTCCATCTTCAATATCTCTTTCGTTCTTTTTTATTTCTCTTTTCCTCTTGAATATTTGGTTCATTTCATCATTTCTGAAGCTTTTTGGTTATTTTATTTTATATATATTTTTTCAGGATTATATGTTTTTTTTCCTTTAATTTTTTTTCATGTATCTCTTTTTGCTGAATTTTTTTTATTCTTATTCATTGTTTTGAAATTATTTATCAAATGTTTTTAGAACGACCAGATTCTAACACTAATAGTGGTAGTGGAAGTGAGTCTAACTTAATAACTAAAACAATGGTCCTGCAAGATAAAAAATCTGAAAAAGGAAATGTAAGTTGGCATTGAAATTATTATAGTGGTTGTTTAAGGAATTTAATTCTAGAGTGAAGACTCATTTGCTAAAGGAAAAGGGATTTGGAATTGGTGTTTGCTCACAAAGTTCCTTGCTATTTCACAATTCAAATGCTCCCGAGCTTCATATTAAAAGCCTTCATCAAAGGTCTATCTACCCCTCTTCTTTTCCTACTCTCCTCAGGTTTTCTAGGTAGATTTTAACTTGTAGTTCTATGAACTTGAACAATTTTTGACTTCTCAATTGATTGTTTCTCTATTTGCTTCATTTCTTCAAGATAGTCAGTATTGACTTATGAGTAAACATTAATTCCAAATCCTTTTTCTCTGAACAAATGAGCCTTTACTCTAGAATAAGATCCCTTGTAACAGCCACTACAATAATTGCAATGTCAAAGTACATTCCCTTCTCCAAATTTTTTACCTTGCAGTACAGTTACATAAAACCATATTTTCAGATTGTCTAGTAACATACCTGGCATTTATGAAGTTAGACTCACTCTCACTGTCACTATTAGATTTTGTTTTTTGGGACTAGAACAGAGACTGAGAGACTAGGAGATTAGATTGAGTATTATGTTTGGTGATCAGAGGCTGAAACAAAAATTTCAATCCCAAGACACAATTTCAGTTCTTTCATGTAGCGTTTGAAAGAGAAACAGAGACTGAGAGATAGACTAAAATAAGTCTCAGTATTGTGTTTGGTGTAAAGTGGGAGACAGAGACTGAAATATGAATGAAGCTCTAATTTAATTTACACAAAGAATAAAATTGGAATTAATTAATTAAAATGAGAATATTTTAACTATAAAATGTTATTAAAATTTCAATCTCCATTCCTAAAAATTTCAGTCCCCTATGTCCCTACATTTTAGAGGTACTGAAATACTAAAAGTTTGGGGACAGATTGAAATTTTAGTACCAGTCTTTAGACAAACAAATATGATACTGAGTCTCAGTCTCCTAGTCTCCGTCTCAGTATCTCAAAACAAATGATACCTTTAAGGTTTGTTTGGACGAACTTCTACAAAAAGATATTTTTTCAAGTGATTTTTTTTAGAAAAATCTTTTAAAAAAGTAAAAGTAATTTTACGTTTAGATATTTCATGTAAAAATACTTCTTTATCTAACAATTATATTTGGATGTGACAATATAAAAGTATTATTTATTTATATATAATGTTAAAAACATTTTTTTTAAAGTAAAAAAGATCTTTTGAGAAAAAGATGTAAATTATAACTTCTAAAAAAATGTTTTTTTTATTTTTCTAATACTTTTATTTTTACTACTAAAATTTTGGCAAACACATTAAAAAATTAAAAAAAAATCATCAAAAAAATATCTTTTTCTAGACCATAGAACATCCAGTCAGGAGGGTGGATGAGATGAAAGATGGACAAAGGGCGAAAGGCAGAGGAAGACCTAAGAAGACCATCCATGAGGTGGTCAAATGAGATCTACATGTAAATGGTCTCTCTGTAGACATGATACATGACAGAGCACAATGGCGTCGTTTGATTCATGTAGCCGACCCCACTTAGTGGGACAAGGTTTTGTTGTTGTTGTTGTATCAAAAAAATATCTTTTTCTAACAACCTAATTGTTAGAGATATAATTATTAATGTTATCTTTTCCTATCAACTCAAACTTTTGGGATGAATGATTTTATGACATAATATCAGAGCTCTATATGTAGGTCAAGAGTTCAATCTTTAGAAAATTGAAAAAATAGCATAATGCAAATAAAGAAGAAAAGAAAGTCTATGCAAAAATCAAGCAAATCCAAAAAAGGCTTTTGCTCGAAGGAGAGTGTTAAGGAATATAACCATTAATGTTGTATTTTCTTATCAGTTTAAACTTTTGGAATGAGTAGTAAATAATTTCAAAACAATAAATAAGAACAAAAGAAAACATTCAGCAAAAAGGAAAAAAATAAAAATAAAATAAACATATAAATCCTAAAACCAAATAAATAAATAAATAAAATAGCCAGAAAATTTCATATACGATAAAATGATCCAATTATCAACGTGGAAAGGCGAAGGGAAAAACGCAAGAGACATTGAAAATAAGCAAAATAAAATAACCTTGATAGTCATTGCTCTGCTTGCTCTCTGTTGCATTGCCTCTCTCACGTCGTTTTGTTGCCTGGCGTTTGGGTTGGGTGCTATTATGCTCTATCACCCGTGGCTCGTGGTTTGGTTCTCTCGTGGTCATCGTCACCGGTCTTCTTTCTGGCAACGGAGTGAAAGGATTGGACAACACACCGTTACAGAGGTTGGAGCGTGAGACTAATGGTCATTTTTCATTCTGATATGTTAGCAAGGTTAAGCTATCATGGAAAATAAAAAATTAAATGACCCTGAAAACAAAAGGTTAAAAAATCTCCAAAAACACTACACTTTCTCTATGTCGATATAAAATACGGCTTAGCCGTACCCAGAAGATGTCCAAAAATTATCTTTTTGATAGTGCGTATTCGAACATTCCTAACATGTATTCAACACGTATCCATACCCGGTACGAGTACTTTAACAAAGTAGCCATATCTGTGCAATGTAACGCTATGTTACTAACTTTTACCCTACAATAAAATTTTCTGGTACATCAAGGTATCATTATTGATTGCAACCATGAATCAATCTGAAAGAAGCAGTAATATTAGTTATGGTTACTAGTGTATGTAGCTCCGAACTAGGAAGTGGTAGCATGAAGAGCACAAGTGGTTGAAAGCTGAGGCAGACAAGCATCGGGTTCCAAAGCTTGTGTGTTGTTCCCTCCAGTTTTCTTCATCCAAATACAAAGAATTGTTTTGTTGGGGTATGAAATCAAATGGCTCTTTCATTCTCTCAACTGGTGGTTAATCACCCTCTCCCTCTCCTTCATTGAAACCAACCTCCACTTTGTTCCATTTCCAGCCGATCCCGATGTTCCCATCCCTATTCATGGGATACCTGCTGCCATCCCTACTCACAATCCTCATCAATGATGGCATCACCTCAAAAGTCTAAAAACCCTAATTCTAGCATCTCCTTATATACTCCTATAAAACCCTAAAAATTGACTTTTGTGCAACCCAACAGCAACATGTACTAGCGAGATCAGTATTTGTTTCAGCTCAAACGTACTTTCACTCTAATTTTCTCTCTCAAGATTTTCTCATATGCTAAAATATCAAGTCAAAATTTCCTATTGGTCTTTGCTAATAGACACTTTCAGTGCCGAAATAGTTTACTCCATACATAGGATTCAGGCGCCATCCAACCCATTACTTTAAACCACCCACTTTTCCTCATCCATTTCTGGGATTACAACATCCCTCATCGCGCCTGCATATTTCGGTTCCAATGGTGCTCCACACTGTGCAAATAATTCAACCACTGCAGGCAGCATAATGTAGTATCTCCTTAACTCATTCACCAAAGGCTTATTATTTTGTTGATCTTGAACATGATAGACATATACTGGTGGTACCAAATCACTAATTCTAGCTTCCTGCCATGCATGCTGCCCATCCCTCATTTGGTGTTTGTAAGCTTGACAATTTCGAACTCGATGACCTTTTGGTCCAACTTGTACTTCTGGACAATATCCACAAGTTTGGACAGCATATGTTTCCATCAGTTTTGAGGATCCACTACACATTTTCTCCCAGGCTTTCATGCCTCCAACAGCAATGGCTGCAAAAAGAACATGCACAGGTCAGCATGGTTAGTTTCAGTAAATGATAAAGGATGGAATAGAATATGCGTGTCTGAAGAGAGTGGCTAAGGACCAAAAATAAAAAAAGAACTTTTTTCTGCAACCTTTGATATCATTAGGATATAGCTCCGCGGGATGTGTGTCTTTATCCATTCTCTTTCTGTTATACCGAAACCCACATGCATCTATATCTTCTCCAAGAGAAAAATCTTTTGGGAACCGTTTCTCAAAATCAATCATCTTGCCAGCAATGGAGTAGACAGGAAAAGTCCTTCTCCTGGTGGGGTATTCAGGTATGTCAAAGCCTGCCTGGACACATAATTCAACAATCGCTGGAATTCGGTCAACTTCAAGCATTTCCTTATGTGAAACAGCCCTCCCTATTCTGTCATACAAATGAAATGACTCGACAAGTGGCAGAACATGTTGGATACCTCCTCTGACCCAAGCATGCTCTTTGCTTGAAAGGCTTCCTTGAACGTTACAAGTTCTAATTTTATGGGGTGGATGGCCAACATGAACTTCCCCGCATAAGCTGCAAGAACTCCAGTGTCTCAAATACCATTGTAAAATAAAAGAATGCAAAAGGATGAGAATAAATCATTCACTTGTACTGGCTCCTATTTGCACAGTAACAAATCCTCTAAAACACGTGTTGAACAATCATATTTAGTTAAAAGCTTAAAATGCTTGATGTTGAAACTTAGTATCACACTTGAATAAAAGGTCCTACCTACAAGAAGCTAAAACAGCTCAGATAACCACAAAGAAGAGAGTTACCTGCATGTATAAATAGCAATATACTTGATAAGTCTTGAAACAGTAGATAATAGTTCAGTTCTTGCAGCATAAACTTCACCAGCAACAGGAACTAAATGTTCAACCAACAAACCATTTTCAGGAGGTTGTAAAATAATCTCACGTGCATTTTGTCTTTTCTTTCTCTTCAGTCTAGCTTCACGCTTTAGCTCATTAAAACTTCTCACAGGTGGTTTTCTCTCAGACTTCTTGAGCTTTCTTGGCAGCTCATTGCAAGTAGGCAAAGTTGAGTACGAAACACCAAAATGCCTATTTATGCCTTTGAGTCGGGCAACAGGAACTTGTATAATTCCCTCAAGGAGATTACCAACAGTTGGTACATGTCTCAACAGCATTATTTGTTACCAAGTACATATACACTAAAAAAGTATTCTCCACTTCGTCACTGATGTCAATGGAATATCAAAGCTTTGCAGATAGCATGATCATAGGAGCATTAGTACCTTAAAAAGCAAAGTTAATATTACAAATTTATCAAATGGATCACAATAACAATAATTAGGAGGCTCAATTTAAAAGAATGGACGGTTTTTAACATTCTAAGACATTAAACAGAATGGATAGTTTTTAAGATTATAAGACATTAAAAGTATTTAATGTCAAACCATTTCTTTGATAAATATTGACCAAAGAGGGAAACTATCAAGGATACATACTAGTCATCACATCACCAACAGTCAACAAAAAAAATTTTTGGTGAACTATTGGAAAGTCGTTAAAGAGATAATTCTCTTCAAAACTGATGGAAGGAGCGACATGCAACAGGAGGCAACGAGAAGATAATTTATCGTGTACAAAACAAATAAAGAGTAATTAAAAAAAAAAACTGAAATTTCGTAAACCAAATCATTAAAAGAATAAAAGCAGCTTATAAATAAGTTATTTTGTTTCTGGGTAAACAACTTAATTAAGCTCTTTTTAATAAATGGGAGTGATAAAACAACTTTTGAGGAGAAGTAATATTTTTTTACTTCTTCCAAAGCTCTTAAATAACTTTTCGGAAAGTTAAAAGCATCTTTTAAAAACTGTACCAAACAACATTAACGTGACTTTTCATAATTCAAAAGCCAAAAATTAGCTTTTGCCACTTCCCAAATGGGCTCTAAGTACAATGATGGAAACAGGAAAAAATATATTGCCCAGCAAGACCATGAACAATTCAAGACATGCAAAATTTTGCATAATATCAAAACTAAGCAAGATTCACACCCAACCCATGACACCCGCATGGAGCATATATGACCACTGGAGGAGCACTCAAATCTATAAAAAAAAAAAATGATTATGGACTCTATTTCAACCAATGTATGTAAGATAGTACCTGACTAACGCAAATAATCTAGAACAGCAATATAACATGGACAAGGGCAGTATGAGCTTATGAACGATGATTTATTTAAATATCAAATTTTCAACATCCAAAATTCAAATAATAGTGAAACTGCAAACTGGACAAACTCCTATTCAAAAACTGGAGTGTTAAATATATAGAACAAAATAGAATTCATATTCTAGATGCATAAAGTCCCAGTGGAGCAAATGTGAGCACCAAGAAAAACAATCACATTTGAAAAGATGGGCTCAATTAATTTTCCAGATTTATAACAGCAATAAGGAGGACACCTGATTTGTGTCTGCAGGGTGGAAACAACAAAAATCTAATAGAACCAATAACCTTGAATATTCTATAGATTTAAGCTATTCGTATCACATCAGTCACCACATTTTGCAGATTAAACTGAAATACCCAAAATAATAATAATAATGAACTGAATGGCATTCATAATCTAGATGTGTAGAGCCCAATGGAGCAGATGTGAGCACTGAAAAAAAGAAGTTGCATCTGAAATGATGGACTCAATTAATTTTCCAGACTTGTAGAGGTATCAATAATATGTATTGAGAAGGATACCTGGACTTGTGTCTGGAGATAGTAAATATCCAATTGAAGAAAAAAACACTTCAAACATTCCATACATTTGAGTTATTTGTATCTTATCAATCAAGCATTTTACATGTCTTCTGAAAAAAAAAATAAAAAATAAAAAATTTTTACTCTCGACATAGTGAGATATCATAAAAATTGAATATATAAATCAAGGTTAAAGTTATTTGTGTCATATTATGAATAATGAACACTTCCCCATAAGATAAATAAACTTCCTATCAAATGATTCAATTAAATATTTAAATGTGCTATGTTTTGCAATTTTTTTTATGTGAGAGTTGAGGCTACATAACCTAAAAGGCTAGACATACAGGGATAACCAAAATTTCCAAACTTTGACAGAGATGATACACAAAAAGTGCCCATCTAGTATGGGTAAGGTTGGGAGCTGCAGAGAAACTTTGGAGACAAAATTTCCGAACTACATTACCAGCAACTTTTGCCAAAAACATATTGTACACTGAAGCTTTCAATCATTAAACATCAACAGATAATACAAATCATATTCACTAATGTCACTATCAAATAGTGAAAAGGCATATCACACAAGAGAGGACCATGATATATTCGATAGTATTCATTGATCTAGCTGGTTATATGACTTAAAGTATCAAAGCACCATATGCAATTCATCTGCATCCAATAGGCCAGCAACTATTAGGGCACTGTTTAACCAGTAACATTTGACTCTTCCAGAAGCAACTAGTAGGAACTTAAAGCAATCCACATCACATTGACACAATGAAAAATCAGCTACTCTTGAAGAACACTGTCAAGGAAACAATCATTCCCAATATCAAATCTTTCACAATGTATGCATCACAACATCAATAAAAAATACTTTAACCAGCAAATAGAACAAAACTTGAGCTAAACTGAAATGAAAAAATGGACATTTGCAGCAACATTATCATGTAATAACATGAACTGAAAACATATAACTGCAAAGCAAGCTTAACACGAAAACTAGGCAAACCTTCAAAGCACGTGCAGCCATCGCCCCTTCTTTCTTTCATATTTTCTTCGAATAAAAGAAAAGAGGAGAGGGAAAAGGAAACCCACAGTAACATAATATTTAAGATAACATCTTTGTACCAAAATTTAAGCTGTATTCATCTAACGTGTTAGCAAGATGACATTGTTAACCAAAAGCAATTTGAATCTGATTCAGCAAAGGCCAAAAGGAAATTTTGACTGGAAATATCGGAGTCCGAGAACATGTTGGAGAGAAAATCAGAAATATTGGAAGGTATTTGAATCACCGCAGATAATAGAATTAAAAACCTCATCACTGTCATCAGTAAGCAAAATAAATGGTACAAGCTTAAATAATTAACAATATAATACAATGCTCAGAAAAATTTTAGAAAAAACAGAAGCTAAGCTTATAGTAACTAAGAAAAAATTTACAGAAGCTACATCTACACACAGATATTCCGCCGTTAACAATTTACAGTTAGAAATGAGTCAAAGCTGTAAAAAACAGTGAGAACTGAAGCAAAGGAGGCTACACCTATAGATGGCTGCGGCAGCGGCAGCGGCAGCGGGAGCGGGAGCGGCAACGACGGAGGGAAGCAGAGGAGCGACACAGTGCGGCAACCAAGGAGAGATTGACAGAGTCAGGGGCTTGCGACAGTTGGAAGGCGAGGAAGAGATTCACAGAATCAAAACCTGAGTGTGATGAGAGAAAGAGAGGCGAGAGTTGAGGCTTGAGAGAAAGAGAAGAAGTGACAGACTATAGAATGAAGGTGAGGCAGCGGAAGTGAGTGTGGTTGTGAGAGTAGGGCCGGCTGAATTCTTGGGCCAATCCATTTACCCGTTTAACTGCGGATTTGGGTTAGTCGAATGGTAAGATCACTGGTCCACTTAAATATGCAGCAACCCTTTATCTAGTGACAGACTTTTAAATGAAACTCCAATCCTAAGAGACCTTTAAATGAAACTCCAATCCGTGGTGAAAAAAATTTTGGTGTGTCAGATTAAAAAATACTGTGGACAATAAAAAACAAATAGGCAGGAACTCTAATAGAATCACAACTTAAAAGCTCATTCAAGCAATCAAATCCAAGACAACTATTGGAGAAGCATTAGCTATCATCCAAGATATTCAAATTCTAATGGAGAATTTACCTGAAAAAGGAATGACTTGGACTCCCAAGTTAGGAAATCGTCTAGCTCATGCAGTGGCAAAGGCAGCGGAAGCAGAAACATTACGTTCGAGCTGGAGTACTCGATCACCTGCAGACATACAAAGCATCATTAGAAAGAAGGCTAAAATGTGAAGTGAGAATTAGAAAGACTAATGTGAAAAATCAAAATAGGTAAAACGGAGAGGTTTGAACCAGGGAACAAGGCAGCGGAGTCAGAATTCAATCCAGATCATTTATGATCAGAGGCAGAGGGCCCGCATGCAACCTAAGCCGACGCGGTCACACGGGTAGGTGTTCCAGGTTTAAGTATCAACCGGATCTTCACAGGTGGGGTTGAAATTGAAACCGGGGAAATGAAAAGAGCTGGAGCTGCGGTACGATGAGACAGACGAGGTGTCAGCTGCGGTTAAAGCGGCGGCAACCTATGGAGGTTGCGGATTCGGGCTGCTGGGCGAGGGAGGGCATTGACGGCGAGGTCCCAGCTGCTGCTACGGAGGCAAGACGGTTGTGATGGCGGCTAAGACACGAACAGTCGTCGGCGGCGTCGCTATCACGCAGGGGTCCGATCACCGCGCTGGATCGCTGAGGAGAAGTGGCCGCATCGAAGCCTTGGCAAATACAGCATCTCTCACTCACCGGCAAGGGATGGGGAGCATGGATGGATTCATGGGTCTCTGTTCTGGACCTGGGCTGGACTGTTGGCCCGGCTCCTGTCCAAAAGTATTATATTTTTCATAAAAGAAAAATTAAAATTAAAATGAACTATTGAACTAATTTTTTATATTTTTAATAAATAAATAAATTATGAAATTATAAATATCTAAACTAATGTAATTTTTTTTTAATCATATCATACTTTCTTTTTTTTTTGTGTTTGGTTGATTATTGAATAGTAATTAAATTGGGTGCTGTTGTAACTAGGAGAGATAAGAATGGATGCTCATTTAATGTGTAACCCATTTTCTACGTTGAAGAGAACAAGTTCTTAGGATGAAGCAAAATAAATGTAGTTTGAAAAGTAAATTTCTCTTTGCCTATAAAAGCATGATCTGAGGCAAGGAAATATGCACAGCAATATAATAATATTCTCTTTCTTTCTCTTTCTATAAACAAATGCAATTTTTTCTCTTCTTACTTTTAATACTTCTTTCTATCTTTATATATATATATTTATGCAATTCTCTCTATCTTTACTTTTTATACTATTTTCTATATATATATATATATATATATATATACACATTACAACATATAATATTATTATATATATACAAATTATTATTGAGCTAATTATTTTAATGCTAGAATCTTATATTAATACATCTTTATTTTATATTTAATATATCTTTTATTTATTTCACAACACGTTATCAGCACGAGACTCTGATCAAATTTTAAGAAGACTCAGGTAACAATGTTTCATTATGTCGAAACTCTCTCATCTTGAATTCAATGCTCTTGATATATCTGGAAACAATTATTTATTATGGATACTAGATGCTGAAATCCATCTTGATTCAATGGATCTTGGAGATACCATTAAGACTGAAAATAATGCATCCCAGAAGGATAAAGCTAAAGCCATGATTTTTCTTCGTCGTCATCTTGACGAAGGATTGAAAAATGAATATCTTACATTAAAAGATCCTGTAGATCTTTGGAAAGACCTTGAAGAAAGGTATAATCATCAGAAAACGGTGATACTTCCTCAAGCTCGATATGAATGGACGCACTTGCGTCTACAAGATTTTAAATCTATAAATGAATATAATTCTGCAATGTTTAGAATCACCTCACGAATGAAATTATGTGGGAAAAAAATAACTGACCATGATATGTTGGAGAAAACTTTCTCAACCTTCCATATCTCGAATGTGCTCCTGCAGCAGCAGTATCGAGAGAAATGGTTTAAAAAATATTCTGAGTTAATTTCTTGCCTTCTTGTTGCTGAACGCAACAATGAGTTGTTATTGAAAAATCATGAAGCGCGCTCAGTTGGCGCTGCCCCATTTCCTGAAGTAAATGTGGCAAATTACCCCAGAAGAGGTAAATGGCAAGGTTTTAATAATAAGAAAAATTATGGAAGGAAAAAAATTATGTTCAAAAGAGAGGATCTCACCAGAAGTGGGATAAAGAAAGGAATATCGGGTAGAATAAATCAACAGGGGATAAGTGTTTCCGTTGTGGTGGAAAGGGCCATTGGTCACGTACCTGTCGTACCCCAAGGCACCTAGTCGATCTTTACCAGGCATCTTTGAAAAAGGACGACAAAGGAAAAGAAACAAATTTTGTTTCAAATGATGCTGAGAACTCCACCACTCATTATGATGTATCTGATTTCTTTGAGGATCCTGAAGGAAATATTAGTCATTTGATCAATGATTGAATAGTTTAATATGTGGGATTGTGAAGTATCTATGTAAATAAATAATGTAAAGAACTTATTGTTAAGTTTTATTTTCTATGTATTTAAGTTTCAAATGTGATGTACATAAATAATGAAATATTAATGTTTATGAATTTTGAAATTATTAAATGTGTCAAATTTTAAAATAAAATTTTAGTATATGACATTATTTTATGTACAGTGTTTTTTAGAAAAATAATTCTGATCAAGTATTCAATTTAACTGTGCATACTACTCATTTTATTATTATTTGTTTTTGAAGAGAATGGCAAGGATATGTAATGAAGATGTATGCCTTGCGGATAGTGCAAGTTCGCACACTATTCTCAAAAGTGATATATATTTTACCCATCTTGTCCCAAAAGAGGAATATGTTAATACTATTATTGACTTAGGCAATGTGATAGAAGGCTCCGGAAGAGCTATAATTTTGTTTCCTAGAGGAACAAAATTTATAATAAATAATGCACTATTATCTACTAAGTCTCTGAGGAACTTGTTGAGTTTCAAAGATATTTGTCGAAATGGATATCATGTTGAGACGATGAATAGGGGAAATCATGAGTATTTATGTATCACAACTCATGATTCAAATAAGAAAGTTATATTAGAAAAATTACCCTCACTTTCATCTGGGTTGTATTATACCAAGATTAGTGCAATTGAATCACATGTCATTGTAAACTAGAAGTTTACTAGCTCAAATGAGTTCATAACTTGGCACGACCGATTGGGTCATCCGGGAACAACCATGATGAAGAGGATTATTGAAAACTCTCATGGACATTCACTAAAGAACCAGAAGATTCTTAAAACTAGTGAATTTTGTTGTGCTGCATGTTCTCAGGGAAAGTTAATTTTAAGGCCATCACCAGTAAAGATTGGATTTGAGTCCCCTGAATTCCTAGAAAGGATTCAAGGTGATATATGTGGACCTATTCATCTACCATGTGGATCTTTTAGATACTTTATGGTCCTAATAGACGCATCTTCGAGATGGTCACATGTGTGCTTATTATCTTCTCGCAACCTGGCGTTTGCGAGATTACTGGCTCAATTATCGATTAAAGCACAATTTCCAGAAAATCCAATCAAAGCAATTCGTCTTGATAATGCTGATGAATTTACTTCCCAAACCTTTGATGCTTATTGTATGGCTAATGGAATAAGTGTTGAACATCCAGTAGCTTATGTTCACACACAAAATGGTTTAGCAGAATCACTTATTAAACGCCTCCAATTAATTGCTAGACCTTGCTTATGAGAACAAATCTCCCAACCTCGGTTTGGGGGCATGCTATTTTACATGCCGCAGCACTTATTCGTTTGAGGCCAACGAGTTACCATCAGTTCTCTCCTATGCAACGAGCTTTTGGCCAGCAGCCAAATGTTTCCCATTTAAGAATATTTGGGTGTGCGATATATGTTCCCATTGCACCACCTAATCGCACCAAAATGGGACCCCAAAGAAAATTGGGAGTATATGTTGGATATGATTCTCCCTCTATAATGAGGTATCTTGAGATACAAACTGGAGATGTATTTAAAGCCCGGTTTGCGGATTGTCATTTTGATGAATCAAAATTTTCAACATTAGAGGGAGAGAATAAGCTTCCTGAAAAGGAACTTAACTGGAATGCATCATCGTTGATGCATTTAGATCCTCGATCAGGACAATGTGAACTGGAAGTTCAAAAGATTATACATTTGCAAAGAATAGAAAATGAATTGCTTGATGCATTTTCTGATAGAAAGAGGATAACCAAATCTTATATACCAGCGGAAAATGTTCCAATTCGAAATGATGTCCCAGTAGGACAAGTAGCCACTGAAGCAAATTCACGCCAGAAGTGTGGCAGGCCTGTCGGTTCCAAAGATAAAAATCCTCGAAAGAGAAAAGAGGTAAATAATATTCCTGTTGAAAAAGACATAGTAGAGACACCTGCAGTTGTCTAAAATCATGATATAACGCCAGAAGACGTTCAGGTACTTGAAAATAGTGAAAATGACGAGATCTCGATAAATTATGTCTTTACAGGAGAAAAATGAGACCGAAATAAGACAATTGTCAATGAAATATTTGCATATAATGTGGCATTAAATATCATGCATGAAAATAAGGATCTTGAGCCAAGATCAGTCGAAGAATATCGACAAAGGAATGATTGGCCAAAATGGAAAGAAACCATGAAGGCTGAATTAGACTCACTTGCAAAACGTGAAGTCTTTGGACCTGTAGTCCGCACACCTGAAGATGTAAAACCTGTTGGATATAAGTGGGTATTTGTGATAAAACGAAATGAGAAAAATGAAGTTGTGCGCTACAAAGCCCGACTTGTGGCACAAGGTTTTTCACAAAGGCCCGGTATAGATTATGAAGAAACGTATTCTCCTATAGTGGATGCGATAACATTGTGTTATTTGGTCAGTTTATCTGCATATCATAAACTGCATATGCATTTAATGGATGTGGTAACAGCCTATTTATACGGCTCATTAGATCGAGATATCTATATGAAAGTCCCTGAAGGACTAAAGATATCTAAACCATCCAATGAATATTCGCAAGGGTTATACTCAGTCAAATTGCAAAGATCTTTATATGGTCTAAAGCAATCTGGACGAATGTAGTATAATCGTCTTACTGAGTATCTGGCCAAAAACGGATTCAAGAATGATAATATCTGCCCATGTGTTTTCATAAAGAAAACTACATCTGGGTTCATTATAATTGCTGTGTACGTTGATGATTTAAATATCATTGGGACTCCTGAAGAGATTCCAACAATTATGAAAACTCTAAAAGAAGAGTTTGAGATGAAAGATCTTGGAAAGAATAAGTTTTGTCTCGGCCTGCAGATCGAGCATATAAAAAGTGGGATCTTTATTCATCAAACAACATACACAGAAAAGATCTTGAAAAAATTTTATATGGATAAGTCACATCCATTAAGTACTCCAATGATCGTAAGATCTTTGGATATGGAAAAGGATCAATTCCGCCCTAAAGAAGAGAATGAAGATATCCTTGGTCCTGAAGTACCATATCTTAGTGCCATTGGAGCGCTAATGTATCTTGCTAATAATACGCGACCTGACATATCATTTGCTGTGAATTTACTAGCAAGATATAGTTCCTCTCCAACCAGAAGACATTGGAGTGAAATCAAACAAATCTTTTGATATCTTCATGGGACGGTTGATATGGGATTGTTTTATCCCTATAGATCCAAGTCACAACTAGTTGGCTATGCAGATGCCGGATACTTGTCTGATCCACATAAAGGGAGATCTCAAACAATATATCTATTTACATATGGTGGAACAGCTATATCATGGAGGTCCACGAAATAGACGATTGCTGCAACCTCCTCTAATCATGCTGAAATACTGGCGATTCATGAAGCTAGTCGCGAGTGTTTTTGGCTGAGGAGTCTGATTCAATATATTCTGTCATCATGTGGACTGATTGATCATAAGATAGCTCCAACTGTCCTGTTTGAAGATAATACAGCATGCATTGCTCAACTTAAAGGCGGATACATCAAAGGTGATAGAACAAAACATATTTCTCCCAAATTCTTCTTCACTCATGATCTTCAAAATCAAGGGACAATTGATATCCAACAGATCCGCTCAAGTGATAATCTGGCAGATTTATTTACAAAGTCACTCCCAAAATCCTCCTTTGAAAGATTGGTACATGAGATTGGGATGCGCCGATTTCGAGACATTAAATTATGTCAGCAAGAGGGGGAGACTGTACTCTTTTTCCCTTGGTCAAGTTTTTTCCAATTGAATTTTTCTTGACAAGGTTTTTAATGAGGCAGTCCCAATCACAAAGGATTTTGTACTCTTTTTCCTTCACTAAAGTTTTTTTTCCCATTGGGTTTTTCTTTAGTAAAGTTTTAACGAGGCATAATCCTGAATGGACATCCAAGGGGAGGTGTTATGACTAGGAAAGGATAAGAATGGATGTCCATTTAATGTGCAACCCATTTTCTATGTTGAAGAGAACAAGTTCTTAGGATGAAGCAAAATAAATGTAGTTTGAAAAGTAAACTTCTCTTTGCCTATAAAAGCATAATCTGAGGCAAGGGAATATGCACAGCAATATAATAATATTCTCTTTCTTTCTCTTTCTATAAACAAATGCAATTTTCTCTCTTCTTACTTTTAATACTTCTTTCTATCTTTATATATATATTTATGCAATTCTCTCTCTCTTTACTTTTTATACTATTTTCTATCTTTATATATATATATACACATTACAACATATAATATTATTATATATATACAAATCATTATTAAGCTAATTATTTTAATGCTAGAGTCTTATATTAATACATCTTTATTTTATATTTAATATATCTTTTATTTAGTTCACAACAGGTGCAAAATTTTATCATAATGGTCATATTTTGTGTAAAATTTTTTTGTGCTAGATGAAAAATAAAATATTTATTAAAGATAAATATGTGCATAATTAACTAACTGTTTTTTTTTTTTAATGACTATTAACTAACTATGTTGTTTTTATGAATTGTATATTAATGCCATAAAATATTTAAACTAAAAATAAATTATTTAATAAAAAGACTACGAGATTTTTAATAATTTTTTTAATGACTACGAGATCTTTAAACAAAAAAAAATATTATTTTTAACCTTTGATATTTAATTTCCTAAGACTAGTTAATCTATCTGTCTTCAAAACATACTCACATAATACGTTAATTATTAATATATCCTTTATTTAATTTTTAAAAGTAAAAATAATTTAAAAATTACTAATATTTCTTAATTTTATACCATATATTTATCTAATTTATTTCAAAAAGATAATAAAAAATAAAAATAAAAACTAAACGGCCTTTATAATTATTTTTAAAAGACAATGAGACTCCCAACTAAAAAGAATTTATTAATTTTAGTTGATTTTTAATGGATAAATCAATAATTTAATATGTCATGTAGGTTTATTCGAATAATATAAATAGAAAATATTGACAGATGAGCTAATCAATGTCATAAAAATAAAGATCAAAATCGAAAAAGGTAACTTTTTTTGTTGAGTATCTCATTGTCTTTCAAAATAATTTTCAAACGTCGTTAAAGATTTTTTCTCTAATAGAAACATGACCAAAATAGAAAAAGCAATAGGTATAACATTGGTCTTCCTTGAAAAAAATTGGCCTCCATACTTTGGTACTCTTTTTACCCTTTTTATTATTGTTTTTATTATTTCAATTTATTATGACAGAGAAAAAAATAGTCTATTTATGGGTTATATACATATATTTCAATAATATAATTATATTATCTATTTTTATGTTTTGACGTGTATATATGTTAGTTTTATTGATGTTTTGAATAATAAAAAATAAGTCAAAATTACTTATAAATTTAGACCTTAATTATGGTAATCAGTGGTTAAGAGAAGGGAGGTTAAATCTTAGCCCTTTTTTGTTGAATATTAATTTCTGGTTTTTTAAAGGAACTTCATGAGATCTTTCTGCTTTTGTCTTGTACTGAGTTGAGAGATACTTTTGTTTTGTCTCGTGCCGAATTGAGAGACATTTTTGTTTTTTTCTCTTGATAAATAAAAACAGAGAAAAGAGTAGAGAAGAAGAAGTGACATCAGATATATCCTGGTTCAGCTACTAGGTACAATGTAGCCTACATCCAATCTCCATCACAACAATGATGGAATTTCACTATGTTTTCACAACATTACAAATACCAATTTCTCCCTAAGAACTATTCATTCCTATCCAAGACAAATCTAGATTCTAACCCTAATCTGAACTTGACTAGAACTCAATCTAGCTTTCCACAGCAAAGTGCTAACCCAACTTGCAAGAGAATTTTCACAGGATCATGAAACATAACAGATAGATGTACAAAGAAACTCTGAGACATCTATGACTTTTTCTCTAATATTGCTCAATGCCTTTTTTCTCTCACTGCCTTTTTCTTACAAACCTCACAATGTTTGTCTTTTATCATGAGACTCAGACAAACAATACTAAAAAAAGAAAACAAAATGAACACCATTGAAGGAGAAGAACTCATGAAGCTCGAGTAGCTATGAGAACTCTGTGCTTTCACTTACTCTCCTTGATCTCAACCCTTGGTTGTTCATCCTTAATATAGAATGGGAAGCTTCCAAGGTTGAAACCCTAATCCAGCAACTTCTTCTCCTACCAAAGAGTAGCAATGGCTTCATCATACTAAGTCAATTATTGATATCACAGTGACCTCTTTTGTATTTCATTTGAGCTGACCTCCATATTTGTCTATATCAAATTGCACTGGTGCATGCCGTCTCATGTATATTTGTCTCAAGTATAGTCAAAGTAAATTAAATGTGCATTTGTTGACATGCTTCTAGTTTTACACAAGTTTACCACGAACCATTTCATTTCTATATGTTGCTATGTGCTAGACTGTACTCAAAAAGTGATAAGTTATTTTTCTGCATTGACTCTTATTTTAAATTAATACATTGGATACATATTTCCCTTATAAATCTAATGCTTTACATTGTCAATGAAACTTGTAATTCATAGGAATCACATGGATATGTCATCTTATACTCATACTATATTTCACAAACTGAATCGGAAACATTAGTTAGTTCTTCATTTTAGACTTTGACATTTCAATTGGCCATTTTTGTATCCCTAAACATGTGGAATGTTTACCACTTGAATGTGTGGCCTATATTCTTTTAAATATTTTCTATTTATTGAAGGAATTCTTTTAATTCAACTTCAATAATCTTTTAGGCATTTTTAGAATAAACTTTGTCAACCACATAAGGTCCTTCTTAAGTTGGAGGTCACTTGTCATAAGTTTTTGACTTTTTTTTTATAGGCAAAATTATTTTTCACACTAAATCTCCAATTATAAATGTCTTTACTTTAACTCGGCAGTTGTATGATTTTGACATAATCTCTTTTTGTTGGATCACTCGCTCTAAAGCTCTCAACCTTTCATCATCTAGTTCATTGAGCTCATCATATAAAGAATTCCAATAATTTATTGCTGGTATCTCATCTTATCTAGCCACCCTTATACTATCAATTGGCAACACTGCATCATAACCATAAACTAACTTATACGGAGTAGCTCCAGTAGAACCTCTTAGAGAATTTCGATAAGCCCAAAGAACTTGACTAAGAGTTTGGTACTAATTTCTTGGCTATCTTCTAATATGTTTTTTAATTAATGCAATCAAAATTTTATTTGCTGTTTTCACTTGTCAATTTGCTTGGACATAATAAGGTGTAGAAAAAAGTATTTTTATATCATTCTATGGTATTTTTTTTCAATAAATATGGTTTCTTGATTAGTGGTAATAGATTGAGAAATCCTAAACTTATGCACAATATGCTGCTCAACGAAATCAATTATTTCATTGTGAGTTACCTCCTTTAAAGGGATAGCCTTTACTCGTTTAGAAAAATGATTAATACCAACCAAAATGAACTTATGACATTTAGATAAAGGTGGGTGAATTTGCCCAATCATATCTAAAATTCGACCTCTAAACGGTCATTGTTTAATTATAACGTGCAATTATGATGCTAGAATATGTTGAAGATTTTCATGGTTTTGGCATTCCTCACAAGACCTAGCATAATTTACACAATCTCTTTAATAGTTGGTCAATATAATCTTTTTCTATTTATCACCTATTTCATTTTTTTTTCTTGATTGATGGCCACCACAAATTCCCTCATGCACTTCGGCAAGAGTCAAATACACTTCTTTTTTCTCCCAAACATGTCAAGAGATTTTCATCAATAGATTTCATAAACAACACATTATTCATTAGAACATAACTTTGAATCCTGTATTTTAAGTTTTTTATCGACGCTAAGATTTAAATTTTCTAAATATTCCACAATTGACACTCTCTAATTTTTTAGGTCTAGTTTTTCTAACAACAACATTTTTCTTTCTCTCAAAGGCATAAACATTTTTTTTATCCTTACCAATTTTTTTAGTGTTAAGAACTTGATCTTATATCTTGAAACAATTTGAGCTAATTCATTTGCTTCTAGATTTAATTCCTGTAGAACATGTCTCATAATGACATTGTCAAATTCGTTCAATAACTTTGTAACTACATTGAAATACTTTCTTAAATTTTTACTAACACACTTATATTCAAGTGATACTTGATGGACTACAAGCTATGAATCTCCAAAATTTTTTATATTTTTTACTCATCTTTCTAATAATAATTTCAATCCCATTACTAATGCCTCATACTCTGCCTCATTGTTAGAACATGAATAATTCAATTCAAAGAGGAATTTACTTTGCTTGCCATTTGAAAAAAATAATTAAAATTTCTATACCAACACTACTCTTATGTCATGAATCGTCAAAAATATAATTTTCAAGGCACCAAACCAACAAAACCCAATAAACTTTCATCAATGTCAATAAGGATGGTCAAATAGAAAATCAGCTAGAACCTGTCCGTTAACGGCTCTCGCAGGAACAAAATGTAAAAAAAATTCTGTTAACGCCAACATCTATTTTTCTAGTCTACCAAGCAAGATCGAAAAAGACAACATATATTTAAGAACAACAAACTTAAAAATTACATAAACATTCCTAAGAATTAAATAGTACTTAAGTTTTAGACAAGAAAAATATAAAGTTAGACAAAGTTTCTTAACTAGAGAATAACAACTCTCAACATTATTTAACATATGACTTAGATAATAAATTACTCTTTCGTTGCCATCCTCATCTTCTTGAGCCAGCATTCCACCAATTGTTACTTCAGAAGCTGACACGTAAAATTTTAAAGATGCTTGGTACCTTGGAGGTGTTATAACAGAAGAATTAGTCAAGTACTATTTGATGTTGTCAAAAGCTTCTTGATGCTTTATTTTTCACTGGAACTCTTTCTCTTTTTTCAACTTGATCAGAGGCTCAAAAACCTTATTTTTTCTTGATAGATTGAAAACGAATCTTTTGAGATAATTGACCTTTTCTAAAAATGCTTGCAGGTTGCAGCTGTTTTTTGTTATTTGGAAAAAGAGCCTCTAAAATAACCTTTGTCTTATTCTTGTCAATTTCAATCCCTTTTTCTGTACCAAGAAAACAAAAAAATTTTCTGTACTCACACCAAAATCACATTTTAAGGGATTCCTTTTCAATTTATGCTTTCTCATTCTTTCAAATACTTTTTTTTAATTTTCTAGATGCCCTTTTTTAGCATTTAATTTGACAACCACATCATCAACATAGATTTTCATAAAATTTCTAATAACGTCATAAAAAATTTTATTCATAATTCTTTGATAAGTTGCACCGGCATTTTTGAGCCCAAATGGCTTCACAACTCATTCATAAGTTCCTAAAGGACTTGGACACCTAAATACAGTTTTTGACACATCTTCCTCAACGATGTATATTTGATTATAATCTGAATATCTATTCATAAAATTTAAAATTTCATGATCAGCAGTAGAATCTATTAACATATCAGCTATATGTATTGAATATTTATCTTTTGGTATTGCAGAATTTAAATCTTTAAAATCAATGCAAACCTTTAATTTTCCATTCTTTTTCATAACAGGAACAGTATTAGAAATTCAGTTGACATATCTTGTTGTTCTTATAAATTTAGTCTTAAGAAGTCTTTCAATCTTTTTCATAATCTTTTGAACGATCTCAGGAGCAAATCTCTTTGGTGGTTGCCTGACAGGTTGGACATTGGCTTTTAGTGGCAATTAATGCTCTACTAGTTCACGACTCAAGCCTGTCATCTCTACATAATTTCATACAAAACAGTTGTAATATTCCTTTAATATCTCCATCATTTCTTTTTTTGAAATTATCAGGCAACATCTTACTCACATATATTGGTCTAGAATGATCATCATTACCAATATCTACCTCCTTCAAAGGATCTTGCACCTCAACCTTTTTCACATTGTCAGTATTATTTTTTACAAAACTTAAAGGACCATCTGTAAATCATGTTGCTTGTATGCGAAGTTTATATTCGTAGGTTTTGATGAATGACAAACCAACAAACGACATGAAAGACAAACCAACAAACAACTTGAATGAACAAGCATGTTGAAAGATCAACCAACATTCAACGTTGAGGAATGAAGAGTTGAAAGCAACACAACAACAACAAGAAACTCAAGTCCACAACATTTGAAGACAAGTATAGTGTCTTAGGACTTAGGTAACTTCTTGTTAAGAACCAATTGCTAAATCTCTCAACACACACTCACAAAATGTTTTGATGCACATCTTGCAATTCGATGCTAGCCAAATGGTTTAAAAACTTTTTTTTCAAAGGTACAAAAGCATAGGAATTGACTCCAACAAGTTTGAGATCAATCCTAAGCATTTTGAAGTGATTTTAAGCCATTCTTTAAGGTTTGCATCGATGTACACTCATCTTGCATCGATGCAAAGCATGCAACGACTTGTTGCATCGATGCAAAGATGTTTGCATCGATGCAACCTAGCTGAAAATTCAAATTTCAGCGTCAAAGACACATTTGCATCGATGCAAAGTGTTATGCATCGATGCAAATAATTCAAAAACATAAAAAACGGCTAGTTTTGACATAAAGACTCCATCCCATTAATTCCCCAACGTTTCTAAGGTTTGGGGAATCTATAAATGGATGGATTGAAGCCTTATTTCATGTTGTTGAGCATTTGCAAACTATCTTGTTCATATTTTTTCATTCTACACATTTTTAAGGTGTTATAATACACAATTTGAGAGAGCAATATCAATTGGTTCAATAGTGCTAAACTTGTAATCATACACTCTTCTAGAGAGTACTCATTTCATCTCAACAATTCTCTGAGAATTGTTTTTCTTATACACTTTGTAAATTGGAGTGTGATCTCCAAGGTTGAGTCAAGAGTTATAAACACTATAGTCGGTGAGGATACCAAAGAGGTATACTAAGTACTCAAGAAAAATCTTAGAGAAGGTATCTCTAAGTGGAGTGGGTTAGTATACGAGTGGTGATCATATACCGTGAGGTGTTAGAAACTAAGGACTCGGATTGTAAAAGGTTCTGCGCGAGCACCTTGAAGCTTGGCAATAGTGGAACTTCTCAATTGCGATTGAGAAAGAAAGTGGACGTAGGACAAAGATTGTGCCGAACCACTCTAAATAGCGTTTGCATTTCTCCAAACTCATCTCTTCAATATTATTGTCTTTTACTTTTGAGCAAATAAATTGTGATCGAAAAGTAGCCTCGTAAGTACTTAAGGAGTGGCTTAAGTCCGATTGGTGAAAAACTTGATCAATTTATTTGAGTTGGTGTCTATTGGAAAGTAAAAGCTCCTTATAAATGCTTAGCAATTGAGTTAAGCTCTTGGAAAAATACTAGTACAATAACACTTTTGTATATTGTCTTTAACCTTTCTTAAAAAGATTCATTATTATTGCTATACTCAATTCACCCCCCCTCTTGAGTAATTGTGCATAGGTTCAACAAGTGGTATCAGAGCTTAACCCTTTGAAAGACTTAACCGTTTAAGGGAAAAGATCATGGCAAGCACAGGCTTTAACAACAACAACACTAGCGAAGGTAACTCAACCGCTAGACCTCCTCTTTTTAGCGGAACAAATTACTCTTATTGGAAAAATAAGATGAGAATTTGGATCCGTTCTCAAGATGTGAGAATTTAGAAAGTGATTGAGAATGGAAATCACATTCCAACAAAGACAACAAGCGCTAAAGAAGGAGAAGCCTCCGTCTTAAAGCAAGTACCGAAAGGAGAAGATGAATATAGTGACGATGATTGGAAGAAAGTGGCAATGAATGATAAAGCCATCAACTTCATCCATTGTGCACTTAACGAGCATGATTATATGAAGATCTCTACATGTGAAACCGCTAAAGAAATTTGGGATAAACTCCAAATCACTTACGAAGGAACCGACCACGTTAAAGAATCAAAGGTATTTATGTTGGTTCATGAATGGGAAAATTTTAAAATGAAAGACGAAGAAAGCATTGAAGAAGCTCTTGAAAGACTCTCCAAGATCTTCAACAATCTAAGCATGATTGGCACAAAGTACAATGATAAACAAATTGTGACCAAGGTGCTTACAAGCCTTACACCAAAATGGAACTCCAAAGTAAACGCCATTGTGGAAGGAAGGCTCTATGATCAACTTACATTTGATCAACAACGAGGTAATCTACTCACCTATGAAATGACTATGCTAAATAGACAAAAAGGTGAAGAAAGCAAGAAGAAAAGTCTCGCCCTTAAAACAACATCACTGCAAGAAGAGAGTGATGATAATGAAGAAGAAGGAGATGAAGAATTTGCACTCTTATTAAAAAGATTCAATAAGTTTGCAATGAAGAAAAATTTCAAGAGCAAAACAAAGGTACCAAAATGCTATGAGTGTGGAGAAGTTGGACACATCAAACCCAATTGTCCAAAACTTCAAAAGGAGGACAAAAACAAGAAATTTAAGAAGAAGGAGAAAGCATACATATCATGGGAGAACGAGGATGAATCCGACTCCGATGACGACGAGATTGCAAATCTTTGCTTAATGGCAAGCGAAGAAAAGGTTAGTGATGACAACTCCACTTCTTTTAATTTACAAGATGAATATGATGCCTTACTTGAGGTGTACACAAAACTTACCCAAGATTATTCTCTCCTAAAGAAAAAGAATATGGAACTTTTAAAACAAAATGAGATGTTGAAAAACGAGAATATCAATCTTGGAAAAGATAAGTGTAGCACAAGTAGTGATCCATACAAATCTTGTAAAATGCATGAAAATGAAATTACAAATCTTAAGAACACTTTAGCTAAGTTCAATGAATCTTCAAAGAACTTAGATAAAATGTTGAAAAACCAAAAGCATGTTCATAATAAGGAAGGTTTGGGTTTTGAAAAAGGAAAATTTAAAAATGCTAAAACTCCTATTAGGCAACCGCAAGCCCAAAAGGTAAGCATGCCTAAAAGGAATGAAGCCTTTAAACATCCTCCTCAACATGCTTCATTTAGAAATTATAATCACAATGCATATAGATCAAAAGATGTTGCATTTAGGAAACAACCTAGGCAACCATTTAGAAACATGCATAGGATGCATAATCCAAATGTCATATGTCATTATAAAGTAGGTCATATAGCACCCGTATGCTTTACTAGAATTAAACATATAAACTTTCATAGTCAAGATACGAGATGGGCACCTTATGGGCATTATGCTCATACTAACCATCAAGGACCCAAATTCACTTGGGTACCTAAATCCCAATTTTAATTATTTTGTAGGTACGTGTTGGAGCTAAGGATACAAATTGGTATGTTGATAGTGGATGCTCCAAACACATGACCGGCGATGAATCAAAGTTCACCGCAATAGAACCTACAAACGGAGGAAACGTGATCTATGGAGACAACAACACCGGCAAAGTAATCGGCATTGGAAAAGTTGGTAAAAATCCTTCTACCTCCATAGATAATGTTATACTTGTCAAAGGTCTCAAACATAATCTCATTAGTGTTAGCCAACTTTGTGACAAAGGAAACTTAGTCACCTTTGATTCAAAATGTTGTTTGATAAAAAGGCAAGACACTAATGAAATTGTGCTAATTGGGCACCGTGTTGACAATGTATACATGATTAATCTAAATGAAGTTTCCTCAAATGATGTGAAATGCCTTGTTAGTAAAAATGATGAAACTTGGTTATGGCATCGTAGAGTAGCTCATGCTAACATGGACCATCTTAACAAGTTGGTCTCTAAAGAGTTAGTAATTGGCTTACCAAAGCTACGTTTTGAAAAAGACGTCCTTTGCGACGCATGTCAAAAGGGAAAACAAGTAAAGGCCTCTTTTAAATCCAAAAACATTGTTTCAACAACAAGGCCATTACAACTTTTGCACATGGATTTATTTGGTCCTTCTAGGACTATGAGCTTTGGTGGCAATTACTATGCTTTAGTTATTGTTGATGATTACTCTCGATTTACATGGACCTTGTTCCTAGCAAACAAGAGTGATGCATTTCGAGCATTCAAAAGATTAGCCAAAGTTATTCAAAATGAAAAGAATTTGCATATATCATCTATTAGAAGTGATCATGGTGGAGAATTTGAAAACAATCTTTTTGAAACCTTTTGTGAAGAAAATGGCATTGAACATAATTTTTCCTCTCCTAGAACACCACAACAAAATGGTGTGGTTGAAAGGAAAAATCGTCATTTAGTAGAAATGGCGAGAACTATGCTCAATGAGGCTAATATTCCTAAGTACTTTTGGGCGGATGCGGTTAGTACCGCGTGTTATGTTATGAATAGGATTATCATTCGACCTATTCTTAAGAAAACACCGTACGAATTGTACAAAGGGAGAAAGCCAAATATTTCCCACCTTCACGTCTTTGGTTGTAAATGCTTTATTCTAAATAATGGAAAAGATAACTTAGGCAAATTTGATGCTAAGGCTGATGAAGGAATCTTCTTAGGCTATTCCTTAACTAGCAAAGCTTTTAGAGTATATAATAAACGCATCATGACTATGGAAGAAAGTATTCATATCGCTTTTGATGAAACTAACCGTTATTGTGCTAGAAAAGATTTTGATGAAAATGTAGAAAACTTTAATTCACTAAATTTGAATGGTGAAGACAAAGAAAAAGATTTAAATGAAGCCTCTACAAGCTCAACAAAGGATAGTGTTCAAGTTAAAGAAATTGAACCATCACAAGCACAAATAAATGCACTTCCAAAGGATTGGCGTACTTCAAAGGATCATCCTCTAGACAACGTCATTGGTGATGTTTCGAAAGGGGTAACAACTCGATCCACTTTTAGAAATTTATTTGCATATAGTGCTTTTGTTTCTCAAATTGAACCATCTACCATTGAGTCCGCAATTGATGATGAACATTGGGCTATGGCAATGCAAGAGGAGCTTAACCAATTCAAACGAAATGACGTTTGGGAATTGGTGCCTAAACCAAGTAATCAAACAATTGTAGGAACAAAATGGGTTTTTAGAAATAAACTTGATGAAAATGGTACAATTGTTAGAAACAAAGCTAGATTAGTAGTTAAAGGTTATAATCAAGAGGAAGGCATTGATTATGACGAAACTTATGCTCCCGTAGCTAGATTAGAAGCAATTAGAATGTTACTTGCTTTTGCATCCTCTTATAACTTCAAACTTTATCAAATGGATGTTAAGAGTGCCTTTCTTAATGGTTTCATTAAAGAAGAAGTATATGTTGAACAACCTCCCGGTTTTGAGGATTATGAAAATCCTAATCATGTTTTTAAACTCAAGAAAGCTCTTTATGGTCTTAAACAAGCTCCAAGAGCTTGGTATGAACGTTTGAGCAAGTTTTTATTAGAAAAGGGTTTTAGAAGAGGGAAGGTTGATACAACTTTATTTATCTTGATTGAAAACAAAAATATCCTTTGGTACAAGTTTACGTCGATGACATAATATTTGGTTCAACTAACGAATCACTTTGCAAGTTTTTCTCAAACCTCATGCAAAGTGAATTTGAAATGTCCATGATGGGCGAACTCAACTTCTTCCTTGGTCTTCAAATCAAACAAGGAAAAGAAGGAACTTTCGTTAGCCAAACCAAATATTGCAAGGAATTGCTCAAAAGATTTGGAATGGACAATGCTAAGGCAATGGACACACCAATGAGCACTACTTGCTACCTTGACAAAGATGAACAAGGTAAAAGCATAGATGTAAAGAAGTATAGAGGCATGATAGGATCATTACTTTATCTAACGGCAAGTAGGCCAGATATCATGTTTAGTGTATGCATGTGTGCGAGATACCAAGCTAATCCTAAGGAATCTCACTTAAGTGCGGTGAAAAGGATTATGAAGTATCTCATAGGAACATTAAATGTTGGATTGTGGTATCCGAAAGGATCCACTTGTGATTTGATTGGTTATTCCGATTCCGATTTTGCCGGTTGCAAATTGGATAGGAAAAGCACTAGCGGCACTTGTCACTTGCTAGGAAACTCTCTTGTTTCATGGCATAGTAAGAAACAAGTAAGTGTAGCCTTGTCTACCGCCGAAGCCGAGTATGTAGCCGCCGGTAGTTGTTGCGCCTAAATTTTATGGATGAAACAACAACTTATGGACTATGGACTCATGCTTGATCACATTCCTATCAAATGTGATAATACTAGTGCAATAAATTTAACCAAGAATCCGGTTCAACATTCAAGAACCAAGCATATTGAGATTAGACATCACTTCATAAGAGGCCATGTTGAAAAGGGTGATGTGGTTATTGAATTTGTCGAAACTAGTAAACAACTAGCGGACATCTTCACTAAACCTTTATGTAAAGAAAGTTTTTTTAACATCCGAAATGAACTTGGTATCTTGGATTCTAATCTAATATGATTTGTTTGAATTCATTGTATTTATATTGCTATTTTTGTATCTCTTACTAACTTAAGCATTGGAGATATCCAATTAGCCATTGTTTTGTAGGTTTATGAGTTGATGAATGAGTAATTAATCTTGAGGTAGATTACTTACTTTTTATTGCTTTATGCTTATTTGATTATATGAATTGTTAAACTAACTCCTAGTAAGCTAAGGATTTCTATTATGGTTTAAATACTTTGATATTTCCTTCATAATTTTGTTTAATGATTAATGCTTGTATGCTTTTTTGGTGAATAACTCAAAATAGGCTTGGTACCCCTATTTTAAGTTAATGCGCATGCCTTGATATATTTCATTTCTTTAGGGGGAATTATGCATGCTTATTATATATAAAAAGAGGAAATCAAATTCTTTTTGAAAGGGGGAATATCTCATACTTGAGATTAATAGAGAAATTGAACTTAAAAAAAAAAATTCATTGTTTTATGCATGCTTCTATGACACATTTCAAACTCCCTTCTTTTTGATAATGTCAAAAGGGGGAAGAAAAGTTTGAGGATATTTGAAGTTTTGAACTTTTGAAAAAGAAGAAGTTTGAGGATTTGAAAAGAAGAAATAAGTTTGCGAAATAATGATTTCAAAAAGACTTCCGCTAAGCAAAAACTCTGATATCTAAATCGTTTTCTTTGATAAACGCCCTTTAAGGGAACAAATGCACATATTTAGGGGGAACTCCTGCAAAAATTTTTTTGTGAAGTCTTCTCCAAAGCTTTCTATAAAACAAAGTGCATTATTGTTGCTTTCAAAATCATTTATAAATGCATATCCTCAAAATTGGTTTGTCATTATCAAAAAGGGGGAAATTGTAAATCATGTTGCTTGTATGCGAAGTTTATATTCGTAGGTTTTGATGAATGACAAACCAACAAACGACATGAAAGACAAACCAACAAACAACTTGAATGAACAAGCATGTTGAAAGATCAACCAACATTCAACGTTGAGGAATGAAGAGTTGAAAGCAACACAACAACAACAAGAAACTCAAGTCCACAACATTTGAAGACAAGTATAGTGTCTTAGGACTTAGGTAACTTCTTGTTAAGAACCAATTGCTAAATCTCTCAACACACACTCACAAAATGTTTTGATGCACATCTTGCAATTCGATGCTAGCCAAATAGTTTAAAAACTTGTTTTTCAAAGGTACAAAAGCATAGGAATTGACTCCAACAAGTTTGAGATCAATCCTAAGCATTTTGAAGTGATTTTAAGCCATTCTTTAAGGTTTGCATCGATGCACACTCATCTTGCATCGATGCAAAGCATGCAACGACTTGTTGCATCGATGCAAAGATGTTTGCATCGATGCAACCTAGCTGAAAATTCAAATTTCAGCGTCAAAGACACATTTGCATCGATGCAAAGTGTTATGCATCGATGCAAATAATTCAAAAATATAAAAAACGGCTAGTTTTGACATAAAGACTCCATCCCATTAATTCCCCAACGTTTCTAAGGTTTGGGGAATCTATAAATGGATGGATTGAAGCCTTATTTCATGTTGTTGAGCATTTGCAAACTATCTTGTTCATATTCTTTCATTCTACACATTTTTAAGGTGTTATAATACACAATTTGAGAGAGCAATATCAATTGGTTCAATAGTGCTAAACTTGTAATCATACACTCTTCTAGAGAGTACTCATTTCATCTCAACAATTCTCTGAGAATTGTTTTTCTTATACACTTTGTAAATTGGAGTGTGATCTCCAAGGTTGAGTCAAGAGTTATAAACACTATAGTCGGTGAGGATACCAAAGAGGTATACTAAGTACTCAAGGCAAATCTTAGAGAAGGTATCTCTAAGTGGAGTGGGTTAGTATACGAGTGGTGATCATATACCGTGAGGTGTTAGAAACTAAGGACTCGGATTGTAAAAGGTTCTGCGCGAGCACCTTGAAGCTTGGCAATAGTGGAACTTCTCAATTGCGATTGAGAAAGAAAGTGGACGTAGGACAAAGATTGTGCCGAACCACTCTAAATAGCGTTTGCATTTCTCCAAACTCATCTCTTCAATATTATTGTCTTTTACTTTTGAGCAAATAAATTGTGATCGAAAAGTAGCCTCGTAAGTACTTAAGGAGTGGCTTAAGTCCGATTGGTGAAAAACTTGATCAATTTATTTGAGTTGGTGTCTATTGGAAAGTAAAAGCTCCTTATAAATGCTTAGCAATTGAGTTAAGCTCTTGGAAAAATACTAGTACAATAACACTTTTGTATATTGTCTTTAACCTTTCTTAAAAAGATTCATTGTTATTGCTATACTCAATTCACCCCCGCTCTTGAGTAATTGTGCATAGGTTCAACACCATCATCATATATACCATCATAAGGTACACTATCAATGCATCATTGTCTGTCATATAGACTGACAGTCGAGACAGTTGACTCATCAAACTCATCATCTAAATCTATCTTGAGGCCGTATCCTCCCTGGCACTTAGGGGAGAAGATTTTGACGCCAACAAAATAAACACAATTTCTATGACTGCTCCTATATTTGAAAATTTTTCAAATTTAATGATGTAATTACAACATTTGTTAATATTCCATTCGATCTAAATAATAATAAAATATATCAATTTTTTAAATTGAACAAAATTAAATTATTAATATTTTTATTATTTTAAAAAGTTATATTTTTATACTTACAAACACATATCTCATTTTTAATATAAACAAATTAATTATAAATAGGTTAAACTACACAGTTGGTCCCTATACTTTTAGTGAAATTGTAAATTGGTCCCTATACTTTAAAAGTTTATAATTGGCTCCTTAAAGAGAATTAACATTTACAATTTAGTTCCCATCATTCAAAAAATATTTGATTTAACAGAATATTATCAGCATATTCTCTATTTTAACAAAATATTCTCAGTATATTTTGAGAATATTCTGTTAAATCAACACTTTTTGACCGGCGGGGACTAAATTACAAAATGTAATTCTCTTTAGTGACCCAATTACAAACTTTTAAAGTGTAGGGACCAATTTGCAATTTCATTGGAAGTGTAGGGACCAACTGTGTAATTTAACCTTATAAATATATCTCGTTTATACTGTAAACAATATATGTAGAGTACGTCAATTTTCATATATCACATGTGTACACGTGATACATGTTTAAAAATTTATGTCTTATCTCGTTTATATATAAATAAAATGTAAACGAGATAAATAGTAAGATGCAAAAACGTAAATTGTGTTCAAATTATCTATATTAATAAATAAAATATTAAAAATATTTATTTAAAAAATTACGAACATAAACATGTGTCACAATTAATAAATTTGCCTCATCATCATCATCATCATCATCATCATCATCATCATCATCATCATCATCATCATCATCATCATCATTTTTAATTTCACCTCTTAAGAAGAATAAAAATAAATAAAAAAAAAATTAAAAAAATTAAAAATACTGCAATAATCATTGGGAATAAAAAAAGAAAAAAAATGATAGAAATAGCAAGAGTAATAAAAAAAATAACAATAAAAAGAAAATATGTGAAAAAGTAGAAAAAACGTAAAAAAAGAAATACATGATTTACAATGAATAATTTTTGTTAGATTTATGTCAATTTAGTTAAAAAAACACTTAAACATTATATTTGGTTGGAAAAAAAATAAATGAAAAGAAAATGGATAAAAAAAATAATGAAAAATAATATATTTTTTTGTTTGATTATCAAAAAATTAGAGAAAAAGAAAATTTTGGTATGAATCTCACTGAATAAATTTTTTTCTATCACTAGCAAAAAAATAAGAAAGAAAATACTATATTTTTGTATTTCTACGACCACCGTGAGTTATATTATTATTAACAATTATTGATATAAATTTAATTTTAATATATTATTATAATAGAGATTTATATTTTAATATTTTAATATTCATATTTTAATTTTTTATTTTTTTTATTTAAATAACACACAAATAATTTTATTTTTTCATTTTATTTTATTTTTATTTTATTTTATTTTCTACCTTCAAACAAAGTGTAAATGCATAGCGAAATGGTATTAAGCCAGCTAATAGGATAAAGATCAGAAAACCAAAAATTGCTTTAAGATTGAGAAGGATGATTCATTATTCATTTGCCCATAGATTTGTGTTATGGTGTTACAATACCACCAACCACAAGTTGCACCATCTTTATCTTTTATTTACACTGTCCTGTCCCTTTATATTATTATATATCTACGGCGTACTGTCTCCACTCCTCTGCCCACATCCTCTCAATACATTTTACTTCCACTTGATTATATTTAACGAAGATGGTTGGCCCTTGTCGCGAATTTTATATTCAAAGGAACGTGGCTGGCACACGCCTTTCAATTTAATATATCTTGACAATAATGTTTTGTGATCATACTCACATTCAAGAATTCTCTAAAACCGATGTAACTTTAATTTAGTAGAATAATGATGACTATATGTATCCACACCTAACATTGTGTTCCTATCGAAATAACACATATATATGTGATTTTTAGTGCCATTAAAGTTGCTCATGAAACAAAATATTACAAAATGTGAATATCAAAATGTTGACACTTTGAATTAAAGGCTTTATCTACCAATCTTGTCAAATTCTCATATTTATTATTCAATAAGAATGTGAGTGGCGAACGTAGGATTAGTGTCCATACTTAAACCATTCTAGTGCTTATTAGTTAACTTGTTAGCCACGCATCTCCACCATCATGAAACCCAATTTAATAAACAATTTTTAGTTTGACGTACATTCATTCAGTCACCTCTTTTTCTTTTCTTTACATTATAGGGATCAATTGGAGACCTATATGAACCTTCATGCTCATAGAAACTCAATTAAAGTACCAAGTTGTAATATTACACTATTGCTATGAAGATTGTCAATTTTATAAGATGTTTAATGATATTTAAGATATAAATATAATATTAGAAAATTCTTTTATGAATGAAGTTAAACGAGAAATGGAGAATCAGTACTATAACTAAATTTTTGAATAGAATATGTTTTGTATAAGATATCTTTATTTTTTAAATATTTTATATTAAATTATTTAATTATTTTTTTATATAAAGACATTTTAAAGTAAATTAAATGAAGTTGCCGCGTATTTTCACATATTCCTTTTCCACTCCTCCATTGTCTAATTAAGTAAAAAAATAAATAACTTTCAAACCCCAGAAAATTTCTCTTTGACTACCGAATCCCATAGTAGAAAACTAGCACCTATATATATAACATAATCAAGTATGACCTCACACATAAATTAAAATCAATAAATAACACAAATATCAACTCTGAAGTTTCCATCTACACAGTCATCACCATGTCAAAAGCTTTCTACTTGTTATGTGCATTATTCTCCACCATATTCGTGACATATTATGCTGATTCATTACCAATTTGTGCTTCTCCTGGTTGTGGTAATGAAGTTCCCATTAAGTACCCTTTCTGGAAACGTTCCGGCACCACCGTCGGAGAAGTTTGCGGTTATCCGGAGTTTGGTCTTGAATGTTCAAAAAAAGGCTACCCTATCCTCCAACTGAAAACTGACACATACTATGTTACAGACATAAACTATGTGAATCATTCAATCACACTTGTTGACATTGATGTGATGAATGATACATGTCCAAGGGCAAAGAACAACGTTTCCATAGGGAACATACCTTTGTCTTTCAGTAATTTGGATATGAACATCACTTTCTACTTCAATTGCAGTTCTCAGCCTTCAGTGGTTGGTGCCGTGCCTATCAAGTGTTTGATAAATGGTCAGGGGAAGAAGTCTTATGTGTTTGAGGTTGGAACGGATATTGGGCAAAGGACTTGGACTAACTCTTGTGATGCTGAGGTTATGGTGGCAGTGAAGCATGATCAGATTGAAAGTGGTGATTTGATCAATGGGTTTGGTGCAGCTATGAGCAAAGGGTTTGTTCTTGATTGGAACAGAGCTGTGGATTGTGCTGAGTGCGAGCTTTCTGATGGGTATTGTGCATATAATGGAACTGCTAGGCAAACCTTGTGCATATGCAAAGATGGCAGAATTGTTGCCAAAAGTTGCAAAAAAGGTACACTCTTTAGCCTTGAAACTTGTTGGAAAATCTTATATATATTAGTTTTTGTTTAGCTTCGCATGATTTATCATGGTTCAATCTTACATTAAGTGCATGTCACAGGTTAAAAGTTATAACTATTAGCTAAAAAATACCAACTTTTATTGCTCAAAACTATTTGATAATTACCAAATGTCATTATTAGATTTAAAATCTTACTATAGCTGGACTTTTCCAAAACAAGGTGTACCCAAGGTCAACAGTGATATGTTGAATTGTTGTTAATTTGTTAGAACTTGCATATAAGATTATAATCTTATACTAGTAATAGTAGATTAAATGTAATGCTTGATCGTATGATGCGGTTCATTTGGATGCTTTTATTTGATTAATCTTTGCTTGTATCAAGTGCTGGTTATTGGCTGCTGAATTCTGAATTCTGATTTTTCTCAATGTCATTGGAATACTAGTCGCCAACATATTTGTGTCAAAATATTGACAAAAATTGTCAGATCTTTAGTGATATTTGGTAGATAAACATTGGACTTCACTAGGAAAAACGTTTACGTAATTGCATATTATATATTAAAATTATTACCCTACTCGGCTAGTCCTCACAATATCTTAATAAATTAAATATCAAACATTATCGAATGCTTCACATGACTATATGATAGGCTCAGCAGATGACAAGGCCTAAATTATAATGGACAATGATTTGGGCCCAAATGAATAGCTTACGAACCCAATTTTAACGTTGAAACTTACACACACAAAAAAACCCATTGAAATTCATGACAAAAAAAAAAAAAAAAACGAACTTTGGTTGGTCTAGTAATTAGTTCATTAGTTGCTAAGCAAGTGTCGAGGGGTTTGCGTGCTGCCTAGTACAAGCAGCAACCCATTGGCCAACGACAAACCATTAAATGAAGCTTTGATCCGCAACAAATTAGTCCTTGTCCTGCCGAACTGAGAGATACCGTGAGCAACAAAAAAAAAAATATAAATTATTCTATCCAATCTGCTTTCTTCATTACATAAACCACACAGATATACAACTGATATCCTCACACAGTATCAAAATTTTCCTATTAATTATAAACTAAACAACAAAAATCCTCCTAAATTATATAGAAATTGATACTATCTATGTTTACTTATATTTTCAAATCATAACTTAGCTATTGATTGATATTTTCTATATTTGGCTAAGCTTCCCGTTATTTTCTATATTTGGCTAAGCTTTCCGTTATTACCCTCCTCAAGTTGGAGTATGTAAGTCGTGAATGCCCAACTTGACCAAGACTATTGTAAACTTGTGGGGACTGAGAGTTTTAGTGAAGATGTCAGCCAATTAAACTTGTGTTGTGACATATGATAAAAGAAGATGTTGCTGCACAATTTCATCCGGAACAAGGTGACAGTCGACCTCAATGTGTTTTGTGCGTTCATGAAAAACTAGTTTTTAGCGATGTGCAGGGCCGTTTGACTATGGCTGTATAAGCGAATGGGGAAGGATGAGGTATGAATAAATTAGAAAGAAGATCCTTAATCCACTTCAATTTGCGTGTCACCTTAGCCATTGAGCGATACTCAGCTTTAGCAGAGGAGATAGAGACCGTATGTTGTTTTTGAATTTTCCATGAAATAGGATAGTTGCTAACTTGAACAAACCACCCTGTGAGAGACTTGCGAGTTAGAGGACAACTCGTCAAATCGGAGTCACACCACCCATACAGGTGTAAATCATTGTCATGTGGCAGCAGAATACCTTGGTCAGGATGACCCTTTAGATAATGAACAACTCTCAAAGCAGCTTGTCAATGTTCTATGCGAGGAGTTTGTATAAATTGAGATAAAATATTCACACTATAAGCTAAATCCGTTCTAGTAAAACATAAATCAATCAACCTTTCAACAAGTCAGCAATAGGTACTAGGATCAAAAGTTACAGGACCAGCAGCTGATACCAACCAATGATTTTCCTCACATGGTGTAGAGGCTGGCTTAGCACCTAACATCCCCACTTCAGTGATGATGTCCAAAGCATATTTTCTCTGACACAAAAAAATGCTAGTGGGAGACCGAGCAACCTCAACCCCCAAGAAATACTTTAGCCTGCCGAGATCTTTAACGTGGAAGCACTGGTGCAAATTGTTAGTGTTGCAAGTGTGAGGAGTGTCGAAATTAGTCCCACATCAAAGAAAACAAGGAAGAGTGAGGAGTTTATAAGATGAGAGACCCATTAACTTGACACCTTAAGGTTTTGAGTTGGATGTGGTGTCTTCTCATCTTATGTTCTCTTGCTTGATTCCTCCCCGAAGTCTCTCCGGTGGTAGAGAGCTCCCCACGGTTGGCCCAACACAAATATTGTTTAAAATTTTAAATTATAACACCATTATTTCCTGCAATTACAAGGTCATCAACATACACTAGCACAACCAGTTGTACCTCAGAGAGACAAAGACTAAATAGGGAGTAATACTTTTGAGATTGATGAAAACCATATCGAATAAGAGCAGAAGATAGTTTGCAAACCAACAGTGAGGAGCTTGCTTTAGCCCATACAAAGATTTTTGGAGCTTACAGACGACACCTTGTTGAGACACTTGAAAACCAGGGGAAAGCTTCATACAAACATCATCATCAAGGTCTCCATGTAGAAAAGCATTGTGGACATCCATCTGGTATAGTTTCCAGTTCTGAGCTAATGCTACTGTAAGAGTCTTTCGAATAGTGACCATTTTCGCAACCGAAGAGAAAGTTTCATTGTAATCCAATCCTTCTACCTGATGATTTTCCAAAATGACTAGTCTTGCTTTGAACCGTTCGATTGTCCTATTAGCATTATATTTTATTTTGTATATTCAAGTGCCTCCTTTCCTAGAGGGAGAGCAGTAAGCGTCCATGTATTATTGATTTCAAGAGCATGAATTTCGCGAGACATAGCTTCTCGTCATCGGTCATCTCTCACTGCTTGAGAGAAAAATAGAGCCTCCTATTCTGTTTGGAGAGCAGCAAGGAAAATATGGTGTTGTGATGAAAAAGAATTGCAATTGACAAAATTTTGTATAGGATAGGACACCTGAGAATTCTGATGGAGAGGGATACTGGACCCCCATTTGGATCGTGGCAATGATGACAAAATCGCGAAGATGAACAGAGGGTGTCTTCACACGGTGGTTGCGACCGAGTGAAGCTTCCACTATTGGCGGCAAATCAGTGGACGACGCATCCACAGATGGTGGTTCGGCGAATGGTGTTGAGTTATCTGAGTTATCCGGTCTTGGGTCCAAGGCAGTGGCGGCATGGTTGTCAGTTTCAGCCTCGAGTGCGTGACCCCCTGGTCGTTGGTAGAGTCAATGATTGTGTGAGACTCCCCACACATTCATTTTGGTTAGACAATTGGGGTACAGGTGTTGAAACTGACTGTGGCTCATGGAAAGTGTCTTCTTCAAATATTTCTTCAATCATAGGGGTCCGCATAAGTGCTGTTCTAGGAGCGTTGGTTTAGGCTTGTTTAAAGAGAAATATATGCTCAACGAAATGAACATCACATGACAAAAAAAATAATTTCTTTTCCAAGTTAATCAATTTCCATCTTTTTTATCCAAATGGATACCTGACAAACACACCTTGTCGGCTTCGACTTTTAATTTTGTCATTTTATTGGTTCTGATTGTAAGCGTAGCAGAGGGAGCCAAAGATTTTCAAATGCTCATAGCTTGGAGCTTTTCCATGAAATATTTCATAGAGATTTTTTCCTGCAATATTTTTTATGGCGTTCGATTAATTAATTACCTGGCCGTCAACACACATTCCCCCTAAAATTGAATAGGAAGATGGGCTTGAAAACATAAAGACTGGGCAATATTCAGGATATGCTGATGTTTACATTCCACTCTTCTATTTTGTTATGGGGTGCTAACACAAGAAGTTTGGTGAACAATTATTATTGAAGAAAATATTGTTTTAAACACATAAATTCTATGCCATTGTCAGATCGCACCATTTTAACAGGCTTGTTGTACTGCCGATCAACCAAGGAAAATTTTTTTTTTCAAAGTGACTAAAACTTTTATCTTTTCTTTCAACAAATATATCTAGACCGCACATGAACAATCATCCACAATAGTTAAGAAATATGATGCTCCACATGAAAAAGGGGTTCTATAAGGTTCCCATAGGTTATAATGAATTAAATAAAAATATTTGGTACATAATACTCGCTCAAAGGAAATTTGTTTCTTGTTTGTTTGGATTTTTTACAAATTTCATAAATTTTATTCACCTCATTGCTGGTACATTTCTCACTTAAAACAGGAAGCATTTCCACAATTTTAAAAAATGGATGTCCTAATCTCTTATGCCAAATATCAAATTGATTCTCTATTTTGATATGATAAGCTTGAGCCTTGTGTGTCACAATACCAATAAAGTCCATCTTTCCGTTCACCCGCTCCAATCAACATCTTGGAAGTGCGGTCCTACATAACACAAACTTTGTCAGTGAAATTCACAACACAATTTTTTTCATCTATTAATTGAGGGACTGAGATCAAATTGCATTTCAATTCGGGCACATGAAGAACATTTTTCAACTCAAATCCTCCATCAAGGATCACTGTTCCTTGCTTGCATGCTACCACTTGTTCACCATCAGGTAATCCCATTGGGCACCCTCGTATAATTTTCCTTTCCCACAAATTTTTCAAGGTTCCAGTCATGTGGTTGGATGCACCACTATTAACGATCCACAAATCAAACATTCTCTTACCGGTCATTTTCTCAAAATCATCAGGCTTTTGCTTGCCAATCATATCTAGTATCACCTTCCGCTATTCATTAGGTAAACCTGCCTTCTCAAGTTTATTCGTGTCTGCATCATTGGCCTGACTTCCACTAGCATGCATCACATTTGCACGTGCTTGAGCTCCACGATTTCGGGTCCTTTGATGCCATGAACTTTTGCCACTACTCCTTCCTTTATTTTTGGGTTGGTTGTACCACCATTCCGGATATTCTACAATTTGAAAGCATTTTTTACACATCATGGCCATTCTTTCCACATTTCAAGCAAGTCACTGTCTTTTTTTCATAGCATCCACGTCCTCTCGCCTTGCTTCCTGTTTGTATTGCAAGTCCCACAACTATCCCTCTTTCTTCTGTTGACTTCGTGATTGTTCTCACTCTCTCCTCCTGAATTAGCATCGCGTTGACATGACTCAATGAGGGCAAGGGATCTGTTGCAAAAATATTTGACCTAACCGTGCCATATTTGTTGCATCATCCATTCCCATCACCAGTTGACGAACCTTTTCTTCCTCTCTTCATTTCTCAAGTTGACTCCCAATTCCGCACTTGCAACTGTCACAGGTACAAGTGGGCATTTGTTCACAATTTGCTAGTTCATCCCATAGGACATTTAATTTTCCAAAATAGGTTGTCATGTTTATACCCTCCTGCTTGCATATTGATAAATTCGCCTTTAGTTGCTGAATTCGCGGGCCATTCACCACAGAAAACTGTTCCTTGATGTCTTCCCATAGCTCATGCGTGGTTTTTGCATATACCACAATCGATCGCAGGCTTGGTTTGATTGTGTTCAAAATCCAAGATACGATCATGGACTGCACCGTCCACCAGTCCTCTAGTTTGGCCACATATTCCTTTGGTTGGGGGTGTGTCCCATGATAAATCCCAATTTTCTCCGAGCACGAAAAGAGATTTTCACAGCTCGGCCCATTCATATAATTTTCTCCACACAGTTGTACTTGCGTGATTATGTTGCAGGGGTTGTCGCTCGCACTGAGATCATATGGCGAGTAAGTCTTCTTGGTCCCTCCTTCTGGGATTTTTGGTTTTTCTCCAATGTTCTTCTCTGGTTCTATAGCTGCTGCCATGGTTTTACAAGCTGCCCTTTGTTCTTTTTTTTTGTCGCTCTCTGATACCATAATAAAAATTGTTTTGTCCAATTTGCTTTTTTCATTTCATAAACCACACACATATACAACTGATATCCTCACAGAGCAGCAAAACTTTCCTAAAATATCGAGATTAATTATAAAATAAACAACCAAAATCCTCCTAAATTATATAAAAATTGATACTATCTATATTTACTTATATTTCTAAATTACAACTCAGCTATTGATTGATATTTTCTATATTTGGTTAAACTTTCTATTATTTTTTATATTTGGCTAAGTTTTCCGTTATTAAAAAAAGAATGTGACAAATTAAAAAATATTCTATGTCCAAAAAATATAAACAAATAGAAATATTCCACTTTTTATCTTATGAAGTGATTGCTTTTTCTATATTCTTTTTGGCTTTTAGTCAGAAGTCTAACCACGAAATAAAAATTAAAAAAAAAGGATAGACAACCAGATGTTTGGTGAATGAGAACTACTGAATGAATTATTTAGTCTAAGGATGTTATTTATTTCTCTAACATATGGGTGAGTATAGAGTGGATACACATGATGCTATTATTAAAATCCACTCCAACTTTGCATCAGCATTTGTTATCATACATCTTAATTAAAATCACTTGGTTTAGCATTAATGTTAGTAATTAACTTATTGCTTTGTTATACATGTAGTAAGAGTGATTTCTTTAAGAAATGGAAAGATTAAATATGAACTCGGTAGGTACTAGGTAGTGTTTTGGCACCTAATTAGTGTATTTAGGACTTAGGAGTAGTGAGCTAGCAGTTTTGGAAAATGGTATTTTTTTACCACCCAATACAGCACGGTCTCCGTTGTTTTTTATGATGGTCAATCCAAAACTTGCTAATATTTTTTTACAGCTGAATTCTAATTCTAGCTTCGGAGCTTCACTCCATTGAATGCACTTAACATTTATGTCCCCTTTCCCTTGCATCTTTTATTAACCATAATGGATAGATGTCATTTAATAGAAGTGGAAAATGCTAGTGAAACTGAAAGATCACTTGTGCTACAAAAGCATCACATCATTTGAATAAATGTTATCCGATATGCACTTGCTTGCTAAAGCCAAAAAACCAATTAAGCTCCTTTTAATGTCCATCCAAATTGTCAACGCTAGATTTAAGACGCCACCAAACTTGGTAAACCTCATTTGCTTTCTAGTTTCATTATTTATGTGGGGAATCTTGCAATTGTACACATGGTTAAGATAGAGAAAATTAAAATTTTACGGGAATGAAAAAGTAAATTAAATACATAAAATATAAAATCGTAACAAGAATTAAATTGTAACATGGTCTGTTCTAATATAAATTTTGTAAAAGCGGTTCTAAAATCATAATATCTAAAAAAGTTAAGAGTAAAATTAACATGGTACTAATCATTTGCCAGCTTAACAAGGTCTTAAACAGTAATAACATATACTATAAGTATTAGACTCTCCCATAGTCAAGTTTGGTCATTCAAAATCATTCAAGAAAATGGCTCGTCCTCTTCTTCTTCCTCCACTTCCACCTTCTTTCGTCAAGGCCTTTGTTTTCTTTTCATCACTCTTGTTGCCAACATATAGTGCCGGTGATGTTAAAGGTTACACAGATTGTGCACCTTTTACCTGTGGCACCTTCAAGAACATTAGTTACCCATTTTGGAATAGCAACCAACCTGATTACTGTGGCCATCCTACGTTCAAGCTTGATTGCCAACAGGACCAAGTGACTATAAACATCAAAGCACAGAAGTTTGATGTCATCGACATCGATCAAAATAGTCAAAGTTTGAAGATTGCCAGGTTTGATTTGTACAATGATCCTTGTTCCAGGGACAATACCAATGTGAGTTTGGATAACGATTTCTTCAAATTCACTTCCAACGATGGCAACATAACTCTGGTATATGACTGTGATCCTCCTTCATATTGGTCTGATATAAGCTTTAAATATTTTGGGATGTTTAATTGCTCCATATATGGTGGTGATCCTAGTGCTGCATACTTAGTTCTGATGGAAAATCTGGGTGTTATTTTTGATATGGGGTGTAAATTTATCATTGTTCCTGCCCTAGCGAAGGATATACTAAGTTTCAATAACTATGCGTTAAATAATGGTTTTGAGGTTGGATGGAGTGGAGTGAATGAAACCCTATGTGATAGTTGCAAACAATCTGGTGGGAGGTGTGGACACAATGCATCTTTAAATGAATTCATTTGCTTCTGTCGAAATAATCAGCAACCATATGGTGAGATTTGCAGCAATAGTAGTCTGTCTCAATCACCAACCTTATCAGCACCAATACCATCAGAGCCATTGTCATCACCTTATCGAGGTCCACTAAATTATCAAGATCATAGTGATAAGGGTATGTGTTCTTCCTACTTTTATTTTTTATTAGGTTTGTCCTATTGAATTTTATGAAGAATCTTATGATTGCCCGTCCCACCACATTAGCTTGCAACACAACTGCAATTGTGACTGCAATCACATTTTAAAGCTTTTAGTTTAATCTTTGAGTAGCCAAATTTCATAACACTCCGGTAGGATAGGTAGAGCTCCATTTCTTAGACATGGAATTGTTTGGTTTGAGTGTTCAAAGGTACTCTTCTTTGATCATGTTCATGTTGTGCTGTTGATATATGATCTTACTATTAAGGACGCATAATAATGAGATCATGTATTTGAATTTTCTAACTTACATATAGGGTTAATGAATTTGGGTCTGTTAGCAGATATTGACTTTTGAAGATGAAGTAGTAATAATGAGCACAAACTTTTAAAAGCCTTAATACAACATGGTAATAGTATGTGTCGATGTGTCACTTTGTTGATTGCATGTTAAAACTTTGGATTTCATTTGAAGATGACAGATACCAAACTAATCAAATTATTTTTTTATTATAATGTTCAAGTTTATTTTTTAATTTTTAATACAAAAACATATAATAAACAAAAGAAACTTATACAGGTATTATATTGGCCCCAACAACTAATAACATTGTGTTGCCTGTTTAGTTTGGATGATGCAGTACTGCAGCTTCTAGGAAGAAAATTTAAAACACAGGATATATCATATTAGTTCTCAAATTGACATCTTATTGGACCTTCTATTTATTAGAAATGGAACTTAGGAATTTCCATAACCTATAGGTTGACTCTCCAATCTTCATATTATTTTGTATTTATTTTGGCTTATTTTGAAGATGCTCTGGCCTGCAATAAATTAAATGGCATTCATTGTCAACACTTGTAGGAAATAAATTCTTCCTTTGCTCAGTTTGCTTGTATTGTTGCAAAACATACATATGAATGTCCTGTTCTTGGTCATAGGCCTATCATTTTCTATTGCCCCAGTAAGATTTTAAGATTACAAATTTTTTAAGATTCTATCCCATTCTCACCTCAATACCAAACTCAGCCAAAAATTTCTACCCTGTTCCCACCTGTTAATTAAACAAATTACAACATTTAGAATGGGATTAGTTCTGAAAACTTAAATCTTTAGCCACTGCCACCTACTTATTTCTTCTGTAATTTAAAGTGCATGAATGATTGGTTTGGTACATCTGAATTTAGAAATCTATGGTAGAGGTCAAAATGTTATTGTCTATTTGCTAAATTTAAGTTAATGATATGATAATAAGTTATTAGCTACAGTTTGTTCTATTTCGGCTGATGCAAAATAGATAACTAGTTTATGTTATGTTAATGCATTCAACTTTAAGCCATTATTAAATAGCAAGATGATGCTGATGAAGTACCTACGGCAAAATATAAATTAAAATTGTATGATCTATGCCATTTCTCGATTTGCTGTCATTTTAGTCATACTAGACTTCTTTAATGAAGTTGACTCTTAACAGTTCCCTTGGTACTCAACATCTGATAATTCATTTAGATGAACCAAATCACAATTACACCTCTAGTTGTGATGATTACCTTGATAGAGATCAATCATCAAAGTCAAGGTTAGGGTAAATTATGTGTTCCCTGCCTTGCATGGATTTGTTTATTTCTCAGTTAACTGTCTCAACTTCCTACTTTCTATCTCAGATCCAAGCTACTTTAATATTGACATACTTTGTTAAATGTAGCTATGCGTCTGAAGTGAACTTTCTGAAAGAGATAGTTAAATAATCCATTCTATTAATAAATTCATTTCGAAAACAAATTTTAATTAGCAAGTTGATGTTGATATGCACCTATGGCCAAATGAAAATTGTAATTAAGCATGAAACATGTCATTGCTGCATAAGCTGTGTCATTTTGGTCATCATAGAATTTTAAGATGGTGAAGACTTGGTCCAGAGATGTAAAAGCTAAATGAATAAAGGTAGGTAGGAAGAAAAATGTGAGAAACACGCGTCTTGTTTTCTTTTGTTTGGTTATGTCATATATGTGTTCTTTTCCATTACTAAAGAAAAAGGAATATAAACAATCACAAGGGAAATGATGAGGAAAAGCTATTAAAGTAGTACTAGCACTGAACATAAAAGGAAAATAGTAGTTCAGCTCACAATTTTAAATATTAAACATTATATTTGTTATCATTGATTTTGTTAGCGCAGCAGTATGAAAAGCATATCACGACTTCGTAGTTATTTTATTGCGAAAAATGAAGTAATAAAGAAAAAAACTTGAAAACGAGTGAAGAAAGACATGGGAAAGTGGGTGGTAGTTTCGGGGTTGACTGAGTCTGCCTAATTGGTCGTTAAACCATGCAGCCCATTTTGTTTGTGGATGACTCATGACTTAAAGTATAGTAGTTTTCCATGGGCGTGGTCAACACTCAACACCTCCCTCAACTGGAAAATGAAAAATGAGAGAGAGTGATGGGAACCGTGGCCATTATTTCCTAAGAACTTCACACCATCAGACTAGTAAGTGGTCTTCCTAATGCTTCCTGCGTACACAGTACTGTGCAAATAGATAAATAAAAGTGTTGTAAGGTGTATCGAGTTTTTGAAGAATGGATTGGCACGTCCATAGCGAACTCCCCATGGTGCTTGCATCCATAGGGACCGTCATCTCTTTGTTGCTGACAGCCGCTTTGCCACCATCCCTCTCCCAATCACCACCTTCCAATCACTCCCTCTGTAAGCATCCATATGAGTGTGGCGAATACAAATTATACTACCCTTTCTGGGGGGAAGACAGACCAGTCCAGTGTGGCGGCGACAAAAAACTCGAGCTTTCATGCGGGACGGAGAGGGGTGAATACGGCGGGGAGATCGATTACGCTTATATTGAAACGGACTCACAACGTTTCAAAGTGGTGGGAAATGATGACCCCCTAAATACTACTTTTACATTGGTGCCCTTGCCAGTCGCTGACGGAGAACATGATGTTTGCTCTATGAATTTCAATTATGCTCTGAATTACCTTCCATTCACCTATAACCAAACAGTGCACAACATCACCATAGTCTATGATTGCACCTACTCTCGGGATTATCAAAGCCTAGGGTGCGGGGGTAGTGGTGGTGTTGTGTATTATAATGGTACGGAAAAAGAGGTGCTGGCAAGTCATCAAGAGCTTAAGGATTGCCATCATCGTATCCAAGTGGCCGCTGAGGCTGTTGAGTTGAACGGGGTCGGAGTTCATGATGCTTTTCCTCTGTATTTTGGTAAAGGTGTGTCGGTGAACTACACTTATTCTCAAGATTGTAAGAGATGCGTGGAGAGTAAAGGAAGTTGCGGGAGCAACTATACGAATGCATTTACCTGCTATTGCCCTGATGGATCTAATGCCCTCCCATGTTCTCATCCTGTTCCTCCTCCTCATCCTCCTCCGGTCCCTGCTCCTGGTCCTCGTCCCGATTATCGTTCTCAAGAAAAGAGTATGTGTTTACTGTCCCCACATATCTTTCTGATACGATTTCCTACATTAATCATGAACTTTCATCCTTCATTTTACTGTCCCCTCATCCCCCATATATTTTTTTTTTAAATTGTTCTTACGATTTAGATGTAGTTGAAGTTTCGCACATATTTATCTTGGGAAAGAAATAAACTGGTAGAGGCTTATCTTATCTGGTTAACGACATGATAAAAAAAATCTCATAAGTGTGTGCAACTGTGCATCATAGATCAAGATTTTACACTGAACTAGTCAAAGAGATAAAATAGTAGGAATACAGGGAAATTATTTTTCTAGTTCTGGCGAATGCTACATCTTTCGAGGGTTATATTAGTGATTTCACATGTCAACGGATTTGTCTCCCTGGGTTTTGCATATGCATGAAAGTGCAGCAGCAATTCCTATTATTTATTTGTTTATTTATTTATTGATTTATTTTTTAAATTATGAGGTTAGAATTAGATAGTGCGCTAAGTCTTTATTTTCATTCTGGTCCAACGCGTCTTTCACAATCATAGACTTCATTTTCTGCTTTCTTCTGTACATGACATGTTTTTCTTTCTCCACTTTCCCTTTCAAAGTCCTCACATACATGTATTCTCTTACTAAGAATTTCTAAAAACACTACTATCTAAATTTTAACTGCAGCATCCTTGGATGCCAACATTACTGGGAATGACCATATTCTCATTCTCACCATTAGTATTTGTTTTGTGTCTAAATTATATTAAAAAATTTAATAAAGAACAAGGAGTCTTCATACTTCTTTTTCAAGCTACTTCACCTACTTTCCATTATGAACATTCAACTTTTGACATTGTTATTATGATTAAACAAATTTAATACTACAAAAACACCCCACCCCCAACAAAATTCACAAAACTGCTAATTACTAAGTTTATGAAAACAAATATTGGTAGTTGGGCCTACTTCTCCATCTTTATAAATGTGAATGGGTAATTCTCTGGTGGATTGTTTTCAAACACCAATCATGACCCCCACTATAAAATAATAGCATATAAAGAGTTTTCCACAATAGCTGCCAACTCCGTTGAATTTCTTCTCTAAATGCTTACTTCAGAGTTCAGACCCCATCCGAATTCTTTTCTCCTATGTTCTTCTCTGCACTCCTTCCAAATCTCAAGCAACAAATGATCCTTCGAATCTCCATCCATTACAATGGACCTCAACTATACATTATAATCACCATTATCTTCTTGTTCTCCCTGGCTACCACTGTGGTATCTGTTAATCCAAAATTTGTGGCCTGCACACCTAGAAGCTGTGGAAATGGTCTAAACATTAAGTATCCATTCTGGATCCCTTACGAACAGGATTCATTTTGCGGCTATCCTCACTTTGAGATCACCTGCAAGAACAAGAATCCAATTCTCAAAGCATCCAATTATGACTTGCTAGTGAAAGATATCAATTACACCAACTCTTCATTTACTGCTGCTAACCTTGCTGCCTATGAGGAAAAGTGTCCTGCTCCCATGAACAATTACAGTTTTGATAAGTTACCATTTACTTATAGTTCTGAGAACAATAATCTCACTTTCTTCTATAACTGTACCACGAAACCAATAGATTACCCCATATATGAAGTAGATTGTGCTGAAAATGCTTCTCATTCTTCATTTGCGGTTTTCCATAAGGAGGTGCTGGAGCGCAAAAACTACTCCATGAATGAGTGTCAATTTGTGATTAATGTGCCACTGAACATGAATGCTGCTGTTAATTTCAGTAGCTTATTGCAAATGAATTACACTGAAATTTTGAAGATGGGATTTCTTTTAAACTGGACTGCACCCAGTTGCCAATACTGTGAGAAGAGTGGTGGACGGTGTGGATTTGACGGTGATCAGTTCCTCTGCTTCTGCAAGGATAAGTCTTACCTGAAAAGTTGTGGTGATGGTAATTTATGACATATTAGGAAATATTCTGATCATATTTGTGTACTTTAATTAGCAAGTTTTTTTTTTTTTTTTTTGCACCTTCTTCATGTGCACATTCTTGTGGTTGAATTTGAAGAAAATATAAGAGTGTGGAACAAGATGTATGGCTGAATAGCTTATGTTCTCTGGTTACCTAGCAGCACACTATATAGTCATTAGGGAATTGATACATAGCTATTTCCTAAGACTATGGTTCAATGACAAATATCATATGGTACAACTCAAAAACCACATAAGTTATATTCTTTATCAACTTGTTTGATATTATAGTGCAGTATACGGTTATTTTCTCTTCCCATTTACTCCCTTCAGGGTGTCATGCAACTTTTGGTGCATTAAGTCAAAATCATTGATGCTTTCTTTCTTCATGTAACATTTGGTCAAAGCACACACTCAAACATTAATTATTATGTTCTCTGGCTTTACCTTAAACAGTTAAACTCGAATAAAGATTGGTCAAGAGTGCTATAACTCATCTTTGTTTTCACTGTTAACAGATGCAGAAAGTCGCCGGAAATGGATAGTCGTTGTTATAGGTATTACATCCAGCCTCCTGTGATATTTTCTTGGGCTATTTTTGTTGTATATGTTCATTGGAGAATATATATGAAAAACAATATTAGCTGAAAGTTTATGTGCATCTTTTCAGTTGCTGCTGCTGTGGTTGGATTGTTTGGCCTTGCCATGGCCCTTCTTTTCTATCAAAGGCGAAAAAAGACCAGTTATGGAATGTCTTATACACAGCCGCGGAGCTTGTCTTCTGATCCATCATCTTGGAAAGATACTGAGAAGGGAAGTCAATACTTTGGAGCGCACCTCTTTACCTATACTGAACTTGAAGAGGCTACTAACTTCTTCGACCCATCCAGAGAACTAGGAGATGGAGGTTTCGGGACAGTGTATTATGGTAAATTTCAAGCATCATTTGCTGTATCTATTGACATATATGTGTATCTTCCATGATTACTGACAAAGATACCTGTCTTCTGATGTTTCTGGTGTAGGACAACTACCAGATGGACGTTGCATCGCAGTGAAGCGGTTGTATGAGAACAATTACAGGAGAGTAGAACAATTCATGAATGAAATTGAGATCCTGACTCGCTTACGCCACAAAAACCTTGTCTCACTGTTTGGATGCACTTCTCGCCACAGCCGTGAACTTCTGCTTGTGTATGAGTACATTGCAAATGGAACTGTTGCTGATCATCTTCATGGAAATCGAGCCAAAGCTGGTACACTCCCCTGGCATATTAGGATGAACATTGCCCTGGAGACTGCAACTGCATTGGCATATCTTCATGATTCCGAAATCATCCATAGAGATGTCAAAACCAATAATATTCTTCTTGACAGCAACTTTGTTGTGAAAGTCGCAGATTTTGGACTTTCGCGCCTTTTTCCAAACAATGTCACCCATGTTTCAACCGTTCCACAAGGGACCCCTGGTTATGTGGATCCAGAGTACCATGAATGCTACCAGCTTACTGTCAAAAGTGATGTTTATAGCTTTGGAGTTGTGTTGGTTGAGCTGATATCATCCTTGCCGGCTGTTGATATCACAAGGCATCGGCACGAAATCAATTTGTCCACCATGGCCATTAACAAGATTCAGAATCAGGCACTTCATGAGCTAGTGGACAAAAATCTTGGGTTTGATTCAGATTTGAAGGTAAGGAAGATGATAAATGCAGTAGCCGAGTTAGCATTTCAGTGCTTGCAGAGTTCCAAAGATATGAGACCTTCAATGCAAGAAGTAGTGGATACTCTCAAGGATATACAGAGTGATGGCGAGTACAAAGGCCAAAGCCATGCTGAAGTCATGGATATCTCATCAACAGCAGATGATGCTGTATTGCTGAAGGATGATCCGCCTCCACCGTCGCCGGCTTCAACTGTAGGGAGCAAATCTACAACACCAAATGCTAGTGGATAAGTGATCCTTCTTTCACATTTCAGAAAATAGCAGAGAGCGCATCAAATAGGTAGCATCCACCCAGTTAAAGCCTGGGTGCTATCATTAGTAATGTAGATGACTTTAAGATTGAGATGTACATAGATGCTGATAAAGCTGCGTTGGTTATGAGAGTTTATCTGTTTAATAATTATATTAATATTATTGTTATATTTTTCTTGTGATATCAAGTTTAAATAAGATGCATTTTTAATTCATTTTTCCATTTTAATAATTATCTTTTTGGTAACATTAGGAATTGATTTTGAGTTCTATCCCAAGCCTCTGGTATATGCAAATATGCAATTGGATATTCCAAGTGGTTGTCATATAACTCGGTTACTTTCTGTTTTCTACACGTAATTATGCATGTACACTTGGTAAATTAGCACTTCAAGTAAATATATATCAAAATTTTCATAAATATACTATATAACAGCATAACAAAATAGATTAAGTCCACGATCCGCGCATCGTGCGGGCTTCACCCTAGTTCAGATAATATTACAATAGCTAATTATAGTGTGACACCTAAGCAAGTTGCAACATATCAGAAGAACAAAGTACAATTTCTTTCATCTTTCTAACTCTTGGTTAACCCTTAGAATATGGTTTATTATCATTATTATAATAAACTGTGAATGGCTTAACAAACTCATTTCTTCGTTCATTCAATTCCCTTGGCCAAAGTTTTATTCATCTCAGTCATTATAATCATAGAGCTCAAATTCTTTACCGAGATTTGACGGATTCCTTATTAACTAGTCATTAATTCTACAAGTATTTAAATCATACCCAATATCCATTCAACTAGCACCATAGGGTATTAGGTGTCCAGAATCAAAGTATAATAAATACATTGTTAATTACTATGACAGTCGCAGGTCAAAAGTCTTGAGAATATCCTATTGACAATTATGCGGTAATTATAACCATTAGGAATTCTCAGAGTGAGTCAGTTCAATGGTCATATCTCTATATACACCATCTATATATATAATTTAATAAACAAGATCTATTAATCTTCATCTAATGAAGACCATTATATATATATATATATATATATATATATATATATATATATATATATATATATTGATCTTTTCGGATTATTAATGTCCTTTTTAATAATCCTATGATCAAGAACAATTTAGATTAAATTATAAAAGATTTATCTCTCAATATTATAATCACTATCACAATAATAAATCTCTAAATTTAATCAAGGAAGTTATTATATTAACATTTTAATATAATAACAATAACAAATTATTTGACACGTGATTGATTGGATTGTAGTTATACTACTTATTCCCAATAATCTCCCACTTGCACGAGAGTCAATCATGATAGATTGGATCTTGGGCATACTATTATCACAATAATCTCCCACTTGCACTAGAGCCAATCAATCATGTGTATAATTTTTCAATGCAGATTTGTGTTTATCAAAACTCTTTTGACCTTAAACACCTTTTGTAAAATACACCTAGTACATAATAAATATCACGTTTTCTCAAAACATGAAATCTCCCACTACAATAATGCATAATTTTATTTTAATGACAATCCTTATTGAACATGATTATAAAAAATCTAAGTAGCCATTATATCTATCTTTATAGAATTGTATCATTATACAAATAGGCTACTTTTTCAAAAAAGTTAGTTTGACTATCAAACTTTTTATACTTTCAGAAGAAAGTATATCTTCTATTGAGTGGTATACAATTCTAATAAAAGTAGTTGTATTCCCACTCTTTCTTTAAGATGGAATCCCTTTTCTAAAAAAAAGAGTTTAACCTCTTATTACAAACACTTTGTCATAAGAAGAGTGATAAAAATAATCTCATTATTTCATTAGGATAACCAATAAATTTCATTCATGGGACCTAATATCAATTATATTGTTGTGTAATCTCTTAACACATAAAACATCTTCAAATTCTAATGTTCTTGAGTTTCAGCTTATGCCTTTTCTATATCTCATATGAGTAAAAAAATTGATTTAGTGAAAAATTTGTTAATTTAGCAACATTTCTAAAATGTAGTCCAAATATTTAACAAATAATGATACTCAACTAAATCAAATTTCATTTTTTTAAACATGATAGGGTACATAGAGTACTAATATTTGTGCATTGAGAGAATCTCATTCAATTAGATAATTAGAGATTTTACTTTAAACTTTTATAATAAAAATACTCAATATCTTTATTATTGGTCAAATCAATCTTTAAGAACAATTTTGATTCACATCCTCAATGCTCATATTGAGTTTTTCCAAAAAGACCACAAACTTTAATCATATTAAGGCCTATTATAAATTGTTTGTAACAAAATAAATCTCCAAAAAATGCTTGCAAGAACAATTCTCGTAAAAGTCATTTGCATAATGGCATTATAACTTCTAAAGTTGTTTAATTCAAAATATATTGTCCAATACTCCCACTAGTTTAAATAAAAATCTTTGATAGTCATATTATCTTACTTTGGACATCATACATCTTCTCAAGATGTTTAATAATAACTAGTAGGCTGTCTTTGAAATTGGAACTCATAGTTGTCAAAACAACTCATGTTGCAGTAAAGCAATATTCCAAATTCTTCACAACTTCTAATCATTCCATAACCAAATTTATTGGAAAATATTATTTTAAGAGGATTGTCATCTCAATGATAACCTTTTGAAAAAAATAATTCTAAATTGTAGCCAGTACATTACTTTCAAATATGTCATACAAAATGGACATATTTAAAAATTTAAAACATAAAAATAAACAAGAAATCTATATTTCTGGCAAAATTATTTAGAATCACGAATGAGTATCTTGATTGTCAAATTGTTACTCATACCTATTCCAAATAAATATGATTAAATTGTATCACATACAACTATAATCCCAAATAATTATCTGGTTGTCAGACAATTATTTAACTAAATTATATTTTATATTCCTAGGTTGTCTAGGTTCAAGTATAAAATTAATTCTCCTTATATACCATCATATGCATAAATAAATTCTATCTTTAAATACAAGTTTCTTGGTTGTTAGATTGCTCCTTGTAAACAAGAGATAAATTTATTTTTGACAAACTCCTAACTTTTAGGATTTATTTCAATTTTTAGAGAATTTCTACCAATATTCATGGATTAAGTTTTATACTCCCAGGTTATCTAAGTAAAAATATAAAATTAAATCTTTATTACATCAAATGTATACACTGATTATTATCTTGAAAATAAAATTCTTGGTTGTCAGGCCGCTCTTTATAATAAAAAACATTAAAAAAATTAATTTCTAAAACTATATTGTTCAAAACACATCAATCAAATTAAAATTTGATTTTTCATATACTAACATTTAACCTTAAAAAATTTGACCTTTATATATACACTTATATATATATATATATATATATATATATATATATATATATATATATATATATATATATATATATATATATGAAACAAATAAAAATATTTTGCATCTTATTCCTTTTATTGTGATAAACATCACAATAAAATTTAATAAATAAATAAAATCAAATAAAATATTTGATTATAAATATAACTTTTATATTAAAAGAATGATAATTTAATCCCAATTACATAATTAAAATAAATTAACTATTAATTTATTAGAAAATTATCTTAATGGAAATAAATACATCACATGTTTAAAAAAATAATTTGAATTAATCCTATTAATTCACACACTTTAAGAAAATAAGAATAAAAATTTAAACACAAAAAACCAAAGCTCTGATACCACTGAAGAATTACCATATGTTCATAACACGCAATGTAAGTAAAGAAGGTAATTCTAAAGACCTATTTTTGTATTTAAATTTTATTCAACTAATAATATTTAATATATAGATCAGGTCTAGATATCTTTGGACACTTTAGTAAAATTTTATTCTTCGATTGTACGAAGACTTTATGCGTATCCACACCGAGACCAACATTTGCTGTCAACTCCTTGACCAATGGACATCTTATCTAAATTGAGAAACATCTTGCAACTCTTTGCACGCCACAAAATTCTTTTTCGAGAATCAGGCTCACATACGTTTATGTGTGTAGAGGTAAAGGAATAAAACTCTTGTTATTCTCATCTCCGTCACATTTCTCTACTCTTGGCATACATATATATAGTATGAGATTTGTTATTGATTTTAAATTTGAATCTCCATTCAAATTTAAATCATATCTTAAAATTTTAAATCTGAATCCTTTAAATTTATGAATCATATCATAACTTAATTTAAAACAGAATCAGTTAGGATCTCATCTAAATTTAGAATTCAAATTTAGAAATAGAAATATATATAATTTAATAAATGAGATTTATTAATCTTCATCCAATGAAGACATTATATATATATTGATCTTTTCGGATTATTAATGTTCTTTTTAATAATCCTATGACCGAGAATAATTTAGATTAAATTATAAAAGATTTATCTCTCAATATTATAATCACTATCACAACCACAAATCTCTAAATTTAATCAAGGATATTATTATATTAATATTTTAATATAATAACAATAACAAATTATTTGACACGTGATTTATTGGATTGTGGTCATACTACTTATTTTCGACACGAAACTAGAGGAACAATAGGGTACATAGCTCCAGAAGTGTGTAATAGATATCTTGGTAGAGTTTCACATAAATCTGATGTTTATAGCTATGGAATGATGCTTCTAGAAATGGTAGGAATGAAGGAGAACATCCTTGCAAAGACAAGTCACACAAGCGAGATGTACTTCCCTGATTGGATATACAAAAGGCTTGATCAAGGAACTCAACTGGGACCTGATGATGATGGGGAAGTGGCCATAGAGGAAAATGATGTTGTTAAGAAAATGACAATCGTGGGTTTATGGTGCATTCAACCAATTCCAAATGACAGACCAACAATGAGTAGAGTTGTAGAAATGTTGGAAGGCAGCATGAATTCCCTGGAAATGCCACCAAGACCTGTCCTGTCTTCAACAAGAGTGGTAGTAGAATCTTCTTCTAATGTTGTGTCGTTGGTGGAATCTTCTTCTGTTGTATCAGTTGTAGAATCTTCTACTAATGTAACTTAGATGCATTACATTGTACTCCCTCTATTGTCTATGTGTACCAAGCACACATTGCTACTTGAATGTTTTCACTGAAAAAAAAAACTGTTAGCTAATGAAAGACAAAAATCAGCAGCAGGAAAGTTACCAAGCAACGGTTGTGCTTTTGCCTCTTACCATTAATTGTTGTCATCTTTTTTACTTTCTCATGTTTCAGTGAAGCCTCTTCGTCAAGCTTCGATCTTACGTTCGGTTCTTGATGAATCCCGGCATAGGCTCCTAAAACTTGACTCCTAAGAATATAAAGTGTTGCAATAGAAGGTGCTCAAGGATATGTTGCAAATTGAAACAAAGAATTGCCATTTAATTGGACAAAACTAATCAACTAAAGAGATGTTAAAAAGAAAATGCCCCAACTAGCTATGCATATTAATTCTATCAAATTTCTTTCCTACTTTTTCTTTTAATTTTTTAATTATACTGGAATGCCTGTTGTTTCATTATGGGTGTTAAGTGGAAATTAATTTAGTTAGAGATTATTTGGCTTCTATGGAAGCTGTTAAGACTTCTCTAGTTTTTCATTTGATAACAATGTTCTGAGATTTGAAACTTTCTGATATTGGGAAGCTCATTGACAATAACTACACCCTCGCGATGCGTAGATAATTTGAATTTTTTTATAGTAGTTTTTTTAATTAGATTTTATAATATTATTTAAATAAAATAATATATGTTTATACGAAAAAATTAATTGAATAATTACAATAAATAATGCATTATAATTTTTTTTATTTAATCATGCATGAATATATTTAAAATTGTCAAAGATTATAATATCTCAAATAGTAAATAATTACAATATTTTAATTACAGAAATTGTGTTCAAATTATATCAATTAGCTACTTAAATTAACATGATATAATGATAAAAAATGATAAAATTAACAATACATCTATAGATTACCTTAGACTCTATTTGAATATGTGATAAATAGAGAGTAATACGGGAGACATGGATTTGTATAGCGTTATAACTTTTAATTGAGTAGTATTACTGTCTTTTATATTTTTATTTCAATTATGCTACATAACTAATAAAAAAATCAGATAACACTAACTAATAATTCAAAAAAGTCTAATACACAACATTTTTTTAAATTAACTTTTTATTCTCTTTTCTTTCTTTCTTCCTTCCAACACTTTAATTTACATATCACCACAAACCACAAGTAGGGGTGTTTATGGATCGGGTAAACTCGAGTTTAATGTGATCCAAATTCGACGAGAAATATATACCGAACCTATTTGTTAGACCCAAAACCGATTCTAAACCCGATGAAACCTACACACTTTCGGACCATGATTATACCGGGTAAAAACCGAGCCGTTAACATTACTTACTTTCTTATAAGCTAGCATGTGAAAATATCCAAATTTCCAAGACTCCAACCATTATTTGACATGGTAAAATTAACTTAGAAAAATATAACAAGAACCAACCCTTCCTTAAAATTAAAGTATAACCACAATCAATACCAATATTGTCTAATAACACCAAATATTTAAATCAATACAAATAATACAATATTATGCATTAGTCTAAAGTCTTGAGCATTTTAAACATAAAACATTAACTTATAGTCTTATAAGGACTAATAACACAAAATATTAAGATTTACAATACTTAAATTTCACATAAGAATAGCCATCATCCATCACTAATAACACAAAATATTAATTGTGTATGATGACCGGACCACCGGGTCGAGTTCGGGTGGCCCGAGTTATGACCCGGATCCGACCCGAAATAATGACCGGGTCTATTTTTGAGACCCTTACCCAACCCTAGACCCGGTAAAATCATACCAAATTAGCCCCTAAAAAGATCGGGGCCGGGTCGAGTCGGGCCATGAACACCCCTAACCATAAGCCACTTACCTCAAACACCACCACTATAAGGCACCACTCTCGTAAGCCAGTCACCACCGGCCACCACTTTCGACCACCCACTATCAGTTATCCAAAATTTTAAATCCCAAATTCTAAATTCTAAATTCTAAATTCTAAATCTTAAATTTTAAGTTATGACTGGTGCTTAAGACACAAGTCCCTCAGTAAGCCAAACGACCAAATTAAAAAAAAAATGGACAGAATCTCCTCTATTCCTAGGACCTTACCAACATAAATATTATCTCCCTATATCATCAATAAACATCCATTTCCAAAGACAACAATAATAACATATTCCAATCATATCCACAACCAAACATGTCAAAATACGCATCATATATATTAAGTTGATAACTAAAGTATATAGTTAAATCTATAAGTCTTATATAACCAAATCATAATTACTATCTAAACAGTTCGAGATTCAAAATAACATAACCCACACGAGAATCTTGCCTGTGGCATATGTAGCATTGACATAATCTAGATTTTGAGCAAAGGTTCAATTATATAATTACTTAACCTTTGGAAAGAAGAAGGGCTCACCGAAATGACTAAGATCTACTGAGGAGCTGGTGGAATGGAACCTAGAATGATTCCTAAAATCATGGAAATATAATAGGGTGAGTTTTGCAACTTAGTGAGCAAACATTACATCCATAACACACACGAGACAATATAAGTTTTACCATGAAAATTATATTTCTTTCCAAAGATGGGGAATTCATATTAATTAATTATGCAAATAAATAGATAAATAATTAAACAGAATGAACCGAAATGGGAGATTTCATTCCAAAAGTCAAATCAAATCGAATATTACACACTTAGGGTGGCTCCACCTTTAAGGGTAGCTCTTTCCTCTAGTATGCCCGTACGGTATAACAGATCCAACGTGTGGCCTACACGTTAGGCTAACAACGCTCCTGCTAGCTGAGGTTTGAGTCAGATGCATCTAGATTAACGTCATAACCGCCGTTAACTACGATTTTCTAGTCAGAGTCTCCCAAACCAATCCAAACCAAATCACTTATACATATCTCTAATGATTATAACATATTACTAAATTTCATAGTAAATCAAATATATATAGGAATGCATACCAAAATTTAATTAAAATTTAATAAAGTCAAATAAGAAAATATGTATGCTTTACAAAATATATAAATATCATCTCGTGTATATTTTTATAAAATTATAAGTTTCACAAATCAATATTTATTTTAAAAACTCAAAAATAACAATAATCAAATATTTTCAAACTTGAAAAATAATTATTCAATTTAAATATTGATAATAATAATACTCTTAAAAATAATTATAGACATAATATCCTTTCATAACTTGATTCCAAAGAATCGGAAGCAACTTTGGGCGCATCAATGAGCTACCAAATGATGTTTAATAATTCTACAACTTTAAAAATATAACAATAATTATATTTGTGAGCTACTAATATTGTCAATTAACATAATCTTACTCACTTTGATAAAAGTCCCAAATTTTCTAATCCAATAATCTTAATTTCAAATTTTGCTATACCTACAAGTATAGAGATGATAAAAATTTGAGATATAGCTAATTATTGAGTCAAAGAGTTATCTTGAAATCTCAATAATAACCGGAACTCAAAAGTTGAATACTTTTCTCACTCAGTAAGTTGAAACTCTATGATTTAGGATTGTGATAAATGAAATTTGAATGAATAAAATAGAATAGAGAAGGAGAAGGAAGTAAAATGAAAGAAGTGTGTTTAATGATAGTATGTGATTGCAAGAAGAAGAGGTGAGAAGATGGAAAGGATGAAGAAGGAGAGAAGAGAAAGAGAGAAGAAATGAAATTGAGAAGAGAAGGAAGGGTTTCGGGAGGAAGAAATAATTGGGGTTGGAGAGGGGGGTAAGTCACGTGACTCACTAAGTCCCTCTTTCTTTTTTTTTTCTTCTCTTCGGTTATAACATATTTTCTCCCTCTTACGAAGTTTGGTCCCCAAATTTTGAACTCACATACGGTGATAAGTGTGATAGTTACCTTCAGACTCAAACAAATACGGAAGGCATCCTCCACTTCCCAAGTTGCTTCTTCTACCGAATGATTCTTCTAAAAAACTTTCACAGATGGTATCTCTTTACAACGTAGTTTTTTCACTTGGCGATCAACTATAGCCACTGGTTCCTCTTCAAAAGATAAATCCTCCTTTAGCTCTATGGCTTGTGGTGCGAGCACATGAGATGGGTCAGAAAGGTATTTGTGCAACATTGATACGTGAAAGACTGGATGAATCATAGACAACTCAGACGGCAATGCCAAGCGGTAAGTAACTGCACATATTCTATCCAATATCTCAAATGGACCAATGTAGCGAGGACTAAACTTGCCTCTTTTCCCAAACCTCATCACTGCTTTCATAGGCGACACTCTAAGAAATACCTGATCACCCACTGAAAACTCTAAGTTACGCCATCTGTTATCAACCTAAGCCTTCTGCCTACTCTGAGCTACTAATAAACGTTCTCTTATTATGCGAACCTTCTCAACTGCATCTTGTTCCAAATTTGGCCCCAAAAGCTTAACCTCACCAACCTCAAATCACCCAGTAGGTGACCTACATCTTCTCCCGTAAAGAGCCTCAAATGGTGCCATTTGAATACTGGCTTGATAACTATTATTATAAGAGAACTCGATCAAAGATAGATAGCTGTCCCAATTTCCACTAAAATCTAGAACACAACACCTTAACATGTCTTCTAATGTTTGAATCATCCTTTTCGATTGTCCATCGGTTTGAGGGTGAAAAGCTGTGCTAAGATCCAGACGAGTTTCTAACACTTTCTGAAAAGATTTCCAAACATGAGAGGTGAACTGAGGTCCGCGATCTGAAATAATGGACACCGGGATTCCATGTAATTTAACTATCTCATCAACATAAAGTTGAGCATATCAAGTTGCACTAAAAGTTATTTTCACCGGAAGAAAGTGGGCCTACTTCGTCATTCTATCCACAATTACCCAAATTGAATCAAAACCTTTAAAACTACGAGGTGAACCTGTTACAAAATCCATCATAATCCTTTCCCACTTCCATTTAGGTTACTCAATTTATTGCAATAACCAGCAGGTCTTTGATGTTCAGCTTTAACCTGTTGGCAAGTTAAGCAATGAGAAACAAAAACTCCTATGTCTTTCTTCATGCCTTTCCACCAAAATAATTGTTTCAAATCTTGATACATCTTATTGGAGTCTGGATAAACTGTGTACTTAGAATTGTGAGCCTCCTCCAAAATAGCTTTCTTCAAGTCGTGGTTATCTGGCACACATAAGCGTTGACCACAACGCAAAACATCTTGATCAAGAGAAAAGTCTGAGTTCCTCCCATTGTGAACATCTTCCGTAAGCTTTCTTAGTTTTGGGTCATCACTTTGTGCAGCTTTAATCTGTTCTATCAGGGAAGATTGGCCTCGAACATGTGCTAAGAAAATTCCTGATTCTCCAAGGTCAAATTTAATTCCACCAGCCTCCAATTGATGGACTTCTTCAACAATTGGTCTCCTTGCAAGAGTGATATAGGCCAAGCTACCCATAGATTTCCTACTGAGGGCATCTGCTACAATATTTGCCTTTCCAGGATGATACAAAATGGTACAATCGTAATCTTTTAGCAACTCCATCCATCTTCGTTGCCTCAAATTTAAATCCTTCTGTTGAAATATATACTTCAAACTCATGTGATCCGTGTAGATTTTACAAGTCTCACCATAAAGGTAGTGTCTCTAAATCTTCAAAGCAAAAACGACCGTTGCCATTTCTAGGTCATGAGTTGAATAATTCTGCTCATGCTTCTTGAGTTATCGTGAGGCATAGGCAATAACGCGGCCATGCTGCATCAATACACAACCAAGTCCTATCTGAGATGCATCACAAAAGACTGAGAAGCTCCCAGACCTATAAGATAAAACAAGAACAGGTGCTGAGGTTAGACAAGTCTTAAGCGTCTGGAAACTTTTCTCACACGCTTCTGACCATTGAAACTTTATATTCTTCTGAGTTAACTTGGTTAATGGTGAAAAAATTCTCGAGAATTCCTCGATGAATCACCGATAGTAGCTGGCCAACCCTAGGAAGCTACGAATTTCCATTACTGCAGTAGGCCTTGGCCACTTCTGAACGGCCTCAACCTTCTTTGGATCTACCATGATTCCATCTTTTGATACAATGTGTCCCAAAAATGTCACTTGATTATGCCAAAACTCACATTTAGAAAACTTAGCATAAAGCTTGTGATCACTTAAGGTTTGTAACACAATCCTCAAATGATACTCATGCTCTGTAGCACTTTTCGAATACACCAAGATGTCATCAATGAAGACGATGACAAAATGATCTAAGAAAGATTTGAAAACTCGGTTCATCAGATCCATGAAAGCTGCTGGCGCATTTGTCAAACCAAAGGACATTACTAAGAACTCATAGTGTCCATAGCGGGTATGAAAGGTGGTTTTTGAAATGTCTTCCTCTTTTATCTTCAATTGATGGTGCCCTGAATGCAGGTTGATTTTAGAGAAACAGATAGCTTCTTGAAGTTGATCAAACAAATCATCAATCCTTGGCAATGGATACTTGTTGCAAACAGTTAGCTTATTGATCTGATGATAATCCACACATAGTCGCATCGTTCCATCCTTCTTCTTTACGAATAGAACAGGAGCTCCCCATGGAGAAGTGCTAGAACGAATGAATCCTTTCTCCAACATGTCTTCCAATTGAAGCTTTAATTCTCGTAACTCAGTTGGAGCCATACGATAGGGAGAAATGGACACAGGTTGGACTCTTGGAGCTAATTCTATGGAAAACTCAACTTCGCGGTCAGGTGGCATCCTTGGTAGCTCATCAGGGAACACGCAGGAAATTCTCTAACAGTAGGAACCTGATCAAGACTAGGCACTTCAGCATTAACATCTCTAACAACTGCCAAAAATCATTAGCTTCCCTTTTCCATCAATTGCATAGCACTCATCGACGAGATGATGCTAGCTAAAGTGGGACAATCGTCACCCTTAAAAACAAAAGGTGAGATATTCGCAATGTCAAACTTCACAGTTTTAGAGTAACAATAACCCACCTCAGCATGACAAGCTACTAATCAATCCATACCTAGGATAACATCAATGTCTTCCATTGGTTCTAGACGGATTAAGTTAGCTAAGGTATCAACCATATTAATTCTAACAACACAAGACCGAAACAAGACTCGAACCACCGTGTAGACTCCAAGTGGAGTGCCAACATGAAATGGGTGAGATAACAATTCAGGTTGTTTATCGAAATGAGATGCAAGATGTGGAGATACATATGAATAATGAGAACCCATATCAAATAACACTCGAGCATCTAAAGAACAAACTTGTAAAGTACCTGCCACCACAACATTAGAAGCTTGAGCATCCTGATGTGTCAAAGCGTACGCACGTGCCTGACCTCTCCTTCTCTGACTCCCTCCTTTGTTATAAGTCTGACCCTTGCCACCAGCTCCTCTCCCACTAGGACCAGAAGAATTTCCAATAGACATAGCTGAAGATGATGACATTGATGTTGTAGGACGTGCAATACTTGAAGCAAAGCCTCCTCTAGCATTTGGACAATCTCTCCTAAGATGACCAGATTGACTACAAATAAAACATGCTCCAGTAGCCTTAAAACATATACCAGAATAGTAACTTCCACACTGATGGCAGTAGGGCTGAGCTGGCCTTGTCTGATTTGAACCTTGTGCACTAGATTGAGAGGTGCCCTTAACGAAAAGTCTGAGACTCGAAACATTCATGGGAGCAGATCCAGAAGAAGCAACCCCACCAAAAGATATTTGAGGACGAGCTAAATAACCCGAATAACCTTGCTGATTAATCTGACCATGATGAGATTGAAATCCTCCTGAACTAGATCCACCAAAAAATTATCCCTTCATTTTGGGCTTTTTACCAATATCCTTATAAGCATTTCTCTCTGCTATCCCAGCTTCAATTCCATAAGCAAAGTTTATGATATCTTTAAAAGACATGCGTCCGAATTCAGGCATAAGAGTAATGAACATAGGTTCTGCCAACCCACAAACGAACCGATGAACTTTCATCTATTTTGAATTCATCAAGTACGGAGCACTCTTAGAAAGTATAGTAAACTCTTTAGCATACTCAGTCACTGTCATATTCTCTTATCTTAATCTTTCAAAGGCAATTGCATCTTCTGCTTGTTTGTAAGTTGGATAAAATCGAGCGAGAAATTCTTTAGTGAACTCTTCCCAAGAAGGAGGAGGAAGTCCAGTTGCTTCTTTGCTCTCAAGAAGAGACTCATACCAATATCTTGCTGAACCACGCAAGTTGTAAGATACTAACTCAACAGCCAATTCCTTGGTGCACTTGAGAGCCCGAGTAGCTTTTTTTGCATCCTCTAGATATTGTTGTGGATCTTCATCCAATAAATCTCCATTGAAAGTAGACAAATTCAACTTCAAATACTTCTCAATTGGCAGCTCTTGATCCTCAAACAATTGATGAACTCTATGAGGCTGAGGATTTGGCACATTAGGAAGTCCTACTTCGCCCCTATTTTGATTTATTAGGACCTGTAATACTGCATTAAGAGTTTGATTCATTTTCCTCAATTCAGCCGCTAAATCTGCTTGAGCCACTCCTACTGCGGGGTTTACTTGAACTTCCTCATGGGGTATCCCTTCTCTGCGCCTATCAGCTATCCTTTAGCTCCTTGGTCTTTGTTGAAGTGCTCCAAGTGGCAGAAAAACTACCCTATTGGATTCAGCAGTATCAGGATCATGAATAGCTCCACCACATCTTTTCTTAGGTGGCATCTTCCACCTATTGAGTAAGTAAGATGATTGAATCATAAACGACATATGTATATTAGGTTGAAAGACAATATGACAGACAAAAAGAGTTATGAGAACAAAAGATTGAAGACAACTTCCTATAGGCCTCTAGTAACATCACACTTTGTGAAAATAGGCCGGCTTTCATTTGCACAATTATGATCTTACTAAAGGACACTTGCTCCATATTATACAGGAAAACCTAAGCCTCTGATACCACTTTGTCATGGCCTGAACCAAGCCATGACTGGCACTCAAGAGACAAGTCCCTTAGCACACCAAACGACCAAATTTAAAAAAAAATGACAGAATCTCCTCTATTCCTAGGACCTTACCAACATAAATATTATCTTCCTGTATCAGCAATAAACATCCATTTCCAAAAGATAACAACAATAACATATTCCAATCATATCCACAACCAAACATGTCAAAATACGCATCATATATATTAAGCTGATAACTAAAGTATATAGTTAAATCTATAAGTCTTACATAACCAAATCATAATTATTATCTAAACAGTTCGAGATTCAAAATAACATAACTCACACGAGAATCCTGCCTGTGGCATATGGAGCATTAACATAATCTAGATTTTGAACAAAGGTTACGTTACATAATTACTTAGCCCTTGGAAAGAAGAAGGCCTCACCGAAATGACTAAGATCTACTGAGGGGCTGGTGGAATGGAACCTAGAATGACTCCTAAAAATATGGGAATATAATAGGGTTTGTTTTGCAACTTAGTGAGCAAACATTACATTTATAACCCACACGAGACAATATAAGTTTTACCATAAAAATTATATTTCTTTCCAAAAATGGAGAATTCATATTAATTAATTATGCAAATAAATAGATAAATAATTAAGGAGAATGAACTGAAATGGGAGTTCTCATTTCAAAAGTCAAATCAAATCGAATATTACACACTTAGGGCGGCTCTACCTCTAATGTACCCATACGGTATAACAGATCCAACGTGTGGCCTGTACGTTAGGCTAGCAACTCCCCTGCTAGCTGAGGTCTGAGCCAGATGCATCTAGGTTAATGTCATAACCGCCGTTAACTACAATTTTCTACAGAGTTGGTTGACGAAATTATGATCTATGTTCTTTATACTTTAAGGATGTTTACTCTTAGGGCACTGTTTATTTTCTTTATTGGAATTCACAACTCCATTCAACTAACCAGCAAGTGTACTGGGTCGTCCAAGTAATAACCTTACGTGAGTAAGGGTCGAATCCACAGAGATTGTTGGTATGAAGCAAGCTATGGTCACCTTGCAAATCTCAGTTAGGCAGATTAAAAAGGTAATTGTGATTATTGGATTGTAAATAAAAAGGAATAATAAAAGAGATAGAAATACTTATGCAGATTCATTGGTAGGAATTTCAGATAAGTGCATGAAGATGCAGCATGGCTCAAGGACGCCTGCTATCCCATTGCTTCTACTCAATCCTTCTTACTCCTTTCCATGGCAAGCTTTGTATAGGGGTTCACCATCAACTGTGGCTACTTTCATCCTCACGGGGAAATATCCTATGCGGCTGTCACTCGCACAGCTAACCAGTCTGGAGGCATCACCCATGGTTGATAACTACATCCCATCCTCGCAGTGAAAACTAATGCTCACGCACTCTGTCACAGTACGGCTAATCACCGGTTGGTTCCCTCCCCTACTGGAATAGAATCCCTCTTTTGCGTCTGTCACTAACGCCCAGCAGGTTACAGGTTTGAAGTACGTCACAGTCATTCATTACCGGAATCCTACTCGGAACACCACAGACAAGGTTGGACTTTCCGGATTCCCAGGATCCTACTCGGAATACCACAGACAAGGTGAGACTTTCCGGATCCTCATAAATGCCGCCATCTATCTAGCTTATACCACGAAGATTCTGTTGGGGAATCTAAGAGATACACATTCAAGCCTTGTTGCATGTAGAACGGAAGTGGTTGTCAATCACGCGCGTTCATCAGTGAGAATAGTGATGAGGGTTATCTAACTCATCACATTCATCATGTTCTTGGGTACAAATGAATATCTTGGAATAAGAATAAGATAGAGATTTGGATAAAAGAAAATAGAACTTCATTAATCTTTGAGGTACAGCAGAGCTCCACACCCTTAATCTATGGTGTGCAGAAACTCCACCGTTGAAAATACATAAGTGAAAGAGGTCCAGGCATGGCCAAATGGCCAGCCCCCTAAAACGTGATCACAGGATTCAAAAAATACAATCCAGGATGTCTAATACAATAGATAGATGTCCTATATATACTAGACTAGCTACTAGGGTTTACATGAGTAAGTAATTGATGCATAAATTCACTTCCGGGGCCCACTTGGTGTGTGCTTGGGCTGAGCTTGATCAATACACGAGCTAAGGCTTCTCTTGGAGTTGAATTTCGAGTTATGATGTGTTTTGGGCGTTCAACTCCGGATCATGACGTTTTTCTGGCGTTTAACTCCAGAAAGGAGCGTGTACTTGGCGTTCAACGCCAAGTTGCGTCGTCATTCTTCGAATAAAGTATGGACTATTATATATTGCTGGAAAGCCCTGGATGTCTACTTTCCAAAGCCGTTGAGAGCGCGCCATTTGGAGGTCTGTAGCTCCAGAAAATCCATTTCGAGTGCAGGGAGGTCAGATTCCAACAGCATCAGCAGTCCTTTTGTCAGCCTTTTTCAGAGTTTTGCTCAAATCCCTCAATTTCAGTCAGAATTTACCTGAAATCACAGAAAAACACACAAACTCATAGTAAAGTCCAGAAATGTGAATTTAACATAAAAACTAAGGAAAACATCCCTAAAAGTAGCTCAAACTTACTAAAAACTATATAAAAACAATGCCAAAAAGCGTATAAATTATCCGCTCATCACAACACCAAACTTAAATTGTTGCTTGTCCCCAAGCAACTGAAAATCAAATAGGATAAAAAGAAGAGAATATACTATAAGGTCCAAAATATCAATGAATATTAATTTAATTACATGAGCGGGACTTGTAGCTTTTTACTTCTGAACAGTTTTGGCATCTCACTTTTTCCTTTATAGTTTAGAGGTATTGGCGTCTCTGGGGGAACTTAGAATTTGGGATAGTGTTATTGACTTTCTTAGTTAAGCATGTTGATTCTTGAACACAGCTACTTATGAGTCTTGGCTGTGGCCCTAAGCACTTTGTCTTCCAGTATTACCACCGGATACACAAATGCCACAGACACATAACTGGGTGAACCTTTTCAGATTGTGACTTAGCTTTGCTAAAGTCCCCAGTTAGTGGTGTCCAGAGCTCTTAAGCACACTCTTTAGCTTTAGATCACGACTTTAACCATTCAGTCTCAAGCTTTTCACTTGGACCTTCATGACACAAGCACATGGTTAGGGACAGCTTGATTTAGCCGCTTAGGCCTGGATTTATTTTCCTTGGGCCCTCCTATCCAGTGATGCTCAAAGCCTTGGATCCTTGCTTTAAAATTTTCGCTATTTTTTTTTCACTGCTTTTTCTTGCTTCAAGAATCACTTTCATGATGTTTTTCAGATCATCAATAACATTTCTCTTTGTTCATCATTCTTTCAAGAGCCAACAATTTAAACACTCATAAACAACAATATCCAAAGACATATGCACTGTTCATTCATTCATTCAGAAAACAAAAGCATTGTCACCACATCAATATAATTAAACTAAATTCAATAATAATTTCGAAAATTATGTACTTCTTGTTCTTTTGAATTAAAACATTTTTCTTTTAAGAGAGGTGAAGGACTAATGGATTTTATTCATAGCTTTAAGGCATGGTTACATACTAATGATCATGAAGACACAAAACATAGATAAACACAATAATTAAAAACCGAAAACAGACAGAAAATCAAGAACAAGGAATGAATCCACCTCTAGTGGCGTCTTCTTCTTGAAGGACCACTGATGTTCTTCAACTCTTCTATGTCCCTTCCTTGCCTTTGTTGCTCCTCCCTCATTGCTCTTTGATCTTCTCTTATTTCTTGGAGAGTGAGGGCGTGTTCATGGTGTTCCACCCTTAGTTGTTCCACATTATGGCTCAAATCCTCTAAAGAGGTACTGAGTTGCTCCCAATAGTTGTTGGGAGGAAAGTGCATTCCATGAGGCATTTGTTGATGATGAACTTCCTCATGTTCTCCTTGGGGGCCGTGAGGAACTTCCCTTGTTTGCTCCATCCTTTTCTTGGTGATGGGCTTGTCTTCTTCAATGGAGACATCTCCATCTATGATAACTCCGGCTGAATAACATAGATGGCATATGAGGTGGGGGAAGGCTAGCCGTGCTATGTATGAAGGCTTGTCAGCTATTTTGTAGAGTTCATTGGATATGACTTCATGAACCTCTACTTCCTCTCCAATCATGATGCTATGAATCATGATGGCCCGATCCACAGTAACTTCAGATCGGTTGCTTGTAGGGATGATGGATCTTTGGATGAACTCCAACCATCCTCTAGCTACAGGCTTGAGGTCCAGTCTTCTTAGTTGGACCGGTTTGCCTTTGGAGTATACTCTCCATTGGGCGCCTTCCACACAAATGTCCATTAGGACTTGGTCCAACCTTTGATCAAAGTTGACCCTTCTAGTGTAGGGGTGTTCATCACCTTGCATCATAGGCAAATGAAACGCCAACCTCACATTTTCCGGACTAAAATCCAAGTATTTCCCCCTAACCATTGTGAGATAATTCTTTGGATTCGGGTTCATACTTTGATCATGGTTTCTAGTGATCCATGCATTGGCATAGAATTCTTGAACCATTAAAATTCCAACTTGTTGTATGGGGTTGGCTATGACTTCCCAACCTCTTCTTTGAACTTCATGTCGGATTTCCGGATACTCATTCTTCTTGAGTTTAAAAGGGACCTCATGGATCACTTTTTTCTTTGCCACAACATCATAGAAGTGGTCTTGGTGGCTCTTGGAGATGAATCTCTCCTTCTCCCATGACTCGGAGGTGGAAGCTTTTGCCTTCCCTTTCCCTTTCTTTGAGGAAACTCCGGCCTTAGGTGCCATTGGTAATGGAAACACAAAAAAAAAAGCTTATGCTTTTACCACACCAAACTTAAAATTTGCTCGTCCTCGAGCAAGAAAGAAAAGAATAGTAGTAGAAGAAGAAGAGAATATGTGAGAGAAGGGGAGAAGTAGTTTCGGCTATATGGGAGAGGAAGGTGTTTGTGTTGTGTGAAAATGATGAAAAATGGAAGGGTATTTATAGGGAGAGGGGAGGGTATAGGTTCAGCCAATTTGGGTGGGAATGGGTGGGAAATTGAATTTGAATGTTATGAGGGTAGGTGGGGTTTATGGGGAAGAGGAGGTTGATGTGAATGGTGAATGGGGTAATTGGGAAGAGGAATTGAGGTGATTGGTGAAGGTTTTTGGGAAGTGTGACATTGAAAATGAGATTTGGATTAGGAGAGTGTGATTAGGATTAAAAGAAAAGGTAGGTGGGGATCCTGTGGGGTCCACAGATCCTGAGGTGGGGATCCTGTGGGGTCCACAGATCCTGAGGTGAAAAGAAATACCATTCCTTCACCATATAGGCATGTAACATGCCTTCATGCATCATCCTGGCGTTCAAACGCCCATTGGTGCATGTTCTGGGCGTTAAACGCCCATGTAATGCATGTTTCTGGCGTTGAACGCCAGTTTCATGCTTGTTTCTGGCGTTCAGCGCCAGTTTGTCCTCTGTGTGCGCATCCTGGCATTTAACGCCAGGTTGTTGCTTGTTTCAGGCGTTCAGCGCCAGAATGGTGCTCTGTTCTGGCGTTGAACGCCAGCCAGATGCATCTTCTGGGCGTTGAACGCCAGCCCGTGCGTCCTCCAGGGTGAAATTTTTTTTTTCTTCTGTTTTTGACTCTGTTTTTTAATTTTTTTTTTATTTTTTTCGTGACTCCTCATGATCATGTACCTAATTAAACATAAAAATAACAAAGAAATAAAATAGAATAAAATTAGATAAATAAAATTGGGTTGCCTCCCAACAAGCGCTTCTTTAATGTCAATAGCTTGACAGTGGTTCTCATGGAACCACAAGGTGATCAGGTCAATTTAAGTGTGGTATTCCCAACACCAAACTTAGAGTTTGGATATGGGGTTTGAACACCAAACTTAGAGTTTGGTTGTGGCCTCACAACACCAAACTTAGAGTTTGACTGTGTGAGTTCTTTTTGACTCTGAACTGAGAGAAGCTCTTCATGCTTACTCTCTTTTGTCACAGAGGGATGGCCATGTGCCTTAAACACAAGGTAGTCCCCATTCAATTGAAGGACTAACTCACCTCTGTTGACATCTATCACAGCTCCTGCTGTGGCTAGGAAAGGTCTTCCTAGGATGATGCATTCATCATCTTCCTTCCTAGTGTCTAGGATTATGAAATCAGTAGGGATGTAAAGGCCTTCAACTTTTACTAGCACGTCCTCTACTATTCCATAAGCTTGTCTTATGGACTTGTCTGCCAATTGTAGTGAGAACAAGGCAGGTTGCACCTCAATGATCCCCAGCTTCTCCATTACAGAGAGTGGCATAAGATTTATCCCTGACCCAAGATCACATAGAGCTTTTTCAAAGCTCATGGTGCCAATGGTGCAAGGTATTATAAACTTGCCAGGATCTTGTCTCTTTTGAGGTAGAGTTCTCTGAATCCAAGTATCTAGTTCACTAATGAGCAAGGGAGGTTCTCTTTCCCAAGTCTCATTACCAAACAGCTTGGCATTCAGCTTCATGATAGCTCCTAAATATAGAGCAGCTTGCTCTCCAGTCACATCTTCATCCTCTTCAGAGGAAGAATATTCTTCAGAGCTCATGAATGGCAGAAGGAGATTTAATGGAATCTCTATGGTCTCTAGATGAGCCTCAGGTTCCTCTGGATCCTTAATAGGAAACTCCTTCTTGCTTGAGGAACGTCCCAGGAGGTCTTCCTCACTGGGATTTTCGTCCTCCTCCTCCCTTGTGCATTCGGCCACTTTGATCACATCAATGGCCTTGCACTCTCCTTTTGGATTTTTTCCTGTATTGCTTGGGAGAGTACTGGGAGGAGTTTTAATTACTTTCTTACTCAGCTGGCCCACTTGTGCCTCCAGATTTCTAATGGAGGATCTTGTTTCATTCATGAAACTAAAAGTGGCCTTTGACAGATCAGCGACTATATTAGCTAAATTAGAATTATTTTGTTCAGGATTCTCTGTCTGTTGCTGAGAAGATGATGGATATGGCTTACTATTATTCAGCCTGTTGCGTCCACCATTGTTAAAACCTTGTTGAGGTTTTTGTTGATCCTTCCATGAGAAATTTGGATGATTTCTCCATGATGAGTTATAGGTGTTTCCATAAGGTTCACCTAAGTAATTAACCTCTGCCATGGCAGGGTTTTCAGGATCATAAGCTTCTTCAGAAGCTGCCTCTCTATTACTGTTGGATGCATGTTGCAATCCATTCAGATTTTGAGAGATCATGTTGACCTGTTGTGTCAACACTTTGTTCTGAGCCAGTATGGCATTCAGAGCATCAATTTCAAGAACTCCTTTCTTTTGAGGTACCCCATTGTTCACGGAATTCCTCTCAGAAGTATACATGAACTGGTTGTTTGCAACCATGTCAATGAGTTCTTGAGCCTCTTCAGGCGTTTTCTTCAGGTGAATAGATCCACCTGCAGAATGATCCAATGACATTTTCGAAAATTCAGAGAGACCATAATAGAATATATCTAATATGGTCCATTCTGAAAACATGTCAGATGGACATCTTTTAGTCAGCTGCTTGTATCTTTCCCAAGCTTCATAGAGGGATTCACCATCTTTTTGTTTGAAGGTTTGAACATCCACTCTCAGCTTGCTCAGCTTTTGAGGAGGAAAGAACTTATCTAAGAATGCAGTGACAAGCTTATCCCATGAGTCCAGGCTATCCTTGGGTTGTGAATCCAACCATACTCTAGCTCTGTCTCTTACAGCAAAAGGGAAAAGCATGAGTCTGTAGACTTCAGGATCAACTCCATTCGTCTTTACAGTCTCACAGATCTGCAAGAATTCAGTTAAAAACTGATAAGGATCTTCAGATGGAAGTCCATAAAACTTGCAGTTTTGTTGCATTAAAGCAACTAGTTGAGGCTTAAGCTCAAAGTTATTGGCTCCAATGGCAGGAATGGAGATGCTTCTTCCATCAAACTTGGACGTTGGCTTAGTGAAGTCACCAAGCATTCTCCTTGCATTATTATTATTATTTTCGGCCATCTCCTTCTCTTGTTCGAAATTTTCTAGAAGGGCTCTTCTGGATTGTTGTGATTTAGCTTCTCTTAATTTTCTCTTCAGAGTCCTTTCAGGTTCTGGATCAATTTCAACAAGAGTGCCTTTATCCTTGTTCCTGCTCATATGAAAGAGAAGAAAACAAGAAAAGAAAAAGGGATCCTCTATGTCACAGTATAGAGATTCCTTTATGTTAGTAGAAAAAGAAGGGGGTAGAAGAATGAAGAAGGGGGTTCGGATTTTTGGATGGAGATAGGTGAAGAGAAGTGTTAATAATTAAATAATTAAATAGAAGAAGAAAGGAGAAGAGAAATTTCGAAAATAATTTTTGAAAAGGGGTTAGTGATGTGTTTTGGTCAATACACGAGCTAAGGCTTCTCTTGGAGTTGAATTTCGAGTTATGATGTGTTTTGGGCGTTCAACTCCGGATCATGACGTTTTTCTGGCGTTTAACTCCAGAAAGGAGCGTGTACTTGGCGTTCAACGCCAAGTTGCGTCGTCATTCTTCAAATAAAGTATGGACTATTATATATTGCTGGAAAGCTCTGGATGTCTACTTTCCAACGCCGTTGAGAGCGCGCCATTTGGAGGTCTGTAGCTCCAGAAAATCCATTTCGAGTGCAGGGAGGTCAGATTCCAACAGCATCAGCAGTCCTTTTGTCAGCCTTTTTCAGAGTTTTGCTCAAATCCCTCAATTTCAGTCAGAATTTACCTGAAATCACAGAAAAACACACAAACTCATAGTAAAGTCCAGAAATGTGAATTTAACATAAAAACTAAGGAAAACATCCCTAAAAGTAGCTCAAACTTACCAAAAACTATATAAAAACAATGCCAAAAAGCGTATAAATTATCCGCTCATCAAGAGTCTCCCAAACCAATCCAAACCAAATCACTTATAAAAATCTCTAATGATTATAACATATTACTAAATTTCATAGTAAATCAAATATACATAGGAATGCATATTAAAATTTAATTAAAATTCAATAAAGTCAAATAAGAAAATATGTATGTTTTACAAAATATATAAATATCGTCTCGTGTGTATTTTTATAAAATTATAAGTTTCAGAAATCAATATTTATTTCAAAAACTCAAAAATCACAATAATCAAATATTTTCAAACTCCAAAAATAATTATTCAATTTAAATATTGATAATAATAAATTTAAAAACAATTATAGACATAATATCCACTCACAACTTGATTCCAAAGAACCAAAAGCAACTCTGAGCGTGTCAACGAGCTACCAAATGATGTCCAACAACTCTACAACTCTAAAAATATGACAATAATGATATTTGTGAGTTATTAATGTTGTCAATTAACATAATCTTACTCACTTTGATAAAAGCCTCAAATTTTCTAACCCAATAACCCTAATTTCGGATTTTGCTATACCTACAAGTATAGAGATGATAAAAATTTGAGATATAGCTAATTATTGAGTCAAAGAGTTACCTTGAAGTCTCAATAATAACCGGAACTCAAAAGTTGAATACTTTCTTCACTCATTAAGTTGAAACTCCATGATTTAGAGTTGTGATAAATGAAATTTGAATGAATAAAATAGAGTAGAGAAAGAGAAGGAAGTAAAATGAAAGAAGTGGGTTTAATGATAGTGTATGATTGCAAGAAGAAGAAGTGGAAAGATGGAAATGATAAAGAAGAAGAGAAGTGGAAGAGAGAAGAAATGAAATTGAAAAGAGAAAAAAAGGATTTCCGGAGGAAGAAATAATTCGAGTTAGGGAGGGGTGAGTCAGGTAACTCACTAAATCCCTCCTTTTTTTTTCTCTTCGGTTATAATAAAATCCTAATTTTTTATTTGAGTATTGGACATTTTTATTATGATAAATTCTAGAATTCATATCTATAGTGGCTATACAAGTATGGTTAAAACCTTAAAATTAAAGTCAGATTTTTTTAACACTTAAGTAACACCCTTTTAGCAACACTTTTAAAAAGTGTTGTTAAATAATAAAAAAATAACTTTAATTTTAACAACACTTTTTAAATTACATAATCACAATAACATAAATATATTAGAATGTATCTTTTAATATTTCTAATTTTGAATGTTTTTTTTATTATGAATTGTTTAGCTACTATTTTATTGGCTAAAAATTGGTGTTTATTAATACTTTTCCTTTTATTTTTATGAAACAAGAAATTTTTATTTATCTTATCTCGGCACTACAATAACATAATTTTGGTAGTAAATTAGTAATAACATAATGATCACTAAATATTTTATTTAATTTATGTTTTTACAGTAGTTATATATTTGTCGTTATTATCTTATATTTATTAAATTAGAAAAATTATGTATAAAAAAAAGAATTTTAATGCAAGATAATTTAGATATTTTAAATGGCACAAATAAAAATTCTGATAATTCTTTTATAGTTTCCTTAGCAAGTATTCTTCTTTGCACTTTCTTCATGTCCACATTCTTATGGCTAATGCATCTTTCTTTCTTCATATAACATTTGGTGAAAGCACACACTCAAATATTTGAAATTAAAGTTTAAATTTTGGTATAAGAAAGGTTACTTGTACCACTTTCTGGTATAGTTCCTTGACAGGCTTAACTTTTGTTAATCAAACCACATGAGTCATGTGAAATCACATAGCTCCCCTTGAAGCTTCATACAGGGTGTGATTTCACGCACGAACCAACCCTTCTGTCAATTACATGCCAGCATCACAACTTTCTTAGGGAAGATCCTAGAAGCATATAGTTCTTAGTTTGGTTCTGTTTATCTAGAATATTTATAGAAAATCAAATCATATTAAATGTTTCTTAACCATTAATTCTCTGAAGCTACTTGTATCAGGTTCAGGTGTAACAATTACAGCAATTGCAGTTGTCCGACTGTTGGTTAGTTGTTTTACGTGTAAGTTGTTAAGGATAAAGAGTAATCGAGATATTGAGACCTTCTTAAAAAATCAGAGTCTTGACTCTAAAGAGATATAAATTCTCGGATGCGAAGAAAATGACCAACTCTTTCAAAGTTAAGCTAGGACAAGGTGGTTATGGTGCTGTGTACAAGGGAAAGTTATGCAATGGTTCTGATGTTGCCGTCAAATTTTGAATCAATCCAAAGGAAATGGTGAAGATTTTATTAACGAGGTAGCTAGCATTAGTAGAACTTCTCATGCTAATGTTGTCACCCTTCTTGGATTTTGCTTAGATGGTCACAAAAAAGTTCTTATCTATGAGTTTATGTCTAATGGTTCACTTGACAAGTTTATTTACAAAAAAGAACCTAAAAATACTCCACTCTTGAGTTGGGATAATTTGTATCAAATTTCCATAGGGATTGCTAGAGGATTGGAGTATTTGCATAGAGGATGCAACATTCGAATTTTACATTTTGACATAAAACCACATAACATCCTTTTGGATGAAAACTTCTGTCCTAAGATTTCAGATTTCGGACTAGCAAAGCTTTGTCCTAGAAAAGAAAGTCATATTTCCATGTCTGAAACCAGAGAAACAATAGGGTATATAGCCCCAGAAGTGTGGAACAGACATTTTGATAGAGTTTCACATAAATCTGATGTTTATAGCTATGGAATGATGCTTCTAGAAATGGTAGGAAAGAAGGAGAAGAACATAATTGCAGAGACAAGTCAAACAAGCGAGATGTACTTCCCTGATTGGATATACAAAAGTCTTGAACAAGGCACTCAGGTAGGACCTAACGACGAAGAGTTATCAATGGAGGAATATGATGTTGTTAAGAAAATGACAGTGGTGGGTTTATGGTGCATTCAACCAATTCCAAGTGATAGACCAACAATGAGTAAAGTTGTAGAAATGTTGGAAGGCAGTATGAATTCCCTGGAAATTCCACTAAGAGGTCTGTCTTCTCCAATAAGAGTGGTGATAGAATCTTCTACGGTTGTACCGTTGGTAGAATCTTCTTCTATTGTATCGGTTGTAGAATCTTCTACTGGTGTAGAATCTTCTATTGTATCAAACACACATTATAACCTGAATGTTTTCACTGAAAACAAAAATGTCAGCTAGTGAAAGACTAAGATTAGCAAGAACTTGATCCTACTAAGGCAAGTTATTTCTGAAGCTTCATTTTTTTTTCCAGTTTTTGTTATTGATGTCAGAGATTCTAAATCTATACTGTACCCATTTGATCAAGCAATAGTTGTGCTTTTGCCTCTCACCATTAATTGTTGGCATCTTTTTTACTCTCTCATGGTAAAGTAAAGCCTCTTCGTCAAGCTTCGATCTTACGTTTTGGTTCTTGATGGATAGCGGCATAGGGCTCCTAAATCAGACTTCCTAAGAATATTAAGTGTTGCAATAGAAGGTGCTCAAGGATATGTTGCCAATTGAAACAAAGAATTGCCATTTTGATCAATTGAATACGATGAGTACTAGTAACGAGTGTTTACAAAGAAACTTCGATTTAATTGGACAAAACTAATCAACTAAAGAAAGGTTGTAAAAAAGCCACAACCAGCTATGTTTATTAATTCTTCTATTTTTTTTATTTTTTTTTAATTTATGCTGCAAGTGCCTGTTGTTTCACTATAGGTGTTAAGTGGAAATTAATTTAGAAAGAGTACTTGCATTGCTTGTTGTTAAGACTTCTTTTGTTTTCCTTTTGGTGACAATGTTCTAAGATTTGAAACTTTTTGATATTTCAGAATCTCATTGATTGACTAGTGGTTGAATTTCTGTTTAAAAAATTTCCTATTAATTTTAACAATAACTGATTAGGAAGGATGGGAGACATGGCGTTGTACTTATAGTGTTTTATTAGTATTCTACCTAACTCGACTACTCGAGCAAAATTGCTTTACTGTGGTTTAAGCCAAAAGAATTAACCATCATCAAGTAATCAATTTTTATATTATATTGTATTGTTTATCTCAAGCTAAGAATGCTACTTTATATTATCGGGTCGTTGAGGAGTGTTGCTAGTCGCCAACCTTGATTAGTAAATTTAGTATGACTAATTTACTACCCGTTTAGTATTGAACCTATGGGGTCACACACTAAAGTGTTCTAATCTTTGCTATAAAATTATTTAATTATTATTTTAATTTGATCAAATAAATAATTATATTAATTCAGATAGAATATTATTATATTTTTTGCTAGCATCAAGAATATAATAATAGTATGATAATTGAGAAATCAAATGAGATTTGAGAATAATTAATTATTCTATTTCTAAATTTGAATTCTAAATTTGGATGAGATCCTAATTGATTCTATTTCAAATTGAGTTATGATATGATTCATAAATTTGAAGGATTCAGATTTAGAATTTTAAGATATGATTTAAATTTAAAATCAGTAACAAATCTCATACTATATATATGTATACCAAGAGTAGAGGAATGTGACGGAAATAAGAATAACAAGAGTTTTATTCCTTTACCTCTACACACATAAACGTATGTGAGCCTGATTCCTTAACAAAAGTTTTCATCCAAAAGAATATTATATGACTTTATGTCAAAATGTAAAATAAGAATGTTGCATCCTCTATGCAAATACTCCAATCCTCTAGCAATCCCTATCAAAATTTGATACAAATTATCCCAACTCAAGAGTGGTGTATTGTTAGGGTTCTTTTTGTAAATAAAATTGTCAAGGGAACCATTGGACATAAATTCATAGATGAGAACTTTCTTGTGACCTTCTAAGCAAAATCCAAGAGGGGCGACAACGTTAACATGAGCAGTTCTACTAATGCTAGCTACCTCGTTAATAAATTCTTCACCATTTCCTTTGGATGGATTCAAGATTTTGACTGCCACATTGAAATCATTGGATAACTTTCCCTTGTATATATACAACACCAAAACCACCTTGTCCTAGTTTAACTTTGAAGGAGTTGGTCATTTTCTTCACATCAGAGAATTTATATCTTTTTATAGTTAACACTCCATGATTTTTTAAGAAAGTTTCAATATCTTGGTTACTCTTTGTAAAGCAGTATTTTTCTCGTGATGCTGGTGACATGTAGGTAAAATATCAAATACTCAACAATCCTGCAATTACTGCAGCTGCTGTAGCACCTGTTAATTAGCAAAATATTAAAGAATCAGAGGAACATCTAATATGCTTTTAGTTTCTATAAACTTTTGTTATGAAAGAAAAAAAAGTGTTGTAAAGGATATAAAAATTTAAATTTTTTTTCATACTTAACAAAAAGAAAAAAATGGTCTTAAGCCTTAGCACTTGTTTATCCATTGAATAAACACGATTATTCACTGAAGAGTTGATGATTTCTATATATTCTGGCCAATATAATACGAAACATCATAAGGAAAATATGAAAGGAAAGCCTTGGATGTATTACCAATAATGACTTTCTTTTGCCAGGTCCAGCCATTACCTGCAACAGTAACAGTGAGCCCCAGAGCAGAATTAAGTTCAATGATTCCAATATTCAAAGCAAAACATTTTGCACATATAATCGCCTATACTTTTAGTCCACACAAGTATATATACAACGCCTTCCTGAGTCCATAAATATACGTATATTACTCGAATGAAGGCTTCTTAAATACTTAAGACTTTCCGTGGCAACTTCATTCTTTGCCCCGTGCAGTTACGATGAAGTTCCTTAGACAGGCTTATATATGGTATAATTATCGTATAATTATTTAGAGATTTCATATTTCTATGGTTTTCACAAATGATGAATCTATCTATCTATCTATCTATCTAAAAGTTAATACTACTCAAAACATTCTATGGCTACAAACTCATGTCTTCCATACTACTCAATTATTGTTAAAATTAATGGGAGAGTAATCTCTAACTAAATTAATTTCCACTTAACATCTATAATGAAACAACAGACACTTCCAGTATAAATAAAAAAAAATTAAAAGAAAAAGGATTGACAATTTGACATACTGTTTTCTCTGTTCTGTTTGAGGATTGGAGGTTTCCTACTCATTACCTAGCACTACATTAGAGGTTTCTACCGCCTGTTGAGGATCCAAAGATGATCCAATGCTTGGGGCAAAAAGGGATCGAATCATAAAATTCTAATCTTTAATCCATGCCCAACTTGGTAAAATGAAGGATGAAAGTTCATGATTAATGTAATAAACTGAATCAGAAAGATATGTGGGGTGGGGACAGTAAAGACATACTCTTTTCTTGAGAACGATAATCGGGACGAGAACCAGGAGGAGGATCAGGAGCAGGAATGAGATGAGAACATGGGAGGGCAATAGATCCATTAGGACAGTAGCAGGTAAATGGATGCGTATCGTTGCTCCCGCAACTTCCTTTACTCTCCACGCATCTCATACAATCTTGAGAATAAGTATAGTTCACCGACACACCTTTACCGAAATATAGAGCAAAAGCATCATCAACTCTGACGCCGTTCACCACAACGGCCTCAGCGGCCACTTGGATAGGATGATGGCAATCCATAAGCTCTTGATGACTTGCCAGCACCTCTTTTTCCGTACCATTATAATACATAACATGACCACCACCACCACCACGACTATCACTACCGCACCCTAGGATATGATAATCCCGATACGGGGAGATGCAATCATAGAATATGGTGATGTTGTGCACTATTTGGTTATAGGTGAATGGAAGGTATTTCAGAGAATAATTGAAATTTATAGAGCAAACATCATGTTCTTCGTCAGGGACTCGCAAGGGCACCAATGTAAAAGTAGTATATAGGGGGTCATCATTTCCCACCACTTTGAAACGTTATGAGTCCGTTTCAATATAAGCGTAATCGATCTCCTCGCCGTATTCACCATTCTCCGTCCCGCATGAAAGCTTGAGTTTTTTGTCGCCGCCACACTGGACTGGTCTGTCTTCCCCCCAGAAAGGGTAGTATAATTTGTATTCGCCACACTCACATGGATGCTTACAGAGGGAGTGATTGGAAGGTGGTGATTGGGAGAGGGATGGTGGCAAAGCGGCTGTCAGCAACAAAGAGATGACGGTCCCTATGCATGCAAGCACCATGGGGAGTTCGCTATGGACGTGCCAATCCATTCTTCAAAAACTCGATACACCTTACAACACTTTTATTTATCTATTTGCACAGTACTGTTTACGCAGGAAGCATTAAGAACACCAGTTATAGGTCTGATGCTGTTGAGTTCTTAGGAAAAATAATGGCCACGGTTCCCATCACTCTCTCTCATTTTTCATTTTCCAGTTCAAGGAGATGTTGAGTGTTGACCACGCCCATGGACAACTACTATACTGTAAGTCATGAGTCATCCACAAACAAAATGGGCTGCATGGTTTAACGACCAATTAGGCAGAGTCAGTCAACCTCGAAACTATCACCCACTTTCCATGTCTTTTTTTCACTCGTTTTCAAGTTTTTTCTTTATTACTTCATTTTTTCGCAATAAATAACTACGTAGTCGGGATATCATTTACTGCTTTTCATACTGCTGCGCTAATACAAAATCAATGATAACAAATATAATGTTTAAGGTGCCTACTACTGTAAAGATGCATTTTTACAGATTTTTGTCTTTTATGGCAAAAAAGCGTGTCACTAAAAAGCGTTGTTTTAAAGAGAAAAGTGTTACCCTTAATCGTTAACTTGGCTCTGATACCAATTTTTATCAATGCAGGTTTTTGAAATATTTTTCTTGGGTTGGGTTTGCATTATTAAAAATTTCTATTTCTTTTAACAAATTTTCTATTTCTCTTGATATGCTTTCTATACAATTTTTACAGAATTGTTCTGCTTCTTCTCTATTTCTTGTGTAAATGTTACTATTCTGTAATCTTACTTCATAATATCTTTTTTGACTTTTTTGAAAATCTAAATCATTTTTTAATTCTTGTATCGTTTGATTTGCTAAACCAGGCATTTTATACTTGTAATTCTTGTTCAGATTCAATTTGTACTTGTTCTAGGGGTTCAACCTGTAGAGGTTGTATTACTTGAATATTTTGAACATGTATTCTTGATTCAAAAGCTTGTAATGCAATCATATTTTGTATGTGAAGATAATGCAATCTTCGAGCACGATAAATTTGTTTATTCTTAATATTTTCTTTTAAATTTTTGACTGATTTTTTAGTTTTAAAACGTTGTATTAATTTTCTTGTTCTAAATATCTTTTTGTTTACCTTCTTGATTTCTGTTTCTAAATCTGAAGATTCAGTTGTCAAATTTCTTATTTTTATAGATATAGCCATTATTCTTGTTTTCATATTCCTTTTAATTGTTTTTAAAGAAATAAGACTTTTTTGAAAATCTTTCATATTAGAATTTCTGCATCTTCTGCCATAGCTTCATTGTTATTTTCTAAAGATTCTATTATTTTTTCTAATTCTTCGACTTCTTTTTTCAGATTGTTATAAGATAATACTAAAGTTTTGAAAGCTCTTTGGTTTATTTCAGAAAACTTTAAATATTTCAAATGATTTTCTCTTTCAAAGAGTTCTTGTTTCTTATCTTGATAAGACACGTATATTTCTTCTTTATTTATCGTCATAATTTATTATTTAAAGTTTCATTCAACTTTTCAATTCTTTTTGTTAATTCCTTTATTTCAGAATCTTTTTCTTCAATTTTTAAATGAGATAGACTTAGAGGGCTGTTAATTTTAGATTCTCTTATTCTAAAACTAGATGATGAAAATGAATTTCTTGACGGTTGTTTTAATAACAAAACTGGGCTTTCAATAGCCTTATTTCTTGGAATTTCTGTTTTTACAAACTTTTGAAATAGTTCATCAACATAAATTCTTTCTTTATCTTTGAAGTCTATACTATGATGACTATTTGTCAGCGCATAATTAATTGCATATGTGATAGAAAATGGTTCATCATTTTGTTCCATTAAATCTATCTTATGGAATTTATAAGCCAGACTTAAGGATCTGCCGAGATTTTCGGTTGATAGAGGAATAGCGTATCCAAAATGAGCATTGAATTTAACATTTACATTTGCCAAGTTACCATGGATTATTCCAATTATTTGATCTCTAGGATTAGTGATTCTTTTATCACAGATTGCCAGACTTATTGGAGAATTAATTCCTTTCATGTATGTGGATTTAACTAAAACTTGAATGGTACTAATATGAATCCATCCAATTTTAGATCTTTTTGTTGATCTTTAATTTTTCCAATTTGTTTATTTACATCTTGTTCATTTATCAGAGCTATTTCAAGTTCTCCATTTGCGGATTGTATTTTTATTGGAGTTTCAATCTGAATTTTTCCATAATATATTATATTTTTTCTATTAAAGATTTCTTTTAGAGGATTTTGTTTATTAAAATTATCGTTAGGTTTAAGATCTAATTCCGTTTTTAAAATAGCTTGTTTTTCATTATCAAGTAAAGCAGTTAGCTTATAGTAATCAGATTCTTCAGTTATTTCTATATCTTCTAAATAATTCATAACTTAAAAAGATTGGGATAAAGATGTACCTTTCTGGAGAATAAACTTCTTTATTTATTGCTATTTTACAATATGTGTTTTGTTCTCCAGAGGGGAGATTTTACAAATTAATTCCAGAGGGGAATATCTTAGAATTATTTTTCTAATGGATCAGACTCCAGAATCGCCTCAGCTACTTCCTCTTCGCCCTCCTGGCCTGTGAGTACTCTAAGCTTCCTGCTTTCTGATTTCTGATCCCCTATCAAATGACTTAGCACTCTATTTATAATGGTTGGGTTTGATGGACAAATCCCATCCTTACCCTTCTTATGACGTCATTACTTACGTCATTGAGCAATAATTCGCACCAACTACATTATTGGTGCCTTGTGACGAAAGCTCTTACATCATTCAACAATAATGTTGATGGATGACTCAGATGTCTCATCCTCTTCTTTTCCCACGTGGGTGGGGTCTTCAGCATTGTTGCTTTCTTCAGACATTTCTGAGGCGCACAGCTGGCACCTATGGTCTTCTTTGTCTTTTAGTAAATGGCATAGATTCCTCCTTATCCCGTCAGGAAGTTTTTCCAGTAATCCAGAAAAGTTGTAAAATGCTGATTCAAAATCCACTAGAAGTCTCATCTCTCTTGATTCAATTTGGTTTTTCTTACTAGAAACAATTAGAGTGTTTCTGCTTTTGTAGTTTATTCTTGTTCTGGATTCTTTGTTTATTTTTTGGGCTCTCTCGAAGACTCTTGCCAATGTACTGGCCAATCTTCCTTCGTCGCTATAAATTGATAGATCTTGAACTTGTTCTATTGGTTGAAAATCTCCTGGGAAGACTGACATGAAAATTACTTGAAATGCTGGGATCAAACATTCTCCTTCATCATTGAAGATTGGCTGACTACTTGTAAATTTTAGAGATATATCCCTTGGTTCTCTTGCATCAATCATATTTTTGAATTTTTTCACTGCATCTATAAAACCTGCAGGAAATTCTTTAATGATATTTAAATTGTCAAAAATTAGGATTGTATCAATTAATCCGTATTGGAAAAACTGATATGTATCAGAGGGTGAAGCCTCTGGGAAGATTACCAGCTTTGTTAGCTGTTCTTTGTTAATGGGATAATATCCCAATATTGCTCTTTTGTCTAGAGTCCAATTTAGAACCAGATTTAAGGTTTCTCTACAGTTTGATCTGCAGACCCTTTTCTTGTCATTTATTTCGGCCCTTGTGGGAATATTTTTCATTAGTCCAGTCCTTTGGGCTTGGGCTGTTCTTTGGATTTGTACTGGAGCTTTTTCTGCTCTTTTTAGAATTTGCTCTGGATGGAGCACTTCATATTCTCTGAGGGATTCTTTTGCGTCTTCTATTGTCAAGAAACCTCCTTTATGAATAGTTTTGGGCTGATGGGTGAATGGTGCTGCTTTAGCCCAATCGTCGTAGACTCCTTTCATTGGGCCATTATAGATGACATAATATTTTTTTCCTGAGTTGATTTTTTAATTATTTCTGCCAAAGTTTTATTTTCAGAAATTTTTTCAATTTTTGGTTGGTCCACCACGCTTAGCTGGCTGAACTCTGATGGTGTTGCCAATATTGGTATTGAAGCAGGTAATGTTGCCTGCTGGGTTACTCTCATGGCTTCCATGGCCTTCTTGATGGATTGAATTTGAGCTCTTAGCTGATGACAGTGATTGCACCTTTCAAGCTCTTGTTCAAGCTTCTGGATTTCTTGATTCATTGTGTTGACAATGAACTCCATTCTCTTGTCAATGTATCTGCAATAATATTTTTATTTCCTTTAATGTACTCGATTTTTATCGGATATTGTAATAGAAACATTTGCCATCTTACCAGACGACCCTGATTATAGTCAGATTGTAAATTATATCTAATAAAACCTGTTAAATAACTTGAGTCTGTTCGTAATGTAAATTCCCTTGGAAGTAGATCAATCCTCCATTTCTTAATAGTTTTTATTGCTGCTAGAGTTTCTTTTTCATGGGTAGTATACCTCTGTTCTGTTGGTGTAAATGTTCCAGAAATATATCTGCATAGTAATTCCTTTGAGGAATGTTTAGAATCTAGTGATTCTTTTTCTTTGTTCAAGCTTTTTTCAGCTTTTTTAGCTTTTAGACAGCCTGACCAGGTCTTGTCTGAAGCATCTGTTTCTACTATTAAATAGTCATCTTCTTCCGGAATATAAAGTTCTGGAAGATTTTTACAAAGTTCTTTAATTTTTTGAATCTGCAGGCTATCCTTTTCTTCCCATTTCCAACTCTTTTTTATACTTATTTTTGAAAATAAGTTTTTAGTATAATCTGTTATATTCTTTAAAAATCCTTGATCAGAAATATAATTTATGCATCCTAAAATCTTTGTAATTGTTTTCTATCTTCCATTTTATCAGGAAATAAATCTACTTTTTCTAATACATTTGGTTGAAGTTTTAACTTCCCTTCAGTAGATAGAATTAATCCAAGAAATTCTATTTCTTATTTTGCTATCTTAGCTTTCTTTTTACTGAGGACTAAACCTTTTTCCTTACATCTTTCTAAGACAATTAGTAATTTTTGAAGATGATCTTCTTTATCTTGTTTTGTAAAGATTAGTATATCATCAATGTAAACTAGAACAAAATCATTTAAATCTTTTGAATTTTCTTCCATAAATCTCTGATAAATACCTGGAGCTTGTTTTAGTCCAAATGGTAGGACATTCCATTCGTAGAGTAAAACTCCTGTTGATTCTTTTGTTGGACAAGTAAAGGCAGTTAATTTCTTTGTTTCTTCGTCTAAACGAAGTTGCCAATATCCTGATTTTGCATCGAGCGATGAAAACCAAGTTGCTCCTTTGATTTTTTCTAGAATGGAATCCTTTCTTGGGAGCTTATGAGCATCTCCTATGGTTGCTTCATTCATTTTTTTATAATTAATAACCATTCTTCGTTTTCCTCTTTTAATTTCGTTATTGTTTTCAACATAGAAGGCTGGGGCCGCATGAGGGCTTTTACTTAGTCTTATAATTCCTTTATCCAAAAGATCCTTACATTCGGATGAAAATTCTTCCTTATCTCGAGCTGAATAGGGGATTCTATTTGGAACATTTATTTCCCTTGTAGGAACTTTTAGCTTAATACTTATTAATTCTTTGTTTGTATTTTTAATATCTAAAGGATTTTCAGCACAAACTTCATTTAAAAGTTCTTCTATTTTAATTTCAAGGTCATTTTTTGGAGTTTTTATCTGAAAATATAGGTTCAAATAACATTCTTCTAGAATAGAAAATATTTTGAATTTTAGAATTTCGTTTATAGTAGTAGTTGGGATTTTTATTAATTTTGCCCTTTGATTTAGAGAGGAATCATATGGGGCTTTTAGAACTATATATGTTAATTCTTGGATAAAAGGGTGATAAAGTTTAAGGAAATTATTTCCTATAATTAAATCTATTCCAGATTCTAATTTATATATAGCTGGAATGATGAATCTGTAATTTTGAATGAAGACTTCAATCATTTCTGCTTTAAAATTAATTTTGTGTATAGATTTATCGGCTATTCTAATTCTTAGTGGATTTTTTAATTTTTTCCAGTTAAGTTTTATATTTGAACTTGCAAAACATTTTGTTGCTCCTGTGTCTATGAAGGCATTAATAAATTTTTCTGTAATTTTTACAGTAATAAATGTAGCGCTATTACTCAGTTCCTGAGTTTGTCTCTGAGTCTGTTTCTGAGACATATTCAAAAATATATTTTAGTTCATCATCAGATTCTTCTAAAGGTTCCATAAAACAAGTTTTTGCGACTTCTAGTTGTTTAGTTAGGTCTTTTTTATCCTTCTTTTTTGGACATTCATTTGCATAATGTCCTTCTTCTTGACAATACCAACATTTACAGTTTTCTTTTTATTTGGGCAATAGTTCTTTTGTTTTTTATTGATACTTCTTTCCCTAAAATATCTCTTTTTCTCTAATTTGGATAATATTTTCTTTTTCTAAAATGATATTTTCTTTTTCTTTGGATATTTTTATAAGGATGGTATTTCCGAATATTTTTATTAGAACCATATTTTTGAGGAATTTTCGTTATCTTGACAACAAATTCTAATTATATTATTAAATCTTTTCTGAGTAGCTTCCTACATACAGCGTTCTTTTATTTCCTCTCTTATTGCAGATGTTGCTCCACCGAAATTATTTTCAATTGTTTTATTATTTATTTCTCTTATAAATCTTCCCATAATAATTTCATTAGCAGGATATGGAAGTTTTGTGATATACATGTTAAGATAATGATTTTTATCTTCTTCTTTTAATTTATAATAATATATTCTATATTCACAAATATAGGATTCTATATAGCATAGATCGAATATTTGAATATTGGCCAAGTGATTTTTTGCTTCTAAATACTCTTTTTCAGAAATTTCGGTTCTATAATTTATGACATTTTTTCCAAAAAATTCTTTGTATAGAACCCTCATTATGTGTGCTATTCTATCATAAGCTGTTGTTTTTTCAGCTAATTCTTCTATTATTTTATTATCTATTGATAACATATAATTTCTTATGGTTCCTTTAGTGTGGAAACCTATGAAGTTCCAAATATCCATTTCAGATAATTCATTTAATTTTGGGTTTGTATAAGCTTCTAACAGAAAAGAGTTCATCCAATCTTCGAAAATTTCTTTTTCGTTCTTTTTGCAATCTAGGTCAAGCATTTTTTCTCCTTCTAGCTCTTGAATTTTAGGAATGTATTTTGATGGTATTTTAGTATATTTCGAATTTTTGCTTATAAAACCTTTTTTGAAAGCATAATTTTCAAAACCTGTTTCCCATTTAAATTGGGTTTGATTATTATTCCCAGATGTTCCAGCTTCATCCTTTACTTGTACTGGATGTACTGGTTCTTCATCACTAGAATAGTCTAAAACATATTCTTCTCTTTCAGAAAAATCTAGTTCTTCTTTAATCTGAAAACCTTGTTCCATAAGATTATCTTCTTGAGCCATTTTTAATTGTTTAAAAAGCATTGTAACTTCTTCTAATTTTTCATCAATATTCATAATTTTAGAGGTGGTCTAATCTTTAGATTTGTTGTATCGATTTTATTTTGGACTTCTTCTTTTTTAGGAATTTCTTTTTGGAAATGTTTATCAAGTATTTGTTCAATTTTATTTATCATATTAGGTTCTTCCTTTTCTTTATTTTTCTGAAATTTTAGAGAAACTAATATTTCTTCAAGCATATCTATTATAGAATTTAATTGTGGATTAAAAGTATGATGAAGGTGGGGATAATTATCTCCCTGATAACATTTTTTAGAAACTCCATGTGAAATATAAGTTTTTTCGGGCTTTTGAAGTCCTTCAATAAAACTTATAGTAAAATAAAGATTTTGAGAAAAATCATTTTGTATTGATTTTAAGAATTCGGTGTCATTACAATTGACATTAGTTAAAATCATTAGTTTTTGATCTATTAATTTTGATAGATTAATTATTTCTTCTCTTAAATCTTCTAATTTACTAGTTTTTTCCATAAGGTGACGCTTTTCTTTGAAAAGGGCAACGGTTTTAAATTAAAAGTGTGGTTTTAGAATGAGTGGTTCAGATTTTGCCACATATCACATCTTTAAAATAACATCTTTACCATATATTTCACCAATGTTTAATATTCAAAATTATGAGCTGAACTACTATTTTCCTTTTATGTTCAGTGCTAGTAGTATTTTAATAGCTTTTCCTCATCATTTCCCTTGTGATTGTTTATATTCCTTTTTCTTTAGTAATGGAAAACAACACACATATGACGTAACCAACCAAAAGAGAACAAGACTCGTGTTTCTCACATTTTTCTTCCTACTTACCTTTATTCATTTAGCTTTTAACGCTCTGGACCAAGTCTTCACCATCTAAAAATTCTATGATGACCAAAATGACACAGCTTATGAAGCAATGACATGTTTCATGCTTAATTATACAATTTACATTTGGCCATAGGTGCATATCAACATCTACTTGCTAATTAACAATTGTTTTTGAAATGAATTTATTAATAGAACAGATTATTCAACTATCTCTTTCAGAAAGTTCATTTCAGACGCATAGCTACATTTAAAAAACTATGTCAACGTTAAAGTAGCTTGGATCTGAGATAGAAAGGATGAAGTTGAGACAGTTAACTGAGAAATAAACAAATCCATGCAAGGCAGGGAACACATAAACTGTTAAGAGTCAACTTCATTAAAAGAAGTCTAGTATGAATAAAATGACAGCAGATCGAGAAACGGCATAGATTATACAATTTTAATTTATATTTTTGCCATAGGTATTCGTCAGCATCAACTTGCTATTTAATAATGGCTTAAAGTTGAATGCATTAACATAACATAAACTAGTTATCTATTTTGCATAAGCCGAAATAGAACAAACTGTAGCTAATAACTTAATATCATATCATCAACTTAAAGTTAGCAAATAGACAATAACATTTTGACCTCTACCATACATTTCTAAATTCAGATGTATGATGAGCGGATAATTTGTATGCTTTTTGGCACTGTTTTTAGTATGTTTTTAGTAGTTTTAGTTGAGTTCTTAGTATATTTTTATTAGTTTTTAGTTAAAATTCACTTTTCTGGACTTTACTATGAGTTTGTGTGTTTTTCTGTGATTTCAGGTATTCTCTGGCTGAAATTGAGGGACCTGAGCAAAAATCTGATCCAGAGACTGAAAAGGACTGCAGATGCTGTTAGATTCTAACCTCCCTGCACTCGAAGTGGATTTTCTGGAGCTACAGAGGCCCAATTGGTGCGCTCTCAACGGCGTTGGAAAGTAGACATCCTGGGCTTTCCAGCAATATATGATAGTCCATACTTTGCCCAAGATTTGATGGCCCAAACCGGCGTTCAAAGTCACCTCAAGAAATTCCAGCGTTAAACGCCGGAACTGGCACCTGATTGGGAGTTAAACGCCCAAACTGGCATAAAAGCTGGCGTTTAACTCCAAGACAAGTCTCTACACGAAAATGCTTCATTGCTCAGCCCAAGCACACACCAAGTGGGCCCGGAAGTGGATTTTTATGTCATTTACTCTTCTTTGTACACCTTAGGCTACTAGTTTTCTATAAGTAGGACCTTTTACTATTGTAATAGGGAGCTAGATAGAGAGTCTTTTGATCATGTTTTGATGATTGAACTCACTTTGGGAGGCTGGCCATTCGGCCATGCCTAGACCTTGTTCTTATGTATTTTCAACGGTGGAGTTTCTACACACCATAGATTAAGGTGTGGAGCTCTGCTGTACCTCGAGTATTAATGCAATTACTATTGTTCTTCTATTCGATTCCGCTTGTTCTTTTACCAAGATATCACTTGTTCTTCAACTTGATGAAGGTGATGATTGACACCCATCATCATTCTCACCTATGAACAAGATGACTGACAACCATTCTTGTTCTACAAGCATTCAAGGCTTGGTGAATATCTCTTGGATTTCTGATTGCATGATGCATGGTTGATCGCCTGACAACCGAGTGCTCGCCTGACAAACGAGCCAGCCATTCCGTGAGATCAGAGTCTTCGTGGTATAGGCAAGAACTGATGGCGGCATTCAAGAGAATCCGGAAGGTCTAACCTTGTCTGTGGTATTCTGAGTAGGATTCAATGATTGAATGACTGTGACGTGCTTCAAACCTGTAACCTGCTGGGCGTTGGTGACAGACGCAAAAGAATCACTGGATTCTATTCCGGTAGGGGAGGGAACCACACCGGTGATTGGCAGTACTGTGACAGAGTGCGTGCATTAGCTTTCACTGCGAGGATGGGAGGTAGCCATTGACAACGGTGAAACCCTACACAAGCTTGCCATGGAAAGGAGTAAGAAGGATTGGATGAAGACAGTAGGAAAGCAGAGAGACGGAAGGGAAGGCATCTTCATACTCTTGTCTGAAGCTCTTACACCAATGATGTACATAAGTATCCCTATCCTTATCTTTTATGTTATTTTCGTTCATCACCATTATACATTTGAGTCTGCCTGACTGAGATTTACAAGATGACCATAGCTTGCTTCATACCACCAATCTCCGTGGGATCGACCCTTACTCGCGTAAGGTTTATTACTTGGACGACCCAGTGCACTTGCTGGTTAGTTGTGCGAAGTTGTGTTTATGCCATGGTAGTGAGCACCAAGTCTTTGGAGCCATTACTAGGGATTGTTTATGTTTTGAAAAGTATTGATCACAATTTCGTGCACCAAGTTTTTGGCGCCGTTGCCGGGGATTGTTCTTGAGTATGGACAACTGACGGTTCATCTTGTTGCTTAGATTAGGCATTTATTTTTTTTCGAAATTCTTGAAGATGAATTCTAGAGTTTCATGATGATTTGCTGAAATCTGGCTGGCTGTAAAGCCATGTCTAATTTCATTGGACCGAGGTTTCAACTTATCATCACAAGAGCTTGTTGATCTTGCTTTTGGAGCAGTGATCTGCTAAGGCTTGGCTGGCCTTTGGCCATGTCTAGTGTTTTGGACCGAAGCTTTCTTTGAAAGCTTGGCTGGCTGTGAAGCCATGTCTAATTCCTGGACCGGAGTCTTAGACTAACATTGCACTGATTCCTGGAATTCTCATTAAGAATTTTGATGTTTTCACTTAATTTTCGAAAAACACAAAAAAAAAAATTTAGAAAATCATAAAAACCAAAAATATTTCTTGCTTGAGTCTAGTGTCTCATCTTAAGTTTGGTGTCAATTGCATGCATTCATTCTTGTGTCTTAAGGATCTTCAAGTAATTCTTGATGATTTCTTACTCTGATCTTTGAATTCTCTTGACTTGAGTGTTTATGTGTCTCATGTAGTGTCAGTAGTATACAAACTGCTAAGTTTGGTGTCTTGCATACATTGTTATTTGATTCTTGTTGCATTTTGATTATTAAAAATCCAAAAATATTTTTAATTTGTGTCTTTTCAAGTCAATAATACAGAGAATTGAAGATTCAGAACATACTGCAGAGGAATTATACAGAAAAAGCTGGGCATTCGAAAATGCCCAGTGAAGAAGGCAGACTGGCGTTTAAACGCCAGCCAGGGTACCTGGTTGGGCGTTTAACGCCCAAAAAGGGTGCATTTTGGGCGTTAAACGCCAGAATGGATGCCATTCTGGGCGTTTAACGCCAGGATGGTGCTAGGGGGAAGATTTTGTTTTCAAAATCAATTTTTTCAAGTTTTCAAAGTTTTTCAAAATCAAATCTTTTTCAAATCATATCTTTTCAATCAAATGTTTTCAAAATTAATTTCTTTCCTTCTTCAAAGATACTTACTAACAATTAATGATTTGATTGAACATCTCAAATTTGTTGCCTTTTCTGTTGAGAAAGGTTTAATGTTTGAATCATATCTTTTCTTGTTAGGCAAGTCATTAATTTTTAAAATCAAATCTTTTCAAAATAGTTTTCAAATCAAATCTTTTTAAAATGTTTTTCAAATCATATCTTCTCAATCACATTTTTTTAAAACCAATCATATCTTCCTAATCACATCTTTTTCAAAATAAGTTTTCAATCAAATCTTTTTAACTTCTAATTTCAAATCCTTTTTCAAAAATCACTTGACTTCTTTTCCACTTTTGTTTTCGAAAATCAATTAGTGTTTTTCAAAAATGTTTTCAAATTATTTTAATTAATTTTCGAAAAATTACTTCCCTCCTTCTCACATCCTTCTATTTATGGAGTACCACTCCTTCTCAATGCACAATTCGAACCTTATCTAAGTAAAGTTCGAATTTTTCTTCTCCTTCTTCTTTCTATTTCTCTTTTCCTCTGACACCTCAAGGAATCTCTATACTGTGACATAGAGGATTCCACATTTTCTTGTTCTCTTCTCTTTCATATGAGCAGAAGCAAAGACAAAGGCATTCTTGTTTAAGCTAACCCTGAACTCGAAAGGACCTTGAAGAGAAAGCTAAGAGAAGCCAAAGCACAACTCTCTTTAGAGGACCTGACCGAATTCTTCAAGGAAGAAGAAGACATGGCAGCCGAAAACAACAATAATGCAAACAATGCAAGGAAGGTGCTGGGTGACTTTACTGCACCTACTCCTGATTTTTATGGGAGAAGCATCTCTATCCCTGCCATTGGAGCAAACAACTTTGAGCTTAAGCCTCAATTGGTTTCTCTAATGCAACAGAATTGCAAGTTCCATGGACTTCCAGTGGAAGATCCTCATCAGTTCTTAGCTGAATTCTTGCAAATCTGTGACACAGTCAAGACTAATGGGGTTGACCCTGAGGTCTATAGACTGATGCTATTCCCTTTTGCTGTAAGAGACAGAGCTAGGATATGGTTGGACTCTCAACCTAAAGAAAGCCTGGACTCTTGGGAAAAGCTGGTCAATGCCTTCTTGGCAAAGTTCTTTCCACCACAAAGATGGAGTAAGCTTAGAGTGGAAGTCCAAACCTTCAGACAGAAGGATGGAGAATCCCTCTATGAAGCTTGGGAAAGATACAAACAATTGATCAGAAGATGTCCCTCTGACATGCTTTCTGAATGGAGCATCGTAGGTATTTTCTATGATGGTCTCTCTGAACTATCCAAGATGTCTTTGGATAGCTCTGCTGGAGGATCTCTTCATCTGAAGAAGACGCCTACAGAGGCTCAAGAGCTCATTGAAATGGTTGTAAATAACCAATTCATGTACACTTCTGAAAGGAATCCTGTGAACAATGGGACAAGTTAGAAGAAAGGAGTTCTTGAGATTGATGCTCTGAATGCCATATTGGCTCAGAACAAAATATTGACTCAACAAGTCAATTTGATTTCTCAAAGTCTGTCTGGAATGCAAAATGCACCAAGCAGTACTAAGGAGGCTTCATCTGAGGAAGAAGCTTATGATCCTGAGAACCCTTCAATGGAAGAGGTGAATTACCTAGGAGAACCCTATGGTAACACCTATAATTCTTCATGGAGAAATCACCCATATCTCTCATGGAAGAATCAAGAGAGGCCTCAACAAGGTTTCAATAATAATGGTGGAAGCAACAGGTTTAACAATGGCAAACCTTTTCCATCATCTTCTCAGCAACAGACAGAGAATCCTAAGCAGAACCCCTCTGACTTAGCAACCATGGTCTCTGATCTAATTAAAACCACTCAAAGTTTCATGAATGAAACAAGGTCCTCCATTAGAAATTTGGAAGGACAAGTGGAACAGCTGAGCAAGAAAGTTACTGAACTCCCTCCAAGTACTCTCCCAAGCAACACAGAAGAAAATCCAAAAGGAGAGTGCAAAGCCATCAATATGGCCGAATTTGGAGAGGAAGGGGAGGAAGTGAACGCCACTGAGGAAGACCTCAATGGGCGTGCACTAGCCTCCAATGAGTTCCCCAATGAGGAACCATGGGAATCTGGGACTCAAAATGAGACCATAGAGATTCCATTGGACTTACTTCTGCCTTTCATGAGTTCTGATGAGTATTCTTCCTCTGAAGAGGATGAGTATGTCACTGAAGAGCAAGTTGCTAAATACCTTGGAGCAATCATGAAGCTAAATGACAAGTTATTTGGAAATGAGACTTGGGAGAATGAACCTCCTTTGCTCACCAAAGAATTGGATGACTTGTCTAGGCAGAAATTACCTCAAAAGAGACAAGACCCTGGGAAGTTTTCCATACCTTGTACCATAGGCACCATGACCTTCAAGAAGGCTCTGTGTGACTTAGGGTCAAGTGTAAACCTCATGCCTCTCTCAGTAATGGAGAAGCTAGGGATCTTTGAGGTACAAGTTGCAAGAATCTCATTAGAGATGGCAGACAACTCAAGAAAACAAGCTCATGGACTTGTAGAGAATGTCTTGGTAAAGGTTGAAGACCACTACATTCCTGCTGATTTCATAGTCCTAGAGACTGGGAAGTGCATGGATGAAACATCATCCTTGGCAGACCCTTCCTAGCCACAGCAAAAGCTGTGATTGATGTTGATAGAGGTGAACTGATCATTCAAGTGAATGAAGAATCCTTTGTGTTTAAGGCTCAAGGATATCCCTCTGTCACCATAGAGATGAAGCATGAAGAGCTTCTCTCAAATCAGAGTCAAGAAGAGCCCCCACAGTCAAACTCTAAGTTTGGTGTTGGGAGGCCACAACCAAACTCTAAGTTTGGTGTTGAACCCCCACATTCAAACTCTAAGTTTGGTGTTGGGAGGTTCCAACATTGCTCTGAGTATCTGTGAGGCTCCATGAGAGCCCTCTGTCAAGCTACTGACATTAAAGAAGCGCTTGTTGGGAGGCAACCCAATGATTATAATTTATATAGTTTCTTTTATTATTTTATTTTTTTTGTAGGTTGATGATCATAAGAAGTCACAAAATCCATTGAAAAAGCAAAAACAAAATGAAAAACAGGAAGAAAAACAGCACACCCTGGAGGAAGAAGCTGCTGGCGTTCAAACGCCAGTAAGCCTAGCAATTGGGCGTTTAACGCCCAGTCTGGCACCATTCTGGGCATTTAATGCCAGAAAGGGGCACCAGACTGGCGTTAAACGCCAGAAAAGGGCAAGAACCTGGCATTAAACGCCAGGAATGGGCACCAGCCCGGCGTTTAATGCCAGAAATGGCTCAAAACGTGATTTTGAGCAACATTTGGTGCAGGGATGACTTTTTCTTGACACCACAGGATCTGTGGACCCCACAGGATCCCCACCAACCCCACCACCACTCTATCTCTTCTTCCCCCATTCACCAATCACCTCAACTCCTCTTCCCCAAAAACCCTTCACCTATCAAATCCCATCTTTCTCTTAACCACTCACCTCCATCCTTCATAAAACCCCACCAACCTCACCCTTCAAATTCAAACCACTTTCCCTCCCAAACCCACCCAATATGGCCGAACCCCATCTCCCCTCTCTCCTATAAATACCCTTCTTCACTCCTTCATTTTCACACAACCAAAACACCACTTCTCCCCCTCCTTGGCCGAATACACCACCATCTTCCTCTTCCTCATTTCTTCTTCTTCTATTCTCTTCTTTCTTCTTTTGCTCGAGGACGAGCAAACATTTTAAGTTTGGTGTGGTAAAAGCGCTGCTTTTTCGTTTTTCCATAACCATTATGGCATCCAAGGCCGGAGAAACCTCTAGAAAGAGGAAAGGGAAGGCAAAAGCTTCCACCTCCGAGTCATGGGAGATGGATAGATTCATCTCAAGGGTGCATCAAGACCACTTCTATGAAGTTGTGGCCTTGAAGAAGGTGATCCCCGAGGTCCCCTTTTCACTCAAAAAGGGTGAATATCCAGAGATCCGCCATGAGATCCAAAGAAGAGGTTGGGAAGTACTTACCAACCCCATTCAACAAGTTGGAATCTTGATGGTTCAAGAGTTCTATGCCAATGCATGGATCACCAAGAGCCATGATCAAAGTATGAACCCGAATCCAAAGAATTATCTTACTATGGTTCGGGGGAAATACTTGGATTTTAGTCCGGAAAGTGTGAGGGTGGCGTTCAACTTGCCTATGATGCAAGGAGATGAACATCCTTACACAAGAAGGGTCAACTTTGATCAAAGGTTGGACCAAGTCCTCACAGTCATATGTGAAGAGGGCGCACAATGGAAGAGAGATTCAAGAGGCAAGTCGGTTCAATTGAGAAGGCATGACCTCAAACCCGTGGCTAGAGGATGGTTGGAGTTTATCCAACGCTCAATCATCCCCACTAGCAACCGGTCCGAAGTTACTCTAGACCGGGCCATCATGATCCATAGCATCATGATTGGAGAAGAAGTGGAAGTTCATGAGATTATAGCCCAAGAACTCTACAAGGTGGCGGATAAGTCCTCTACCTTGGCAAGGTTAGCCTTTCCTCACCTCATTTGTCACCTCTGTTATTCAGTTGGAGTTGACATAGAGGGAGACATCACCATTGATGAGGATAAGCCCATTACCAAGACAAGGATGGAGCACACAAGAGACCCCTCTCATCATGAGATCCCTGAGATGCCTCAAGGGATGCACTTTCCTCCACAAAACTATTGGGAGCAACTAAACACCTCCCTAGGAGAATTGAGTTCCAACATGGGACAACTAAGGGTGGAGCACCAAGAACACTCCATTCTCCTCCATGAAATAAGAGAAGATCAAAGAATCATGAGAGAGGAGCAACAAAGGCAAGGAAGAGACATTGAGGAGCTCAAGCACTCCATAGGACCTTCAAGAGGAAGGAAGAGCCGCCATCACTAAGGTGGACCCGTTCCTTGATTTCCTTGTTCTCTATTCTTCTGTTTTTCGAATTTTTATGCTTATGTTTATCCATGTTTGTGTCTTGTGATCATTAGTGTCTTAGTGTCTATGCCTTAAAGTTATGAATGTCCTATGAATCCATCACCTTTCTTAAACAAAAACGTGCTTAATTGAAAAGGAAAAGAATTGCATGAATTTTGAATTTTATAACAGTTTAATTATTTTGATGTGGTGGCAACACTTTTGTTCTCTGAATGTATGCTTGAACAGTGCATATGTCTTTTGAATTTGTGGTTCATGAATGTTGGCTCTTGAAAGAATGATGAAAAAGGAGACATGTTACTGAGGATCTGAAAAATCATAAAAATGATTCTTGAAGCAAGAAAAAGCAAAAAAAAAAAATTTCGAAAAAAAAGGGAGAAGAAAGAAAAAAAAAAGAGAAAAAAAAAGAAATAAAGATGTGATCCAAAGCAACAAGAGTGTGCTTAAGAACCCTGGACACCTCTAATTGGGGACTTTAGCAAAGCTGAGTCACAATCTAAAAAGGTTCACCCAATTATGTGTCTGTGGCATGTATGTATCCGGTGGTAATACTGGAAGACAGAGTGCTTTGGGCCACAGCCAAGACTCAATAAAGTAGCTATGTTCAAGAATCATCATACTTAACTAGGAGAATCAATAACACTATCTGGATCCTGAGTTCCTAAAGAAGCCAATCATTCTGAGTTCCAAAGGATAAAGTGAGATGCCAAAACTATTCAGAGGCAAAAAGCTAAAAGCCCCACTCATCTAATTAATACTGATCTTCATAGATGTTTTTGGAGTTCATTGCATATTCTCTTCTTTTTATCCTATTTGATCTTTAGTTGCTTGGGGACAAGCAACAATTTAAGTTTGGTGTTGTGATGAGCGGATAATTTGTATGCTTTTTGGCACTGTTTTTAGTATGTTTTTAGTAGTTTTAGTTGAGTTCTTAGTATATTTTTATTAGTTTTTAGTTAAAATTCACTTTTCTGGACTTTACTATGAGTTTTTGTGTTTTTCTGTGATTTCAGGTATTCTCTGGCTGAAATTGAGGGACCTGAGCAAAAATCTGATCCAGAGACTGAAAAGGACTGCAGATGCTGTTGGATTCTGACCTCCCTGCACTCGAAGTGGATTTTCTGGAGCTACAAAAGCCCAATTGGCGCGCTCTCAACGGCGTTGGAAAGTAGACATCCTGGGCTTTCCAGCAATATATGATAGTCCATACTTTGCCCAAGATTTGATGGCCCAAACCGGCGTTCAAAGTCACCTCAAGAAATTCCAGCGTTAAACGCCGGAACTGGCACCTGATTGGGAGTTAAACGCCCAAACTGGCATAAAAGCTGGCGTTTAACTCCAAGACAAGTCTCTACACGAAAATGCTTCATTGCTCAGCCCAAGCACACACCAAGTGGGCCCGGAAGTGGATTTTTATGTCATTTACTCTTCTTTGTACACCTTAGGCTACTAGTTTTCTATAAGTAGGACCTTTTACTATTGTAATAGGGAGCTAGATAGAGAGTCTTTTGATCATGTTTTGATGATTGAACTCACTTTGGGAGGCTGGCCATTCGGCCATGCCTAGACCTTGTTCTTATGTATTTTCAACGGTGGAGTTTCTACACACCATAGATTAAGGTGTGGAGCTCTGCTGTACCTCGAGTATTAATGCAATTACTATTGTTCTTCTATTCGATTCCGCTTGTTCTTTTACCAAGATATCACTTGTTCTTCAACTTGATGAAGGTGATGATTGACACCCATCATCATTCTCACCTATGAACAAGATGACTGACAACCATTCTTGTTCTACAAGCATTCAAGGCTTGGTGAATATCTCTTGGATTTCTGATTGCATGATGCATGGTTGATCGCCTGACAACCGAGTGCTCGCCTGACAAACGAGCCAGCCATTCCGTGAGATCAGAGTCTTCGTGGTATAGGCAAGAACTGATGGCGGCATTCAAGAGAATCCGGAAGGTCTAACCTTGTCTGTGGTATTCTGAGTAGGATTCAATGATTGAATGACTGTGACGTGCTTCAAACCTGTAACCTGCTGGGCGTTGGTGACAGACGCAAAAGAATCACTGGATTCTATTCCGGTAGGGGAGGGAACCACACCGGTGATTGGCAGTACTGTGACAGAGTGCGTGCATTAGCTTTCACTGCGAGGATGGGAGGTAGCCATTGACAACGGTGAAACCCTACACAAGCTTGCCATGGAAAGGAGTAAGAAGGATTGGATGAAGACAGTAGGAAAGCAGAGAGACGGAAGGGAAGGCATCTTCATACTCTTGTCTGAAGCTCTTACACCAATGATGTACATAAGTATCCCTATCCTTATCTTTTATGTTATTTTCGTTCATCACCATTATACATTTGAGTCTGCCTGACTGAGATTTACAAGATGACCATAGCTTGCTTCATACCACCAATCTCCGTGGGATCGACCCTTACTCGCGTAAGGTTTATTACTTGGACGACCCAGTGCACTTGCTGGTTAGTTGTGCGAAGTTGTGTTTATGCCATGGTAGTGAGCACCAAGTCTTTGGAGCCATTACTAGGGATTGTTTATGTTTTGAAAAGTATTGATCACAATTTCGTGCACCAATGTACCAAACCAATCATTTATGCACTTTAAATTACAGAAGAAATAAGTAGGTGGCAGTGGCTAAAGATTTAAGTTTTTAGAAATAATCGCATTCTAAATGTTGTAATTTGTTTAATTAACAGGCGGGAACAGAGTAGAAATTCTTGGCTTAGTTTGGTATTAAGGTGAGAATGGGATAGAATCCTAAAAAATTGTAATCTTAAAGTCTTACTGGGGCAATAGGAAATGGTAGGCCTATGACAAAGAACAGGACATTCATATGTATATTTTGCAACAATACAAGCAAACGGAGCAAAAGAAGAATTTATTTCCTATAAGTGTTGACAATGAATGCCATTTAATTTATTGCAGGCCAGAGTATCTTCACAATAGGCCAAAATAAAGACAAAATAATATGAAGATTGGAGAGTCAACCTATAGGTTATGGAAATTCCTAAGTTCCATTTCTAATAAATAGAAGGTCCAATAAGATGTCAATTTGAGAACTAATATGATATATCCTGTGTTTTAAATTTTCTTCCTAGAAGCTGTACTGCATCATCCAAACTAAACAGCCAACACAATGTTATTAGTTGTTGGGGCCAATATAATACCTGTATAAGTTTCTTTTGTTTATTATATGTTTTTGTATTAAAAAATAAAAAATAAACTTGAACATTATAATAAAAAAATTATTTGATTAGTTTGGTATCTGTATCTTCAAATGAAATCCAAAGTTTTAACATGCAATCAACAAAGTGACACATTGACACATACTATTACCATGTCGTATTAGGGCTTTTAAAAGTTTGTGCTCATTATTACTACTTCATCTTCAAAAGTCAATATCTGCTAACAGACCCAAATTCATTAACCCTATATGTAAGTTAGAAAATTCAAATACATGATCTCATTATTATGCGTCTTTAATAGTAAGATCATATATCAACAGCACAACATGAACATGATCAAAGAAGAGTACCTTTGAACACTCAAACCAAACAATTTCATGTCTAGGAAATGGAGCTCTACCTATCCTACCAGAGTGAATTTATGAAATTTGGCTACTCGAACATTAAACTAAAAAGCTTTAATATGTGATTGCAGTCACAACTGCAGTTGTGTTGCAAGCAAAAAAATTGCAGGGAAACAAACAAGAAAGGCCATAATTTGCCACTGCAAGGCAAATGCGGTGGGCCGGGCAATCATAAGATTTTTCATAAAATTCAATAGGACAAACCTAATAAAAAATAAAAGTAGGAAGAACACATACTCTTCAGCACCCTGATCTGGATAATTTAGTGGACCTGGATAAGGTGATGACAACGGCATAGTCACTTGGTCTTGTTGGCAATCAAGCTTGGACGTTGACTATTTTGATCTTCATACGTTGACTATTTTGATCGATGTCAATGACATCAAACTTCTGTTATTTGATGTTCATAGTCACTTGGTCTTGTTGGCAATCAAGCTTGGACGTAGGATGGCCACAGTAATCAGGTTGGTTGCTATTCCAAAATGGGTAACTAATGTTCTTGAAGGTGCCACAGGTAAAAGGTGCACAATCTGTGTAACCTTCAACATCACCAGCACTATATGTTGGCAACAAGAGTGATGAAAAGAAAACAAAGGCCTTGATGAAAGTAGGTGGAAGTGGAGGAAGAAGAAGAAGAGGACGAGTCATTTTCTTGTATGATTTTGAAAAAACAATGGATAACGTGCTGTATTTTGGGGAAAGATACCATTTTGCAAAACGACTAGGAAACTACTCCTAAATACACTAATCAAGTGCCAAAACTGTTCGGTATCTCGGGTACTGGACGGTTCGGAGTGGTTCTCGATTGATCTGGTGGGGTGCGGCCTGGGATTAGGTTGCGAAGGTGAGGCTGGTGGACCGACGTTTCGGGCTCTCGATGTGAAGGGAGTGTCACCTGCAAAGACACTCCGACGCCCAAGTCAGTAGAGTGTGCAGACGAAAAAGGGGTAGAGTGATGTATTACATACTTTGGGGGAGGGGTAAGACCCTCCCCTTATATACCATGTTAGAAGTGGGTCCCACAAGGATTGAACTCACTTTCCTCGAAGCTTCCTTGTATAGCTGTGGAGGCTAGCTGTCCCGGACGCGTGTCTGGGTCGGCGAGTGAGTGCCTCACACCCGACCGTCCGGGTCGGGTAGGCCCATGTCCTTTTGGGCCGGGCCGTAACAATGCCCCCAATGCGCCAGCTATAGTCGCGTGGACTGTTGGTGGCGTGTTATCTCTTTTCTCACGCGTTGTCGTCAGGTCGGCCGTCCGTGGAGGGGACGTGCCTCTTGCGCGCATGCCTGTTTGTTGCTGGGGTGATCATCTGTCGCCTCGTTTCTTGCGTAGAGCATTAAATGCTCATAATGGGTTAAAAACCCCGCGCGCAAAGACTGTTTTGTCCCTAGCCTTTTCGCACTTTTTTGGAGTAGCAGTTTTAAAACCGTTCTGTATTCATTCACTTCAACTCATTCCCATATCTTCATTTCAAATCTCCATCTTCTCCCTTTTCTGAAATTTTCAGGGTGTTGTTCTTGCCTTCCTGTGCGTCCGCTTCTCTTCCTTCTTCAAATCCTCAGAACCAACTTAGGTAAGCAATTGTTTCTTTATTTCCTGTTTTGTGTTTGTCTTTGCCATTGTTTCCTGTTGCATGCTATTTGTTTGATCTTGCATGCCACATAGCCCTTAGCGTCAAGTAGGTGTGTTAGGGGGGTTACCATTCCAGGGTAGGCTTTTGTTAGGGTTCAGCTTTAGCCGTGCTTAATTTTAGTTGTAGAGTAGGCAAAGTGTGGTTTCTGGGTTTTTTCGAGCTCCCGACCTCATAGACTAATCGAGTGGTACCCCCACTGCAGGTATGCCTTGCGTTGTCGCCCGGGCTTCTACCTCCGATGCGGGTTATGACCTGTACGCTTGGGTGGTTTCCGACCTCAGGGACTCCCCGAACCAGATGGGTGAGGAGGAGCTTACCGAGTTCCGTCAGGCCGAATACCTGTGCGGGGGCATTGACGAGGAGGCCAACTATGATGTTTACGTTCCTGCTCCTCATGAGCGGTTATACGAGCTCAACTTCCATGCCCCCCGGGTTGCCGACTGGATTTGGTTTTACAAAGCCATGTTCACCTAAGTGGGGATTCGTATCCCCTTCTCCGCCTTCCAAATGGGGCTCCTTAGTCGGATCTCCGTGGCGCCATCGCAGCTGCATCCGAACAGTTGGGCTTCAATCCACTGTTTCGAGATGGTATGTGAGTATTTGGAGCTGCCGGTGTCCGTCGACGTCTTCCTTTATTTCTTTAACCTTATGAACCCTTCCAAGGAGGGGAAGGCGAGGAAGGGGTTTATGTCCTTCCGATCTGCCCAGGGATGAAGGATATTTGGCTTGTTCGAAGACTCTTACCATGGGTTCAAGGACAAATATTTTAAGGTACGGTCGGTTAAGGGTCGCCACCCTTTTTGGTTGTCGTTGGAGGGAGAACGCCTCATCCCGACGTATTGGAGTTTCGGGGCGGGGTCCAACGCCTTTATCAAGGTGACTTACAAGGGGATGTCGGCCGTGGACCGAAAAATTGCCGACGTGTTGTGGGCTATTTTTGGGAGAAATCATGTGAATCTCCACCTCCTTATGGGTAGCCGAGAGGTCGCTTGGGATTATATTCGTGAGTTGTTTACGTCGTGTTATTTTTTGCATGGTTGCTTCTTTTGGTTTGGTGTGCAGATTATTGTCTAACTTGTTCATTTCTTGTTGTAGTGGGAATGTCTGCCGAAGTGACCGGCCTTGAAAACTTGTTCAAGACTTTCTTGGCAGAAAGTGATGGGGAGAAAGCCGACGAGCAATCGGTAGTTCCTCCCGGGAACGAGGGGGAACAAGCGGCGCCCACACTTCGTGACGTTGTCATGTTGGACAAGCTTGTCAATGCGACATGTGATTCCCCGGTTCTTGAGGAAATGGCTGGTACCGGGCACTCGTCTTCCGCTCAACAGGCTGAGGATGATGACTTGAGGGTCATTCCTACTCCTAAGAGGCAAAGGTCGCATTCTAGTCCTGAAGGAGTTCTTACCGTGATGGAGAGGAACTTCGATGTCGGGTCGTTTATAGACTCCCAATTACTTCCCGGCACGGAGGAACACTTCCATGGTACTGACCTTGTGGGGCAGGCACGATGGATGTATCGCACCCTTCTCTGCGGTGCCACCATAGCTCGAAAGGCTGAGTTCGAGTTGTCGGGTATGGCGTCGCGGCGTCGCTGCGTCGGAAGCTCGAGACTACTGCCACGGCCAACAATAAACACAAGGCTCAAGTTGATACACTCCAGGGGCAGCTAACCGAGGCGAAGAAGAAGCTCAAGACTGCCGAGGAGAAGACCGCGTCCGCTGAAGAAAAGTTGAAGACTGCCGATGCCTCCGTATCTCGTCTGACTGAACGGGAGATGACTCTGAAGAGTCAGCTGAGTGCCGCGCAAGGTCGAGTGATCACCTTGGAAAAGAAACAGGATACGGCCATCACGGCTGCTAAGACTGCTCAGGACGAGGCTGAGGGACTCAGGAAGAAGCACAAGGAGGTTAGAGAGCAAGGAAAGAGTGCGATCTTCATGACTGAGGAGGCTCTTCAAGCTCAGGTGAAGATCATGGCTCCGGACTTTGACACATCGATAATCGGGGTTTTCAAGATGATTAAGGACGGCAAGATTGTCGATATGCCTAGGAAGTGAGCTCTTGTACCTTGTGTTTTTCGTGGCCTTGTTGTAGAACTTTTGAAACTTTTTGTCATACTCTATTAGCCGTTTGGTCGGTTTGTGGATATCACATTTTTCAGTTTATTTAGTAGTATACGTTTTGTTTCGTTTCCGTTTGCCCATTGCTCGTTTATTCATTTACCGTTGTGTTGGTATCTTTGGCCAGGCCATGTCGTGGCTTTATTATTATCGTGGCTGTTTGTTATGGTTTTTTGACTTGGTTGACTCCCGGGGTGATCAATCCCGGGCTGCCGTGTCGTTACCCAGTTCACCGTTTGTTATGAGGAACGTTTGTTGTGTAGTTGAGGAAAAGTAAAAGGAAAAACTTGTTAAGTAAATATTAATCGGCAATAAAATAGGTCTATAGCCATGGTAAGAGTTTTAGGAACAGTGAATTACTAAACCTATCGAATCTGCATGGCCGGTGCGCTTGAGCTATGAATAAAATCTCCTCAAGTTGCTTGCATTCCATGTTCTCAGTATCTCCTTGCCGTCGAGCTTCTCCAATTTGTAGGCGCCTTTGCCGAGCGCCTCTTTGACACTATAGGGGCCTTCCTAATTTGTCGCTAATTTTCCTTCCCCCCCGGGTCGGTAGCCCTATGTCGTTGCATCGCAAGACCAGGTCATTTTTCTCGAACTCCCTCTTGAGTACTTTGGTGTTGTAACGCAGGGTCATTCTCTGCTTCAACGCTATTTCTGTCAAATGGGCCATTTCTCTGGCCTCGTCTATCAGGTCTTTCTCCACTGCTTCTTCTATTCCCTTTAGGAGTAGCCGCGGGCTCGGCTCGCCGATTTCCACGGGTATCATCGCGTCCACCCCGTATGTCATGCGGAAGGGGGTTTCCCCCGTTCAGGACTGCTCGGTTGTTCGGTAAGACCAAAGAACAGAAGCGAGTTCATCGGCCCATGTACCTTTTTTGTCACCCAGCTGCTTCTTGAGGCCCTGTAAAATGACCTTATTGGCGGACTCGACTTGCCCATTCGTCTGGGGGTGCTCTACTGAGGAGAAATTCTGCTTTATACCCAGGCCATTGAGGAATTCTATGAACTTTTTGTCGGTGAATTACGTCCCGTTATCTGAGATGACAACTTCCGGGATGCCAAATCGAGTTATCACCTGCCTCCACATGAACTTTCGACAATTGGATGAAGATATGCTGGCCAGTGGTTCGGCCTCTATCCATTTGGTGTAGTAGTCGATGGCGACTATAAGATACTTGACTTGTCCTGGGCCAACCGGGAAGGGTCCTAAGAGGTCCACTCCCCATTGTGCAAAGGGTCGGGAGGTCGTCAGCAGGCTAAGTTCGGAAGCTGGTGCTCTGTGAAAGTTGGCGTTCTCTTGGCATTTTGCGCATTTCTTCACAAATTCTTTGGAATCTTCCATCATCGATGGCCAGTAGTATCCAGCCCGGATGAGTTTTCTCGCCAAGGCTTTACCCCCGATATGGTGGCCGCAGCATCCTTCGTGGACTTCCCTAAGCACGTAATCCGTCTACCCGAGGTGTAAGCACTTCAATAGGGGTTGGCTGAGTCCTCTCTTAAACAGTTGTCCCTGTATGGTCGTGTATTTGGCTGCCTCCCTTCTCAACGCTTTGGCTGCTTTCTCATCGTCAGGTGGAGGGTGATTGCTGGTTCCTTCAGCACACCTTGGATGAGAGATCGGTTGCCCGTCCCTGGTTTTGTGCTTGCTAACTTGGATAGGAGGTCTGCTCGTGTGTTCCTTTCCCTTGGAACATGTTGAACCATGACTTCCTCGAACTGATTGCTCAATTCCCTAACCTTTTCCAGATACTTTTGCAGCAGCGAGTCTCTAGCTTGGTAGCTCCCGTTTACTTGCGAGGTGACGACCTGCGAGTCGCTGCACACCTCCAATCTCGTTGCCCCGACTTCACGAGCTAAGGTCAGGCCCCTCAAAAGGGCCTCGTATTCCGCTTGGTTGTTTGATACTGGGAACTCAAATTTGATCGATTGCTCGTATACGACTCCGGCAAGATTTTCCAAGATGACCCCGGCTCCTCTGGACTTTTGGTTGGAGGCTCCGTCTACGTAGAGTCTCCACCGTATGCCCGTTTCCTCGGTGGGGTCCCCCGGGACTTCTGCCAAGAAGTCGGCCATTGCTTGTGCCTTAATTGCGTGTCGGGGCTCATACCGCAGGTCGTACTGGGAGAGTTCAATGGCCCAAGTCATCATCCTTCCCGCTAAATCGGGTTTTGGAGTACTTGACGGATTCCCTGATCCGTTCTCATGACTATCTGGTGGCCTTGGAAGTATTGTCTTAGTCTGCGGGAGGAGGCCAAGAGTGCCAGTGCCAGTTTTTCTAGTTTGCTGTACTGGTCGGACTTCGGGCTTGACGGCCAGACGGTGTGACATGAGATGAAGGTCTATGCCCGGCATGTTGGCTGGCGTCCAGGCGAACAGATCACCATTGGCCCTGATCATTTCTATCAAGGGCTCTTTCAATTCATAGGGGAGGTTTCTATTTACGAACGTGAACTTTTCCTCCGTGTCCCCGACCCTAAACTTCTCCAGATCCCCCTCTGGCTTGGGTCTGGGCTTGTCATCGACCCTAGCATCTAGGTCGGCGAGGAACACTCCTGATGCTTCTTTGGATTTTTCCTCAAGGAGAGACTGGCGTTGTCGCAAGCGACTACCGTTTCTAACTCTCCTTTAATGGATCCCACAGATCCGTCGTCTATGACAAACTTCATCACTAGTAGCTTTGTACTGATCACCGCCCCAACATCGTTGATGGTCTTCCTTCCTAGGATGATGTTGTAGGCCGTGGAGTCCCTCAGAACTACAAACTCAGCCATTACCGATCTCCTTGCCTGTCCTTGCCCCACGAAGATCGGTAGGGAGATTATCCCGTCTGACTTGATGAAGTGATCACCTAGCCCTACGACACCGTGCTGGTGAGTCGTTAGGTCAGCGTCCCGCAGGCCTAATGCGTCGAACACATTGCGAAACATAATGTTCGAATCTGCCCCCGTGTCTATAAGGATTCGTTTGACGAGACCGGTTCCGACCCTGGCCGTGATAACCATGGGGGGACTTTCCAGGACCTCGTCGAACCATTGGTCTTCTGGACCAAAAGATACTGGTGGGGCTCTTTTGGGGGTTCACGAAGATGAGGAGGAGATCGCCAGTACTTTGGCATCTTTTTTGTGCACCGATCTCGACCTTGGAGCCGTGTTTCTCGCGGTTACTACATTCACTACGGTAAGGCCGTGGTCGTCGTCCCTTGGCTCCGGCCGTTGCTTCACTGTTCGGGTCTTGTCTTCCCCATCGTGGTCGCGATTTCATCGTCTCGGCTCTCTGATGAGGTGGGAGAATTCGGCTAGTTTTTCGTCCCTGATTGCTTGTTCCAGTGCGTCTTTCAGGTCGAAGCAGTCCTGCGTTTTATGTCTATAGCCCTTATGGTAATCATAGTAGAGGTTCTTGTTCCTACCAGTTCGGTCCTTCAGAGGTTGGGGCTTTGATAAGATTCCCTTTTCGGCTATTTGTTGATAAACTTCTATGATGGGGAGAGCGAGAGGAGTGTAGTTGGTGAATTTTCCAACACGAGAAAATGTTCTGGATGCCTTGCTCGGTCCGCTGTCTCTGGCATGCTCCTTCTGTCTTTCTCCGTTGCCGTGCTGCCTAGGTTGAGTGTAGGAGGGTTGTCGCTTGTTCGCGGCCACAACTCGACTGACCTCCTCGTCATTAATGTATTCACGAGCTACCGTCTGGATTTCTTGCATCGTCTAGACTGGCTTTGTGGTGAGGTGCTTTCTGAAGTCCTCGTTAAGGAGCCCATTCGTCAGGCAGAGACTGGCCACTGAATTGGTTAACCCCTTGATCCTCCAGGCATTCGTCGTTGAAGCGATATAAGTACTTCCTAGTAGTCTCGTTGATTTTCTGAGTGACACCGAGCAGATTGATCGGGTGTTTTGCCTTCGCGATCCTGGTGGTGAATTGTGCTAAGAAGGCGCGACTGACATCTGATAAGCCGGTCACGGAGCCCTGGGGGAGGATATTGAACCACCGTATCGCAGGGCCTGCTAGGGTGACCGGGAAGGCGCGGCACCTTATTTCGTCTCCCACTCCCTCCAGGTTCATTCTGGCCTCGAAGGCCGTGAGGTGCTCTTGTGGGTCTTGAGTTCCGTCATACCTCATGTCCGTTGGTTTGTCAAAGTGCTTTGGCAATCGAACTTTGAGGATGGAACGATGGAATGGGGTGGCGCCCATGATTACGGGTCGCCGTATTTCCCTAGGTCTTTCTTCTCTATATTCTCTGCTTTCGCGATCTCGTCTCATGGTGCCCGCCCGCTTACCTTGGACGTATATGATTGTGTCATTTTGCCTCCTAGGGCGTTCCCACTCTTCCTGGCTACTTCCCGATTCTGATCTCGAGACAGGAGTACATCAGGAGTGACTACGTCGGTGGGAGGTTCTTCCCCGACTCTCAGGAGATTGAGAGTAGTCGGGGTCAGAAGTCTGTTGATGATGCTCCTGCTCTGCTAGTTGGCGCTCCAGGTTCAGCACCCTATGGCGCAATTCATGCATTATCCTGGCGCTGTCGCTACCCGTCCTCCCGAAGGGGCGTCTTTCGCGGGCTCTTGACTGCGGCTCGGTTCGTCGTGGATGGGACCTTAACCGCTCGTGGGGGGAGGCAACGGAGGCTGCCCCTTCAAGGCCGGCCGCGCGGCTATGGTCCCCTGGACCTTGCACGATCTCCATCTAGGGTCCCCACAGACGGCGCCAATGTTCCGTATCTTGGGTACCGGACGGTTCGGGATGGTTCTCGATTGATCCGGTGGGGTGCGGCCTGGGATCAGGTTGCGAAGGTGAGGCTGGTGGACCGACATTCCGAGCTCTCGATGTGAAGGGGGTGTCACCTGCAAAGACACTCCGACGCCCAAGTCAGTAGAGTGTGCAGGCGAAAAAGGGGTAGAGTGATGTATTACGTACCTTGGGGGAGGGGTAAGACCCTCCCCTTATATACCATGTCAGAAGTGGGTCCCACAAGGATTGAACCCACTTTCCTCGAAGCTTCCTTGTACAGCTGTGGAGGCTAGCTGTCCCGGACGCGTGTCCAGGTCAGCGATCGAGTGCCTCACACCCGACCGTCTGGGTCGGTTGGTTAGCGGGTTGAGTAGGCCCATGTTTTTCGTCCCTGATTGCTTGTTCTAGTGCGTCTTTCAGGTCGAAGCAGTCCTGCGTTTTGTGTTCATAGCCCTTATGGTAATCACAGTAGACGCTCTTGTTCCCCCCAGTTCAGTCCTTCAGAGGTCGGGGCTTTGACAAGATTCCCTTTTCGGCTATTTGTTGATAAACTTCTATGATGGGGAGAGCGAGAGGAGTGTAGTTGGTGAATTTTCCAACACGAGAAAACGTTCTGGATGCCTTGCTCGGTCCGCCGTCTCTGACGTGCTCCTTCTGTCTTTCTCTGTTGCCGTGTTGCCTAGGTTGAGTGTAGGAGGGTTGCCGCTTGTTCGCGGCCACAACTCGACTGACCTCCTCGTCATTAATGTATTCGCGAGCTACCGTCTGGATTTCTTGCATCGTCTAGACTGGCTTTGTGGTGAGGTGCTTTCTGAAGTCCTCGTTAAGGAGCCCATTCGTCAGGCAGAGACTGGCCACTGAATTGGTTAACCCCTCGATCCTCCAGGCATTCGTCGTTGAAGCGATATAAGTACTTCCTAGTCGTCTCGTTGATTTTCTGAGTGACGCCGAGCAGATTGATCGGGTGTTTTGCCTTCGCGATCCTGGTGGTGAATTGTGCTAAGAAGGCGCGACTGACATCTGAGAAGCCAGTCACGGAGCCCTGGGGGAGGATATTAAACCACCGTATCGCAGGGCCTGCTAGGGTGACCGGGAAGGCGCGGCACCTTACTTCGTCTCCCACTCCCTCCAGGTTCATTCTGGCTTCGAAGGCCGCGAGGTGCTCTTGTGGGTCTTGAGTTCCGTCATACCTCATGTTCGTTGGTTTGTCAAAGTGCTTTGGCAATCGGACTTCGAGGATGGAACGATGGAATGGGGTGGCACCCATGATTACGGGTCGCCGTATTTCCCTAGGTCTTTCTTCTCTCTCTTCTCTGCTTCCGCGATCTCGTCTCATGGTGCCCGCCCGCTTACCTTGGGCGTATATGATTGTGTCATTTTGCCTCCTAGGGCGTTCTCGTTCCTCCCGGCTACTTCTCGATTCCGATCTCGAGACAAGAGTACGTCAGGAGTGACTACGTCGGTGGGAGGTTCTTCCCCGACTCTCAGGAGATTGAGAGTAGTCGGGGTCAGAAGTCTGTTGATGATGCTCCTGGTCTGCTAGTTGGCGCTCCAGGTTCTACACCCTATAGCGCAATTCATGCATTATCCTGGCGCTGTCGCTACCCGTTCCCCCGAAGGGGCGTCTTTCGCGGGCTCTTGACTGCGGCTCGGTTCGTCGTGGATGGGACCTTAATCGCTCGTGGGGGGAGGCAACGGAGGCTGCTCCTTCGAGGCCCGCCGTGCGGCCATGGTCCCCTGGACCTTGCACGATCTCCATTTAGGGTCCCCACAGACGGCGCCAATGTTCGGTATCTTGGGTATCGGACGGTTCGGAATGGTTCTCGATTGATCCGGTGGGGTGCGGCCTGGGATCAGGTTGCGAAGGTGAGGCTGGTGGACCGACGTTCCGAGCTCTCGATGTGAAGGGGTGTCACCTGCAAAGACACTCCGACGCCCAAATCAGTAGAGTGTGTAGGCGAGAAAGGGGTAGAGTGATGTATTACGTACCTTGGGGAAGGGGTAAGATCCTTCCCTTATATACCATGTCAGAAGTAGGTCCCACAAGAATTGAACCCACTTTCCTCAAAGCTTCCTTGTACTGTGGAGGCTAGCTGTCCCAGACGCGTGTCCAGGTCGGCGAGCGAGTGCCTCACACCCGACCGTCCGGGTCAGTTGGTTAGCGGGTTGAGTAGGCCCATGTCCTTTTGGGCCGGACCGTAACAAAAACGATACCTACCGATTTCATATTTAATATTTTCATTTCTTAAAGAAATCACTCGTACTACATGTCTAACAAAGAAATAAGTCAATTACTACAACCAGACCATGTGGTTTTAATTAAAATGCATGATAAGTTGATAAACGAACGCCGATGCAAAGCTGGAGTGGCCCACTCTGGTGGCACTTATTTATTAGTGGCTAAGGTGGCCAAGCAGATGGGACCAATTTGGGTGTGGCACGTGTTATGTTTGAACAAAAAAGATGGTGTTTGACCGGCTTAAATAACCAGTTAATAATGAAGCTCGGTAAAATGATTGGATCAGCAAACAAAACTGATTAACAATTCAAATTTAAAGACATGAGTAAATCAATGAAAAAAAATCTGAAAAATTAAAAAAATGTAACATGGAAGGATTGGGGGGAATTTTTCTAAAATATGGAAGAAGCCCCAAACCTATGATGAAAATGGTGGCTATGTAAAGAGTTGATGATTAACTAGGATTTTAGCTGTAGTTCTCTATCAGGTGTCGAAAGACTGTGCCAGACTAGTTTGGTTGGCCTGTTCTTCGTTGGGCTCCGCTCAGGAGAAGAGCAAGGACAGTGGTCGTCCGCGTTGAAGTAGTTCGTCACTGAAAATAGAAGTGGGACTCGTCGGCCTGAAAACATTCACGGGTTAGATGTGTTTTTAATTTTTATTTAATAGACTTTCTGACACCTCACCTTCTTCTGTTCTACCAAATGCCATTTTTATATATATCCATATTAGATTAGGTGAGGTACTATAAGATCATAAGGTAGAATAGACCGCTCATAATTGCTTACTTTTAACATCTATTATTCGAGAAAAAGTGAATTTAACATCTATTATTCGAGAAAAAGTATAAACTATCAATTGTTATGTTGGCATTATTTCTTCTCTATGCTTGTCACATAAGCTTTGTTTATTTGCATCCTGCCTGCAGTTTCTCCTAGCATCAATTCTGCAGATAATTATATGATAATGACACTAGTTATTAATAATTAATTTATATTTTTATAAATAAATTTGTTTTAAAAAATATTTTTATTATATTTATATTATAATATTATAATTAATATTTAATAAATAATGTATAATTATATTAATTTAAGAAAATATTTTTATTATAATTATATAAAATTAATATTTAATGTATTATTAAATTAATTATTATTTAAAAATATTTTTAATTATTTTAATTATATTAATATAATTCTAATTCTATTTATTATTCAATGATTTTATTAATGACAAATTATTAATTTAATGGTGATTCATTTATAATAATAATAATAATAATAATAATAATAATAATAATAATATGAAGTTGGCCTCGAATACTCTATTCGTGATAAACAAAAACAATAATTTTAATTATGATATGATATGATAAAATCATATAATTTTTACAAAACAAATGTATGAGGTATAACTAACATAAATAATAAAAAATTACTTTAATAATAACTAATTTATATATTTATTTTTTTAATAAAACTTATATATAGAATTTTTTTGTGGTACATGAGTCTAGATCTGAGAGTCAATTTATTTTTTTAAGGTACAATTTATTTTTTTAAGGTACAATTTATTTTTTTGTATAGTATTTTTTATAGGGCAATGCTAGGTAACTAATGACTTTCTTGAACAGCATGAACAACCACCACTCAAATAAAAACGCACTACACTTTCAAATTACCCACCTAAATATTAATATTAGAATAACTATCCGCACACCTAGTAAAATAAACATCCAATACATTCATTGTTCATATTGTTTAATATTCTCATTGTCTACCTATACTTTTCTATTTTTATATATTCATTTTATTATATTATTCTTTTGATAATTTAATGGTTGTTCTTACTCCAACTTATTCTTTTCGTCTAATGTTCTAGTGGGATTGTCTTTTGCCGCAATCGTTTACAATGCATCACATCCATGAAATACCTCATCGAATTGTGTTCATTGATTCGGGTTCTAACTACATGGATGTAAGCGTCCAAAGAAGAGGTAGTAAACTCTATTTTACCGAAGAATGGTTGGATCTACTCACATATTATGACCAATGTAAGATCCGAGAAAATTATAAAAGGATTAATTTGATAATTAATTATTAAGTTAAAATAATTAAAACGCGCTCGGACGGAGTCAAAAATCAAGACTAAGGAATTTAAAGATTTAATTATGATAATTGGATTCAGTGAATTTTTTCGAATAGGAAAAAATAATCTTCTGCGGAAATACGCGTAAAAACGCATACTAGTAATTCGACCGGCAGTACCGACTTAAGTCTGTTCGGCACTGCGAGTGAGTAAATTAATTATAAGAGAATAAGATTAAGAATTTTGAATTTATAATTTGAGAAGATAGAAATATTTAAAATATAAATTTAAATACTAATCTTAAAGGTTTTAGCTCAAAATTGGGCCAACGGGTTAAATTGAGTGAACCGGACCTAAGTGGCCCAAGCCCACACTATATAAAGATCTATTTTAGCACAAAAATACCTCATTCTTCACTCTTTTCAAAGAGAACACGGTGAGAGAGAAGAAGAGAGTAACCAAAGCCTAGAGCACTATTTACCTTCATCTTGTTTCGCTTGTAACTTTTGATCTGGAGTTCCGATTGATGAGGCGTTTGTGGCCACGCGTAGCTCTTCTCATCGTCTTCAATTCTATCTATGTTTTGTGGTAAGGAGCTCCTAGTTTTTTGCCAAGTTTTTTGTTTCTTACAAATTCACGTTTTTAGTTTTAGGGATGTTGAATTATTGTGATTTTAGTTATTTAGGGATGCTTTAGCATGGATTCTTAGTGGGTTCCATCCACATTTCGTGTGAGTTAAGGGAAAGAAGCTTAAATCCTTTTATTGTCCCCAATTTTATGTATGAACCCTATAATAAATGTCGAGATATATTGTTGTGACTATATTATACGGAATAGAGAATTGTTGAAATTTGATGTGAAGTGGAATTTGATTGGAAAATTTGGGTGGCGGACCTTGGAGATTGAGCTAGGAAAGATTTCAAGGGTTAGAACCACCGACATTCAAGGTACAGGTTTGAGTTTCGAGTAGGCATTATGTAAAGTTATGTGAATGCCTAGGTTAGATAACCCTAGGATAGGTGTGGATTGAATCTGGTTGTTGTTGTGGATGTTGAATGGTTGTATGTATGTGTGTGCTTGATCGAGAATTATTGTGATATTATAAAGTGAATGGTAATCATTGGTTATGTTTTCGAGTTGGTGAAATTTGGGCTAGAGGCCGTGAATGGGATCATAAGTCCCCCAAAGGGTAAGTATGTGATATATGATTAATGTACGTGAATTATTATGCTTGATGCTGAGGTTATTGATTGGTGATGCGGTGATGTTGTATGTTTATGAATAATGATGGGAATTGAGTAAATGTATATGGTTGATGCTGAATTAATAATTGTTGAGATTGGTGAAATTGCAAAATTGTATGTTGACGAAATTGAGAATTTAGAAGTTATATGAATTAAATGAGTGATGTTGGGATAGCTTAGATGGATGTAAGATTTGAGATATGGTTGTGTCATGCTTGATATGGATTTTGGGTTGTCTTGATGTTGGTTGGGCTTGAGCAATTGTTTTAGCATTATGAGTTTTGGGAAGTTAGAGAATTGACAATTTCCTTGAAAATTGATTTTTGAACCAACTTCAGGGAGTCATAACTTGTGCTCCAGACCCACAAACTTTTCCAAATTTATTTTATATGAAAATTGGGTCTGTGAAGTTTACGCTGTTTGAAGAACGAATGAAAAATATTTTAAAACGAAAAAGTTATGCGTATCGGAAGTTCGGTATGTAAAGCTGAAATTCTTCAGACTTAGCCATTTTTGACTAATCTGCGATGTATGCGTACACGGACCCTCCATACGCGGATGGACATTTCTATCTAGCGTACATGCGTATGCGGACGAGGCAATGCGTACGCATAATGGGCAAAACTGCACTCCCACGCGTACGCGTGACTCCTGTTTTGCTAAAAATGTGATTTTTTAAGCACTTCTCTAACTTTCTAAACTCTTTAATCATTGTTTGAGATTTCTTAATTATGATTATACTTTGGGACGAGTGAGAGGCTTTTGGGTGAATTTAGAAAGTTATTTTGATACGAGATTAAAGTCGGTGGCCTAGGCTTTGGAAATCCTGTGAACGGGGTAACTTGTGTAAACATGGGAGAATGTTATGTTAATGATAAATGAGAAATGAATGTAAATTGAAAAAATGAATGAGGTTGAGAAATGTCTTATTGAAAGGGTTTATGTGCTTGAAAGAACTTGAGGATGAGAGTGACTATGATGAGGTTAAAAGTGAGTCGGGCACTATATCCCAGGAACTTGGTTTATTGAAAGAGTTTTGTCTCGGCAAGGACGGTGGTTTGATCCCACTTGTCGTGGTTATTGTGTATATGTAGGGTTGGTGATTTTATCCCACCTGCAGTGAGGACGTAGGTTCTATCCCACTCACGTATTGATGAAGTGTTTAGCAAGGACGGTTGTGTGATCCCGCTTGCATATTTTTTTGTGTTGGACAATGACAGTAGTTTAATCTCGCTTGCAGATTGATTTGTGAATGCAACTCGAGCAAGGATGGTGGTGTAATCCCGCGTGTTCGAGGTACCCAGTAAGGATGGTGGTTTAATCACACTTACTGTGGAGGCAAGGACGGTGGTTTAATCACACTTGCGTATTCTGAACAAAGATGGTTGTTTAATCCCGCTTGTTTATGGAACCTACGGATAAGGATGGTGGTTTAATTCCGCTTTTTCGAGTCGGGTCTGGCAACATAACCGATGTGTGAGCTCATGGCTAGTAGGACAGGCATGCATCATTTGCATCTATATGACATTGACTGGGTGTGTTGTGTATATGTGGTTTGCCTATGTGATTATCATTGTTTAACTGCTATCTATTATAATTACTGTAATTGAATCTGGTTATGCTTAAACTTTATTACTTGTGTTTGCTGTTACTATTCTATTATGAGACCTTGTATATATGGAGGTTGAGATGAAATGGGAAGAACTTGAGACTGAAAGAAACATGGTAAGTGAAAGGTGAGAGAACTAATAAGAGATAGTTTAAGAACTTAAGGTTGATTGGAGAGAGAAATGTCGAATGAAAATGAAAGGTGCACAAGTGCAGTTAGTTAGTCTAGCATACCTTATTATTTTCTGGTTTAGTATATTTCTAGGCGTGGATTTCTGTTTGTTGGAGTGTTAGGATTGCCTAGAGGATTCGTGTAGTCTTTATATTGTCTCTGCTTTGGAACTGTTACCCCTGCTGAAAACTCTGAAAGGGATGATGTCTCATCCGTATTCGAGAATTTTCATCTTATAGGTATTGGATGTGATGCACCTTGTTGAGCGTGCAGAATATGCTTTCAGGAAGCGAAGATTGTCTTTTAGGAATTTTACTTTTTACTTAGATATTTTAAATATTCTCCACTAGTGTATTTTATAACTTGTATATCCCTCTTAGAGGTTGATTCTGGAAAAACCAAGGTTCTGAAAACCGGTTCGAATCGGCCGGTCGAACCGGTCGAACCGTGAACCGGTGAGGTTTTCGGTTCGAACAGAAGTCATAACCGTTCTTTTTCAAAACCGTTTTCAAACCGCCGAACCGGCCAGTCGAACCGAACCGGGACCCGGCCGTTTTTAGATTTTCCACCAAAACGGCAAAACCTAATCCTCTTCTCCCGTCCTTGAGCACTCACTTCACTCACACACACACTACCCGCAGCAACATTTGGCCTTCGAGCTCCTCCATCACTCTGTCGCTTGCTCCGTCCAGCCACTGTCGTGCCACCCCGCCGTCGCAACTGTCATCTCCAGCCATTCTCCCCCAAGCCATTCCCCCAATCCTCAGTCCTTCCTCTCTCAACTCTCAACCCTAGGTTACAGTCTCTCCCACCGTCGCAAGGCTCGACTCAGCGCTAAACAATCGGTGCCTCCACCTGTATATTCTCCTGGTAGCCCGTCGCACATCGTGGGTCGTCGTGCTCATTGCCTAGTCGACCGTCGCCCTCACCTTCTCATCACTGGCGTTCTTGCTCCTTCTCCTTCATACCCTGCTCATTGCTCACTTCTCAGAGTCTCATACCGAAAGTAATGGTTAGTTTCTTGCCTTTTTTTTTCATTTGTTGTTCAGATTCAGAGATGTCCCTTTCCTCCTTTGCTTGGTAAGATTAGTATGATTTAGTTTATTCATTCAAGATCTTGCTTAGGTTTTTGTATGCTTAATCACTTAGTTGGGCATTTGGTTAAATTGGGGATAATTTTGTAGAACAATGACTTGATGAACGTTGTAGATCTTGTTTTAGTTAGTGGTTCTTTTAATTAGTAGGTTGTAGTTTTAGTTCTTATTTGGTTGTTGGATTGCTATATTAACTTATTTTGTTATGCTCTTGATCTTTGTAATTCGTTACTTTGATAAACTGTTGTTCTAGGAGCTGTTATTGATTTTGTAAACTGTAATTGTTAGATTGTGCTGGTTTTGACATTTTAATAACTTATTAATTTGATAAATTGTATTTGTGGTTTGTTATTTTTTATTTTGATATAGGTGCACAGGGAAGGAACTAGACAAAAGGTTATTCAATGTAATACTGAACACTATTAGTAATACGAACAAAGGTAATTCAATGTTCTTCACATCAATTCCTTAGTTCTAAGCTTGATGCAGGTGTCCACAAGGTAATTCAATGTTCTATACGTTGGCTACATATTTTCATTTAATTCTATGATCATTTGAGGTGGTAATTAAGCTGGATTAAGGTGTTGGGAACCAGATACCGTGTTTTCTAATTTTGGCTTAATGTTATTGAAAAGCAAGGACATGATGGAGAAAGTTAGAGTAGTGGCACTTATGATTGAAAAGCTTTTGTTGTTGTAGGTATATTTTTCTATTCCTCTAATTTTATTTTTGTTATTTTCCACAGAGAAAAAGTAAGTGATAGCTTAATTTGTGGAAAGAGTTCACAGGGTTGTTGTGTTGCAAGATTCTTGTAGGACAGCATGCATGAGGTGTATAAGCTTTTAAAATAGAAGGATCAAGTTATTGCTGTGTAATCATTTTTAACCATAGATTGAATCATTGGATAAAGTTAATATTATTACATGCCTATAATATGCTATTCTAATACCAAGAGTAAATGTTCTGTACATATATTAAGCTGCGGTGGAATTCAAATTATTCAAGAAGTATTGTGATAGAATATTTGATCTTTTGGACTTAATTAAAGAGGTTATTGCCATGTAAAGTGAGTGTATTATGTATATTGAAATCTTTTTCTTTATAACTTGGTAGTATTATGACCATATCTTCATCCTGCACTTTCACTGAAATCTCTTTTAGTGCATAGATGCACGATGATTCTTGTTTTGCTTTCTCATTTTGTTCTTCATTCTTGGAACCACGGTCAGGTCCATCCTTGGCTATAACTCTCTCAGGTAAATTTTCATCTTTTTGGTTCAGATTTATATGCATTGGTACTTGGTTGTTTTAACTTACTGTAAGCATGATTTATGCACTTATTTGAGATTCTTTTGTATCCTTATTTGATTATTCTGGTGCTTCTTTTTTGGTCTGAATGACCTGTGATTTATGACAATTGTTGCTTGCCAACTTTATTTAGAAAAGGCTAGATATTCCTAGAAAGATTAAATACAAAATACGTGGAAGATTTATTTTGGTTCTAGTCAGATGTGCATTACTGCCCCTGATTTATGGATTTTCACCATTATGTTTGTGCCAAGTCCTTTGATTTTGTAATTATGCTTATGTGTTTGTTCATTCTTGGGGTGTTACACTAATATTTTTGTTTTGAGTCTTCTGAAAATACCAGGGAATTCAATGCAAGCGAGTTGCAAGAAGTATTGATTTTGTGGGTCTTTATGTTCCAGGAGGAACTGCTGTATTACCATCAACAGCTTTGATGCTTTCTATTGTAAATGAAAATTTCTATCAAACTTGAATCAGTTGGATGTTGGCATGTTTATATTTGATTGGTTGTTTTTGTTATTTGACTTTTGAGTGTGTATTTGAATGAGATCATAACATTCTGATTTATGTAACACTTTTAATTGGGATGATATTTTAAAATTTATATTAGACTATAATTATATTTTAATGTGTTTATTTATATTTTATTTATTATTTTATTAAAACAGTTTTTTCGGTTCAACCACGGTCGAACCGGTTAAACCTATGAACCAGTGAACCAGTAGCTAGAGCGGTTCGATGACCGGTTCGGTTTTCAGAACCTTGGGAAAAACAGGATTTATGTTTATATCTTACTCTTAGCTTGTATTATATTAACTAGTCGGCCTTATCTTCGCAGGTCAAGGCTAGTCTTATTATGTATAATTTTTAATCATATATACTTCGGTTATTTCTGCTTATGTATAACGTCGGTTTCTAAGTATGATGCAATTTTTGTTTATGTCTTTCCTTTAGGGTTTCTAGTATATCATGTTCCTTCTTTTATATATGTATGTATTTTGTTTTTAGAAGTCGTGATACTTCACCACCGTTGATTTACAACGTAGGTGTAAAGTTCTGTGTGGTAGGGTGTTACAACCAACCTAATAGAATGTGGGTAAAATTAGTTTTCTTGGGAGGAGTTCGTTTTTATTGAGGAATGTTTCCACGGAGCTTTGTAAGCCAAGTTCAAGTTCCATCTCCTCCATACTTTCTATGTATGCCCGGAGATCTTCGAAGGGGAGCACATAATGAGATTGAATTCCCTCAATTTAAGTTCAGTTTTGCTAAATTCGTTTCAAACTCGGATATGCAATTTCAACGATTGGTAATATATTTAAATTTTCTTATTTTAAGCATTTCATTATTAAAATAATTTTATAACATATTGTAATTTTTTTCAGAAATTACCGGCCTTCTTTTGCATCAATTAGGGATGGAGCTAGATGAAATATTAGAGGAGAGCTAAAAATATTTACATAATAAAATAAGACTAAAACAAAATTTTAAGGTGGCCTAAACTGAAATTTACATATAATTTACATGTAAAAAATTAAAATTAGGAGGGACCATTGCCCCCTTTGCTACAATATAGCTCCGCCCCTGGCATCAATGTAATGCCATTGAGGGGAATAAGGGTCAGTTTAATTTCTCGGTGTGGTAATTCTATACCTTGCCGTATTACATGAATAGCGGATTATGAAGCTTATTTAACAAGGAGATGATTTGAATTTGTACAAATTCTAAATGTCCAAACTTATGATGTTGTTTCAATTGGTTGTCGTTGTGAAAATGACTCTAATCTATATGTGTCTAAGGACTAGAATAGATTAAATATTATTTAAGTAATTTAGTTCTAATATTGGTATTTAATTAAATTCATTTTACATTAATTTAAATTTAAATTGTTGTCTCAATTTATATATCATGACTATTTTTTTGGATATGTTATTTTTAAATATTTTAATATAAGATTTCTTTCTTCTGCTATTTAAGTTTATTTTTTTCCTTGGATATATGTATCACCTTTTTTTCTCTTTTTGTATTTTACATTAGTAATGCAATTCTTAATAAAAGTGTACTTAAAATAAAAAAGAAAAAATATCACTATTTAAAGGAAAAAGAAAATGTAAGTGAAAAAAAATGAAAAATTAAAATTGCTCTATTAAAAAAATTGTATACAGTTTGCGTATGAATGGGGTTGGGATTGGAGTCTATATATGGATATCAAATATAAAAACTTATTGCACGCATTGTAGAATAATATATATATATTATATATAAAAGAAAATAATTATAACAAAAAATATTTAATATATGTGATTTAAATATTTTTATTATAATATATATATATATATATATATATATATATATATATAAAAGAAAATATTTAAAATTATTTAACAAAATTAATATATAGGTATACATAAATAAAAAAATTATTGTAATTTATGAAGATTATACATGAATTTTTTTTCTTTCAAACGAATTTATTCTGATTATATTACAATTAGCTCATGAATAATGTATAATTATATTATTTTAAAAAAATATCTTTAATATAATTATATCAAATTAATATTCAATGCATTATTAAACTAATTATCAATCATCGATATTTTTATTCTTTCTAATTATATTAATCGATATAGTTATAATTTTCATTTATGTGTAATAATTTTATTAGTAGACGGCTACACTATGGTTGAGTCAGAACGGCTTTTATATTTATGATTGAAACAACTAAACTTGAGGCTAGTCAAGTTCAAGCAATTACATGAGTGTATGGTTTGTGGTGAAATTACTGCCATTAACATTGGACAAAGAATTATTCTCCCAAAGAACTTTACCGGTGGTCCAAGGTACATGTTCAACAATTGCAAAAATGCTTCTGCAATATGTAAATATGCTAAATATCCAAGTTACTTTATCATTATGACATGTAATTCATAATGGAATGAGATAAAAAGAGAGGTAACACTCCAAGAGGACTCCATGGAGAGGATAGGCCAGACATCTTATGTAGAATATTCAAGTTGAAGGTTGATAAATTAGTTAAGGCATTGAAGAAAGGAACATTCTTTGGAAAGATTATTGGATGTAAATATAACTAATCTTCGTACGAGTTTTTATTTACTCTATCTGAATTATCTATAGTACACTCATTGTATATAGTACACTATCAGTATTAAGAAATGATTATGTATAGAACAGTTACATGGTACTCTCATTCGATAGTGTACTATCTTAAGTGTATTACAGTACACTTATATAGTTTGTATTACTTCAAACTTATTGTATGGTACACTTATATAGTTTTATATGATTTTATTTTAGCATAATTTTTTCATATTTACTTTATCGTGCTTATTTGCACTACACGCTTAAGTTTATATAGTTTAATTTAAAATTAACTGTTTTTTTAAATCACACTATCTATCTTATTTACAATGTACTTAGTTTTATATGTTTTAGATTTTCGCATAAATCTTTATTTGCTTCATTGATGCAATCTCTGAAGCAGGAACATGGTATTCTGCAATTTTTTTTAGGAGACTTTTTGTTCTATTAACATCAAATAACATGAGTAGACCAGAGTTTGTTTGGCCAAAGACTTGAAACTTTCTCTCTGATGACGTACTATATGAACAAAGAAGATTACTGTAAATGGAAGGTAACTATAATATATTATAATTTTTTTTCCATGGTAGAATTCAATTTAGCCTATAATTATGACAAAAACATTGGATAAGAAATTTTAAGAGTGATTTTCTATAACAAAATGCCTTTCTTGAGAGTAAAATTATCATACATATGGCAAAATTGTTTATTAGTGTTTACTTTAACTTTTTCTCTTTCTCTAATAATATTTAGGAAATAGAACAAAACAAAATATATTCAAAATTATTACTCAAAAATTGGAACACACACACATATTAGTTTCATACTTGCTTTACTTCCTCCTTTTAATACATATTTTGATACATTGCCGTAAACCGTATCTATTGCATCTAAGAAACCCTAACTAAATCCACATACGTTGAATACTTGCATTTGCATTGGTTGTTTGTGTGCTTTTTTTTGTAATATTATAATAATTTTGATATCCATGTTAATCACAACAATAATTTTTAAAAGGACATGCTACTAATGAAGTATTTTTTAAACCAAAAACAAAGAGTGTTATTTATCATTCAACAATGCATTTCAAATTTTTACAGATTTGATAATGTCAGAAGTCCAAATAAATGGCAAGTCGTTGAAAGCATATTATGGAATGCCATATCTTCCAGAAAATTTGGTATCCAATTTAGAAGACAGAATTATCATGGAAGAGTTGAACTTTGACGTTAATGCTCTTGTGAGTTTCAGCTCATTTCCTTCCCTCCATTTCAATCTTCTCACTGTTGATCATACTACTTATATAATTTGTTTCGAGTGGGATTGCTGCACTTCTGTTGCCTATTAAAATTTTTTTGACCATAAATAAAGATTCTTTGTGTAACATTAAACAGAAAAGTTCTCTTACAAGGTTAAAAACTAAGGCTAAATTAATCATATAGGATGAAGCTCCAATAATAAGTAAGTATTGTTACGAAACTTTAGACAAATGTCTCAGAGACATATTGAGGTGCTGAGATTCGTATAATGCTAATTTGCCATTTGGAGGTAAAGTTATTGTTCTTGGAGGAGATTTTAGACAAATTTTACCTGTGATTTTCAGAGGCTCAAGGCAAGATATAATTCAGTCTTCTATTAATTCTTCATATTTGTGGCATAATTATAAAGTTCAGAAGCTTACAAAAAACATGAGATTGTCACTAGGTGAAAACAACATATAAGAACTCAGAAATTTTACAGAATGGCTACTCAAAATTGGTGATGGTTTGGCTGGTGATACAACAGATGGTGAATCGATCGTTCATATACCATCTGATATTTTGGTTAAGAACTTTGACACAGCTTTGGATGACCTCATTGATTTTGTGTATCTAAATGTTATCCAATTTACCCGTTGAAAATTATTTTAAGGATAGAGCAATTCTTGCACCAACTCTGGATTGTGTCACTAATGTCAACAACAAGATGTCTGCAGGATTACTTGGACAAGAAAGAGTCTACTTAAGTTCTGACTCTGTGTGTGCTGAGGAGGAAAATATGGAATTTGAGTTAGATGCTTTCTCACAAGAGATTCTAAATGGAATAAATTGTTCAGGTCTGCCACCACACAAGTTGGTTGTGAAGGTTGGTGCTTCTGTTATGTTGCTGCAGAATATAGACCAAACTAATGGTTTGTGCAATGGAACGAGAATGCAAGTTAGAAGAATAGAAAATCATGTGATAGAATGCAAGATTTTAACCGGTAACAAAGCTGGAAGTATTGTTCTTATTCCAAGACTGAATCTAATTCCAAATAACGAAATATTACTGGTCAGGTTTCAAAGAAGACAATTCCCAATTATTATATCATTTGCAATGACAATAAATAAGTCTCAGCGACAAACTCTATCAAAAGTTAGAATATACCTTCCAAGACTAGTTTTCACCCATGATCAATTGTATGTTGCATTATCAAGACTAACGAGTAAAGATGGTCTGTGAGTGCTGTTGGAAGATCATGGACACTTGAAAAATAACTGCACAATAAATGTGGTATATAGAAAAGTTTTTCAGAGCTTATAATGAAAAGGTAATAACGAAATCTCTTAATTAAATTTATTAATTTATTACTATCAATTTAAAAAATTGACAAATTCTAGGTGCTAATAGGTAATGCATTCTTATTGTACATTTATACCTTGAGAATATTAAAATTATCATAAAAATCTGTATTATTTTATTCTTCTGATAAACAATTTCATAATTATGTTAATCATATAATTTTGTATACCAATATTGATATAGTATTATTTTAGGTATATATTTAGCAGGTATTAAAGGATAGTGTTGAGTTGTTATTTAGTGGGTTTAAATTATTTATTATTTATTGGAGAACTTTATGCATTAGAATTTTCTAATAATTTGTTGTTTATTTTCAGTTAATTTTGATATGTTCTTACACACAGGCACAAACCTACGTGCAAGGAAGAGGGGGCATTTGCCCCCATAGAATTTTTAAAATATACACATATATATGTTGTTATATTATGTTTATTTTAAAATAAAATATAAATGATTTTCTTGTGTTTTATGTTAAAATTTTGTTATTAAATTTAACATATAACAATAATAATTATTATATTATTAAATTTGAGTTAGTATAATAATAAAAAATAAATAAATTCAAAAAATAGTGATAATTAATTTTATTATATTAGTTAATTAGTTGATAATTAAATTAAAACTTAATTATAAGTGATTGTGTGTATATTTTTAGTTTTTATTAATATGTATAGATAGTTATAATTTAAAATTTTAAATACATCTAAATCAATTTGGATTAGTGGAGTGATCAGTTTAGTTATTGTCCACTTAAGTAAGTGTTGGGAATTCAAATTTTATCTCGTATGTGTAGTAACTCATTGGCCAATTACAGACTTTTAAATGAAATTCAAATACATAACAAATTAATCCTTAATTTGTTGAGTATTGTAGAAAACAAAAAAAATATATCTATACTTAAATTTTATTATATTTTTGCCCCCACTGCAAAATTTTTCTGGGTCCGTCACTGCTTACACATATAACAATTTGTTGGTGGATTTAGGTATTACTAGATTATTTATGGTCACATTCAGTATATATGTCTGATTTATTGAAGAAAATAGATTACTAAAACCGGTTAATAACTATTTTAGAATTAATATAATTAATACTAGATTAAAAAAAAACAAGCAATGCATAACTCATTACTTTTTTATTTGTCAAATTATTATAATTCAAATTAATTTTAACAAAACAATTTAAAATTATAATTTCAATTTTATCACGTGCATGACACGGGTAATTACACTTATTTAAATATAATATTTAATTATATTCTATTAACATATAAAAATCTAAAATATTTTTAATTGAACGCACAATTTATTGCATTTTTAGAATACACGTTAAAGTTTCCAACAACACAGCTACAACAACATTCATACTATTTAATAGAGAAGCCAAAAAATTATTCCGAACAACTGCAACATATTTAAAAAAACTCCAAGATAAAACTAATGTCCAAACAAAATTGCAAGACCTATGCAATAGGTCACTCATATTTGAAGTCAAAGTTAAACTATTACAATCTAAAAGAAAGATCCTAAAATTCACTGTGACAATGACATTTATTTTAAAAGGTGACGACCAATCAGAAATACCCTTAAAACAAATTAAAGAGATATTAATACTAAACCATAACATTAAATTTTTTGTTACAAATAAACACCCTTATTTAACATTTATATATTTTCAACACTTACTAACTAAATTATAGCTTTTGAGAAAGGAACCGCACTCACCAATACTAATATTGTTTGAATAAAATCTAATATATACCAATAAATATATTACGAAAGAAAAATTTGACACACATCCAACGAGCAACAAAGGAAACAAAGAAATCAGTAAATAGTAACAGCAAAAAAAATGTTGAAGACAGTCAATTAATAATGCAAATTTTATGACGAAAATATTTTATTCCAAACATTCAAGCAATAAAAAACAAAACAAGCATCACCAACAAGTAACAATGCTGTAAAAAAGAAGACACCAAAACAAAAAAATTTAAGTAAAAAACTATATTAAACAACTTTAGTTAATTATTTACTACTTAAGAGTTAAGACATTATAACCTTTGATAATTTTAAATGTATTCATGTATGATTAAATAAAAAAATTTATAATACATTATTTATTGTAATTATTCAATTAACTATTTTATTTAAATAATATTATAAAATCTAATAAAAAAACTATTATAAAAAAAATTCAAATTCAAATTCTCTACTCATCGCGAGGGTGAAAATTTAGTTATTGTTAAAATTAATGGGAGAAGAAATATATTTTAAACAGAAATTGAACCACTTGATTGTCAATGAGCTTCCCAATATCAGAAAGTTCCAAATCTCTAACAACCTCCATAGAAGCCAAGTAATCTCTAACTAAATTAATTTCCACTTGACACCTATAATGAAACAACAGGCATTCCAGTATAAATAAAAAATTAAAAGAAAAAGAAGGAAAGAAATTTGATAGAATTAATATGCATAGCTAACTGGGTTTTTTTTTTTTTTTAACACCCTCTTTAGATAATTCGTTTTGTCTAATTAAATGGCAATTCTTTGTTTCAATTTGCAACATATCCTTGAGCACCTTCTATTGCAACACTCTATATTCTTAGGAGTCAAGTTTTAGGAGCCTATGCCCCCCCTATCCATCAAGAACCGAACGTAAGATCGAAGAGGCAAAAGCACGACTGTTGCTTGGTAACTTTCCTGCTGCTGATTTTTGTCTTTCATTAGCTAACAGTTTTTTTTTTTCAGTGAAAACATTCAAGTAGCAATGTGTGCTTGGTACACATAGACAATAGAGGGAGTACAATGTAATGCATCTAAGTTACATTAGTAGAAGATTCTACAACTGATACAACAGAAGAAGATTCCACCAACGACACAACATTAGAAGAAGATTCTACTACCACTCTTGTTGAAGACAGGACAGGTCTTGGTGGCATTTCCAGGGAATTCATGCTGCCTTCCAACATTTCTACAACTCTACTCATTGTTGGTCTGTCATTTGGAATTGTTTGAATGCACCATAAACCCACGATTGTCATTTTCTTAACAACATCATTTTCCTCTATGGCCACTTCCCCATCATCATCAGGTCCCAGTTGAGTTCCTTGATCAAGCCTTTTGTATATCCAATCAGGGAAGTACATCTCGCTTGTGTGACTTGTCTTTGCAAGGATGTTCTCCTTCATTCCTACCATTTCTAGAAGCATCATTCCATAGCTATAAACATCAGATTTATGTGAAACTCTACCGAGATGTCTACTCCACACTTCTGGAGCTATGTACCCTATTGTTCCTCTAGTTTCGGACATTGAAATATGACTTTCTTTTCTAGGACAAAGCTTTGCTAGCCCAAAATCTGATATCTTAGGACAAAAGTTTTCATCCAAAAGAATATTATGTGGTTTTATGTCAAAATGTAAAATAAGAATGTTGCATCCTCTATGCAAATACTCCAATCCTCTAGCAATCCCTATGGAAATTTGATACAAATTATCCCAACTCAAGAGTGCTGTATTCTTAGGGTTCTTTTTGTAAATAAAATTGTCAAGGGAACCATTGGACATAAATTCATAGATGAGAACTTTCTTGTGACCTTCTAAGCAAAATCCAAGAAGGGCGACAACATTAATATGAGAAGTTCTACTAATGCTAGCTACCTCGTTAATAAATTCTTCACCATTTCCTTTGGATGGATTCAACATTTTGACTGCCACATCGAAATCATTGGATAACTTTCCCTTGTATACAACACCAAAACCACCTTGTCCTAGTTTAACTTTGAAGGAGTTGGTCATTTTCTTCACATCAGAGAATTTATATCTTTTTATAGTTAACACTCCATGATTTTTTAAGAAAGTTTCAATATCTTGGTTACCCTTCGTTGGAAAGCAGTTTTGTTCTTGCGATGCTGGTGACATGTAGGTAAAATAACAAATACTCAACAATCCTGCAATTACTGCAGCTGCTGTAGCACCTGTTAATTAGCAAATAATTAAAGAATTAAAGGAACATTTAATATGCTTTTAATTTCTATATAAGTGTAATTTGTTATACTTCTGGGAGCTTCGCTAAGAAAGTTATAATTTTTGACTTGTAATTGACAGAAACTATTTCATGGTCTACCCTTTTAATGTGAACAACTGAAACATACACTACAAAAATAGCCCAAGAAAATATCTCAGGAGGCTGGATGTAATACCTATAACAACGACTATCCATTTCCAGTGATTTCCTGCATCAGTTAACAGAGAAAACAAAGATGAGTTATAGCACTCTTGAGCCTGTCTTTATTCGAGTTTAAGGTAAGGCCAGAAAACATAATCATTAATATTTGTGTGTGTGTGTGTGTGCTTTGACCAAATGTTACATGAAGAAAGAAAGCATCAATGATTTTGGCTTAATGCACCAAAAGTTGCATGACACCCTGAAGGGAGTAAATAGCTATGTATCAATTCCCTAATGACTATATAGTGTGCTGCTAGGTAACCAGAGAACATAAGCTATTCAACCATGCATATTGTTCTGCACTTCTTTTATATTTTCTTCAAATTCAACCACAAGACTGTGCACATGAAGAAAGTTCAAAGAAGAACACTTGCTAATTAAACTACAAGAAATATGATCAGAATATTTCCTATTATGTTAGAAATTAGTTAAATTACCATCACCACAACTTTTCAGGTAAGACTTATCCTTGCAGAAACAGAGAAACTGATCACCATCAAATCCACACCGTCCACCACTTTTCTCACAGTATTGGCAATCGGGTGCAGTCCAGTTTAAAAGAAATCCTATCTTCAAAATTTCAGTGTAATTCATTTGCAATAAGCTACTGAAATTAACATCAGCATTCATGTTAAGTGGCACATTAATCACAAACTGACACTCATTTATGAAGTAGTTTTTGTTCTCCAGTGCCTCCTTATGAAAAACCGCAAATGAATAATGAGTAGCATTTTTAGCACAATCTACTTCATATATGGGGAAATCTATTGGTTTCGTGGTACAGTTATAGAAGAAAGAGAGATTATTGTTCTCAGAACTATAAGTAAATGGTAACTGATCAAAACTGTAATTGTGCATGGGAGCAGGACACGTTTCCTCATAGGCAGCAAGGTTAGCAGCAGTAAATGAAGAGTTGGAATAATTGATATCTTTCACTAGCAAGTGATAAATGGATGCTTTGAGAGTTGGATTCTTGTTCTTGCAGGTGATCTCAAAGTGAGGATAGCCGCAAAATGAATCCTGTTCGTAAGGGATCCAGAATGGATACTTAATGTTTAGACCATTTCCACAGCTTCTAGGTGTGCAGGCCACAAATTTGGAATTAACAGATACCACAGTGGTAGTCAGGAAGAACAAGAAGATAATGGTGATTATAATGTACATTTGAGGCTCATTGTAATGGATGGAGATTCGAAGGATCATTTGTTGCTTGAGATTTGGAAGGGGTGCAGAGAAGGACATAGGAGAAAAGAATTTGGAAGCATTTAGAGAAGAAATTCAACGGAGTTGGCAGCTATTGTGGAAAACTTTTTATATGCTACTATTTTATAGTGGGGGTCATGATTGGTGTTTGAAAACAATCCACCAGAGAATTACCCATTCACATTTATAAAGATGGAGAAGTAAGCCAACTACCAATATTTGTTTTCATAAACTTAGTAATTAGCAGTTTTGTGAATTTTGTTAGGGGTGGGGTGTTTTTTGTAGTATTAAATTTGTTTAATCATAATAACAATGTCAAAAGTTGAATGTTCATAATGGAAACTAGGTGAAGCAGCTTGAAAACGAAGTATAAAGACTCCTTTTTCTTTATTAAATTTTTTAAAAAATTTGAGACACAAACAAATACTAATGGTGAGAATGATAATATGATCATTTCCAGTAATGGTGACATCATCAGGATGCTGCACTTAAAATTTAGATAGTAGTGTTTTTAGAAGTGCTTTATAAGAGAATACATGTACGTAAGGACTCTGCAAGGGAAAATGGAGAAAGCAAAACATGTCATGTACAGAAGAAAACAGAAAATGAAGTCTATGAATGTGAAAGACGCGTTGGACCAAAATGAAAGTAAAGATTAAAGACTTAGCGCACTATCTAATTTTAACCACATAATTTAAAAAATAAATAAACAAATAAATAATAGGAATTGCTGCTGCACTTTCATGCATATGTAAAACCCAGGGAGACAAATCCGTTGACATGTGAGATCACTAATATAAACCTCGAAAGATGTAGCATTCGCCAGAACTAGAAAAAAAAAAATTTCCCCGCATTCCTTTTATTTTATCTCTTTGACTAGGTCAGTGAAAAATCTTGACCTATGATGCACACGGATTTAGATCTTTTAAAGTTTGAATTTTACTTTAAAGAATAAAGTGTGATCTCTCACCGTTGATTTTATAGGTGGGATTAAGAATAAATATGAAAGAAAACTATTTAAAGGTAAAAGATCACACTTTACTCTCTAAAGTGAAATTTAGAGAATCCAACTCCGATGCACACAATTATGAGATTTTATCATGATATCGCTAATCAGATAAGATAAGCCTCTACCAGTTTATTTCTTTCCCAAGAGAAATACGTGCGAAACTTCAACTACTACGTCTAAATCGTAAGAACAATTTTTTTATAAAAAAATACAATATTACTCCTATTTTTTAAAAATGTCGTTCATGTTGTGATAAGTTTAAAGTACGTGGATGTCCATTCAATATATGGGCGGTTTGAATCTCCCAAGGCAAAATGAAAATAAATGAAATTTTGAATGCTTTGACCTTTGTATCTATAAATAGAGGCATTTGTCTTTGAGTGAAACACACACAACAATAATATAACAAAAGCAAATGCTATTCTCTCTCTTTCTTCTTTTTATATTCCTTTCTATTTTTATATATATATTTATGCAATTCTCTCTCTCTTTACTTTTTATACTCCTTTCTATCTTTATATATATATACATATTACAACATATAATATTATTATATATATATATATATATATATATATATAAATCATTATTGAGCTAATTATTTTAATGCTAGAGTCTTCTATTTATACATCTTTATTTTATATTTAATATATCTTTTATTTATTATACAACACGTTATCAGCACGAGACTCTGATCAAATTTTAAGAAGACTCAAGTAACAATTTTTCATTATGTCGAAACTCTCTCATCTTGAATTCAATGCTCTTGATATATCTGGAAACAATTATTTATCATGGATATTAGATGCTGAAATCCATCTTGATTCAATGGATCTTGGAGATACCATTAAGGCTGAAAATAATGCATCCCAGAAGGATAAAGCCAAAGCCATGATTTTTCTCCGTCGTCATCTTGACGAAGGATTGAAAAATGAATATCTCACATTAAAAGATCCTGCAGATCTTTGGAAAGACCTTGAAGAAAGGTATAATCATCAGAAAACGGTGATACTTCCTCAAGTCCGATATGAATGGACGCACTTGCGTTTACAAGATTTTAAATCTATAAATGAATATAATTCTGCAATGTTTCGAATCACCTCACGAATGAAATTATGTGGGGAAAAGATAACTGATCATGATATGTTGGAGAAAACTTTCTCAACCTTCCATGCCTCGAATGTGCTCCTGCAGCAGCAGTATCGAGAAAAAGGGTTTAAAAAATATTATGAGTTAATTTCTTGCCTTCTTGTTGCTGAACGTAACAATGAGTTGTTATTGAAAAATCATGAAATGCGCCCAGCTGGCGCCGCCCCATTTCCTGAAGTAAATGAGGCAAATTACCCCAGAAGAGGTAAATGGCAAGGTTTTAATAACAAGAAAAATTATGGAAGGAAAAAGAATTATATTCAAAAGAGAGGATCTCACCAGAAGTGGGATAAAGAAAGAAATATCGGGCAGAATAAATCAACAGAGGATAAGTGTTTCCGTTGTGGTGGAAAGGGCCATTGGTCACGTACCTATCGTACCCCAAGGCACCTAGTCGATCTTTATCAGGCATCTTTGAAAAAGGACGACAAGGGAAAAGAGTCGAATTTCGTTTCAAATGATGCTGAAAATTCCACCACTCATTATGATGTATCTGATTTCTTTGAGGATCCTGAAGGAAATATTGGTCATTTGATCAATGATTGAATAGTTTAATGTGTGAGAATATTAAGCATTCATGTAAATAAATAATGTAAAGAACTTATTGTTAAGTTTTATCTTCTATGTATTTAAGTTTCAAATATGATGTATATAAATAATGAAATATTAATGTTTATGAATTTTGAAATCATTAAATATGTCATCTTTTAAAATAAAATTTTAGTACATGACATTATTTTTATGTGCAGTATTTCTTAGAAAAATAATTCCGATCAAGTATTCAATTTAACTGTGCATACTACTCATTTTATTATTATTTGTCTTTGAAGAAAATGGCAAAGATATATAATGAAGATGTGTGCCTTGGAGATAGTGCAAGTTCGCACACTATTCTCAAAAGTGATATATATTTTACCCATCTGGTGCCAAAAGAAGAATGTGTTAATACTATTATTGGCTCAGGCAATGTGATTGAAGGCTCCGGAAGAGCTATAATTTTGTTTCCCGGAGGAACAAAATTCATAATAAATAATGCACTGTTGTCTACCAAGTCTCGAAGAAACTTGTTGAGCTTTAAAGATATTCGCCGAAATGGATATCATATTGAGACTATGAATGATGGAAATCATGAGTATTTATGTATCACAACTCATGATTCAAATAAGAAAGTTATATTAGAAAAATTATCATCACTCTCATCTGGGTTATATTATACCAAGATTAGTGCAATTGAATCACATGCCACTGTAAACCAGAAGTTTACTAGCCCAAATGAATTCATAACTTGGCACGACCGATTGGGTCATCCGGGAACAACCATGATGAGGAGAATTATTGAAAACTCTCATGGACATTCACTAAAGAACCAGAAGATTCTTAAAACTAGTGAATTTTGTTGTGCTGCATGTTCTCAAGGGAAGTTAATTTTAAGGCCATCATCAATAAAAATTGGATTTGAGTCTCCTGAATTCCTAGAAAGGATTCAAGGTGATATATGTGGACCTATTCATCCACCATGTGGATCTTTTAGATATTTTATGGTCCTAATAAACGCATCTTCGAGATGGTCACATGTGTGCTTATTATCTTCTCACAACCTGGCGTTTGCGAGATTACTGGCTCAAATTATTCGATTAAAAGCACAATTTTCAGAAAATCCAATCAAAGCAATTCGTCTTGATAATGCTGGTGAATTTACTTCCCAAGCTTTTGATGCTTATTGTATGGCTAATGGAATAAGTGTTGAACATCCAGTAGTTTATGTTCACACACAAAATGGGTTAGCAGAATCACTTATTAAGCGCCTCCAATTAATTGCTAGACCATTGCTTATGAGAACAAATCTCCCAACCTCGGTTTGGGGGCATGCTATTTTACATGCCGCAGCACTTATTCGTTTGAGGCCAACGAGTTATCATCAATTATCTCCTATGCAATTAGCTTTTGGCCAACAGCCAAATGTTTTCCATTTAAGAATATTTGGGTGTGCGATATATGTTCCCATTGCACCATCTAATCGCACCAAAATGGGACCCCAAAGAAAATTGGAGATATATGTTGGATATGATTCTCCCTCTATAGTGAGGTATCTTGAGATACAAACTGGAGATGTATTTAAAGCCCGATTTGCGGATTGTCATTTTGATGAATCAAAATTTCCAACATTAGGGGGAGAGAATAAGCTTCCTGAAAAGGAGCTTAACTAGAATGCATCATCATTGATGCATTTAGATCCTCGATCAGGGCAATGTGAACTGGAAGTTCAAAAGATTATACATTTGCAAAGAATAGCAAATGATTTACCTGATGCATTTTCCGATACAAAGAGGATAACTAAATTTTAAATACCAGCGAAAAATATCCCAATTCGAATTGATGTCCCAGTAGGACAAGTAGCCACTGAAGCAAATTCATGCCAGAAGCGTGGCAGGCCTGTCGGTTCCAAAGACAAAAATCCTCGAAAGAGAAAAAAGGTAAATAATATTCCTATTGAAAAAGACATAGTAGAGACATCTGCAGTTGTCCAAAATTCTGATATAACGCCAGAAGACGTTCAGGTACTTGAAAATTGTGAAAATGACGAGATCTCGATAAATTATGTCTTTACAGGAGAGAAATGGGACCGAAATAAGACAACTGTCAATGAAATATTTGCATATAATGTGGCATTGAATATCATGCATGAAAATAAGGATCTTGAGCCAAGATCAGTCGAAGAATGTCGACAAAGGAATGATTAGCCAAAATAGAAAGAAGCCATGAAGGCTGAGTTAGACTCACTTGCTAAACGTGAAGTCTTTGGACCTGTAGTCCGTACACCAGAAGATGTAAAACCTGTTGGATATAGGTGGGTATTTGTGAGAAAACGAAATGAGAAAAATGAAGTTGTGCGCTACAAAGCCCGACTTGTGGCACAAGATTTTTCACAAAGGCCTGGTATAGATTATGAAGAAACGTATTCCCTTGTAGTGGATGCGATAACATTGCGTTATTTGGTCAGTTTATCTGCATATCATAAACTGCATATGCATTTAATGGATGTGGTAACAACCTACTTATACGGCTCATTAGATCGAGATATCTATATGAAAGTCCCTGAAGGACTAAAGATATCTAAACCATCTAGTGAATATTCGCAAGGGTTATACTCAGTCAAATTGCAAAGATCTTTATATGGTCTGAAACAATCTGGACGAATGTGGTATAATCGTCTTACTGAGTATTTGGCCAAAAACGGATTCAAGAATGATGATATCTGCCCGTGTGTTTTCATAAAGAAATCTGCATCTGGATTCATTATAATTGCTGTGTACGTTAATGATTTAAATATCATTAGGACTCCTGAAGAGATTCTAACAATTATAAAAACTCTAAAAGAAGAGTTTGAGATGAAAGATCTTGGAAAGACTAAGTTTTGTCTCGGCCTGCAGATTGAGCATATAAAAGGTGAGATCTTTATTCATCAAACAACATACACAGAGAAGATCTTGAAGAGATTTTATATGGATAAGTCACATCCATTAAGTACCCCAATGATCGTAAGATCTTTGGATGTGAAAAATGATCAATTCCGTCCTAAAGAAGAAAATGAAGATATCCTTGGTCCTGAAGTACCATATTTTAGTGCCATTGGAGCGCTAATTTATCTTGCTAATAATACGCGACCTGACATATCATTCGCGGTGAATTTACTAGCAAGGTATAGTTCATCTCCAACCAGAAGACATTGGAGTGGAATCAAACAAATTTTTTGATATCTTCATGGAACGGTTGATATGGGATTGTTTTATCCCTATGGATCCAAGTCACAACTAGTTGGCTACGCAGATGCCGGATACCTGTCTGATCCACATAAAGGGAGATCTCAAACAGGATACCTATTCACATATGGTGGTACAGCTATATCATGGAGGTCCATGAAACAGACGATAGCAGTAACCTCCTCTAATCATGTTGAAATACTGGCGATTCATGAAGCTAGTCGCGAGTGTTTTTGGCTGAGGAGTCTGATTCAATATATTCTGTCATCATGTGGACTGATTGATCATAAGATAGCTCCAACTGTCCTGTTTGAAGATAATACAGCATGCATTGCTTAACTTAAGGGTGGATACATCAAAGGTGATAGGACAAAGCATATTTTTCCCAAATTCTTCTTCACTCATGACCTTCAAAATCAAGGGACAATTGATGTCCAACAGATCCGTTCAAGTGACAATCTGGCAGATTTATTCACAAAGTCACTCCCAAAACCCTCCTTTGAAAGATTGGTACATGAGATTGGGATGCGCCGATTTCGAGACATTAAATGATGTCGGCAAGATGGGGAGACTATACTCTTTTTCCCTTGGTCAGGTTTTTTTCCCATTGGGTTTTTCCTGACAAGGTTTTTAATGAGGAAGTCCCCATCGTTAAAGGATTTTGTACTCTTTTTTCTTCACTAAGGTTTTTTCCCACTGGATTTTTCTTTAGTAAGGTTTTAATGAGGCATAATCCTAAATGGTCATTCAAGGGGGAGTGTTGTGATAAGTTCAAAGTACGTGGATGTCCATTCAATATATGGGCGGTTTGAATCTCCCAAGCCAAAATGAAAATAAATGAAATTTTGAATGCTTTGACCTTTGTATTTATAAATAGAGGCATTTGCCTCTGAGTGAAACACAAACAACAATAATATAACAAAAGCAAATGCTATTCTCTCTCTTTCTTCTTTTTATACTCCTTTCTATCTTTATATATATATTTATGCAATTCTCTCTCTCTTTACTTTTTATACTCCTTTCTATTTTTATATATATATATACACATTACAACATATAATGTTATTATATATATATATATATATATATATATATATATATATAAATCATTATTGAGCTAATTATTTTAATGCTAGAGTCTTCTATTTATACATCTTTATTTTATATTTAATATATCTTTTATTTATTATACAACAGTTCATACATAATATCTTTGTATTGTATTTTACATAATTTTATAAGAAAAAGAATAACATTATCAAATGAAAAGCGATAATATCTATTCTATTTTTTAATCAACAATGGATGTAATAAAAATAAAGTAAAATTGTAACACAATCTAAAAATTATAAATCTAAAATTTAGATATTACATATTTAAAATTTATGTTGATTGATTATTATCATTTTCTTGTTATACTACAGAAAAATAATCTCTTTACTGTTTAGCTTGAAACCTGGTGTACCCCAAGTTTTCTGTTTGATTTTAGTACACTCTTAACTTTTAAGTTCCTATTTTTTTATCGTTAATTTTTTTAACAATAATTTAGACATATATATTTTGATTGTTATGTCGATGTTAAGAAAAATTATTTTCTTATTTTGTCCTGGCCTTTTTATAGCATACTTTAAGTAGTGGATCACAGCTGATGCCAATCTGTAGTCAGCCGCCCTAGCAGCTAAGCTGAGCTGACATGGTCAACCCAGAAATGGAGATTTCCTACTCATTACCTAGCATTACAGTAGACGATTCTACCGCCTGTTGAAGATCCAAAACAGATCACATTTTCCAACGAAAAGGAATTGAATCATAAAATGAAGGATGAAAGTTCATGACCATTGTAGGAAATTGAATCAAAAAGATATGTGGAGACAGTCAAGACATACTCTTTTCTTGAGAACGATTATCCGGAGGAGGACCAGGAAGAGGGACCGGAGGATGATCAGGAGCAGGAACAGGAACAAGATGGGAACATCAAGATGGGAACATGGGAGGGCGTTAGATCCATCAGGGCAGTAGTAGGTAAATGGATGCGTATCGTTGCCCCCGTAGCCTCCTCTACTGTGCACGCATCTCTTACAATCTTGAGAAATAGTATAGTTCACCAAGACACTTTTACTGAAATGCAGAGCACAATGTCACTGAAAACTTTAGAAAATTAGATTTTAGGTATTTGTATAATTTTCTGAATTGATTGAGAATATTTTAGATGGTTTCGGTACGTTTTAGAATGTCCTACAAGGTCTCGGAAAATCTTAAAAAATTGTAGAAGATTCTGAAAGGTTACAGAGTATTCTAGAAGAGTCTGAATGTATATAGAAATATGAAAAGTAATATGAAATAATCTAGAAGTATTTAGAAAGTTGTGGTATGATAGATATTTGTAATGAAGGTTCTGGATGATTAATCTAAACCGTTGATTAGATTTAATCCTAACCATCTATAAATAAGAGGTGGGAGTTAGAGTTTGAGAGTGTTAGTCATTTGTAATAAACACTTGAGTAATAAAATGTTCTTTTCACCAAAACTTCTTTTCTCTTGTGTTTTTTTATGTTCTTAACTTTTTTCTTAGGCTAACTTGGTCTTAGCGAAAGAGGTTGAATAAGTTTGAGTGCCGACACGGTAGCGTTGGAGTGTGTCCAAAGCCATGATAATTTGGCATCAGAGCAAAGTTCGAGAGGGAGTACAAGTGGTTTGTGGGTATGACTTTTAGTGTAACCATGAAGCTTATTGAGTCTCAAAGGAGAAGGGATGCTATTCCTTCTCAATGGGGAGGCAAGAAGGTCTGTTCTTCAAGTGAGTCTAGAGGTAAGGACTCTAACTTCTTAGAAGAGAGAGTTTCTATGTTGGAGAATGTTCTATCCTATATGGATGAACACTTCCAAAAGATAGAACATGACAAAGAGACCCTCGAGACTCACGCGTTAGGAGAACTAGATACTTTCAAAGAAAGCATGTTCCAAATCGAAAAAAAGTTTGAGAATTCCTTAAAGCTATTTGAGTAAGTTTGAGTTTGGTTCGCGGAGGCAGAATCTTGACCAACCATTATAATTAATCTCCCAAAGTCAAAAGAGTTTAAGGGTGTGAGAGACACTCGAGAGATGGAGAACTTCCTATGACGAAATTGAGAGGTACTTTGAAGACCAAGGGATAGTCAAAGAAGTGATAAAGGTACGCACTGCAGCTCTCTACCTTTCTGATAATACTACTTTGTGGTGAAAGAGAAAATGCGTAGATATGAAGAAGAGTAATTGCAACATAGCCATATAGGAATATTTTAAAAGGGAGTTAAAAAGACAATTTTTTCCTGAGAATGTGGTTCATGAAACAAGGAAGAAGTTGAGTGAGTTAAAGTACAAGAGTACGATTAGCAACTACGTAAAGGAGTTCACTACTCTCACGCTTCAAATTCGCAACTTAACATCAGAGGATGCATTGTTCTTCTTTATTGATGAACTCCAACCTTGAGCAAAGCAAGAACTATAAAGAAGGAATGTTAAGTAGGGGCGTCCATGGATCGGATCGTATCCGCAGATCCGCGGTAAATATCCGTATCCGATCCGAAATTGCGGATACGATCCGATCCGCACCCTTTGCGGATCGAATTGCGGATATCTGCTCTACATCTGCGTATCCGATCCGCGGATCCATAGATCCGCACAATAATAATTAAAAAATAAATAAATATATATGTTTGGTATTATATTTACTTGTTTGTATGTTTTAGTTAGTAATTATTATTCATATATTGTATTATTTTATTTTTGTTATTTAAAAAGAGTTTGATTAAAAATATTTTACGAATAAATAAGTTTAAAAGTATGAAAGAAATATTTTTATTGAATTTTTTTACATTGAAATATGATTAAAAAGAGAAGGTTTAATTATGCGGATATATCCGATATCCGATCCGACACTAAAAAGTGTGGATATCATATCCGATCCGATCTGATGGAAATTGTGCGGATCGGATCGAATTTTCGATCATATCCGATCTGATCCGATCCGCGGACACCCCTAATGTTAAGGATGTTGATGAGGCTATTGTGGTGGCCGAATCACTCACTGAGTATCATAAGGGAGACTCTGAATCCAAATCTTCTTCCAAACCTAGTTCTACTAAAGGTGGGGGAGATAAGGGAAAGAGTTTCTCAACCAAGAAGGAATGAAAATACTATTCAAAGAAAGAGTACGAGAAAAAGAAGAAGACTTTTGTGCCCAAAGAAAAATACTCCGTGTGCAATGGACCATACCAAATGAAGGACTGTCCCAAGTTAGGTACTCTGACATCTATCACCGAGGAACGAGAGGCTCAATCTCAAGTAAATGAGTGTGTTAGATCTATCCAACTCATGAATGTTGCGAAAGGCAAAGAGGCAAGCACTGCAAAAAAGAAAGACTTGATGTATGTCAAAGCCTTTATCAATGAAAAACTCATCATGGATATGATCGACATTGATGCTACACACAACTTCATCACGTCTGATGAAACAAAAAGGTTTGGATTGAAGATCACCAAAAAGAATGACTAGTTCAAACCTGTGAATACCAAAGATGAACCCTTTAAGAGAGTAGCAAAAAGGGTTTAGATAACTCTTGGTTTTTGGAAGCCTTGTGAATTTCTCAGTAGCACTCAAGATTTGCAAAGGAAGGCAATATAATACCTATGCCATACTACGACATAATATGCGTCATGGAGAAAGGGTCTCCATGCATAATTCCTATAGTCTCCAAAACTGGAGGACTACCGATTCTTTCTACTATGCAACTCAAAAAAGGGTTCATGAAGGGAGAGATTACATATTTAGCTCTATTACAGGAGGAGTCAACATCTGAAAGAGAAGATGTTCTTCCTGAAATCAAGAAATTCCTTGAAGAAAATAAGGATGTGATACCTCCCAAGTTGCCAAAACAACTACTACCTAGAAGGAAGATGGACCGCAAAATTGAATTGGAGTCAGGAGTAAATCTGTCTACCTCAGCACCTTATAGGATGGCACTGCCAGAATATGAGGAGTTGAAGAAGCAACTCAAGGATTTGATAGATGCTGGATTCATCCGTCCATATGGCTCACCAATTTTGTTCCAAAAAAAAGCATGATGGTTCGTTGAGACTATACATCGACTATTGAGCACTTAACAAGGTAACAATCAAGAACAAATACCCTATTCCTTTAATATCCAATTTGTTTGTTCAACTTGGTAGAACTAAGTGATTCTCAAAACTTTGAGGTCAGGATATCACCAAGTGTAGATTGCCAATGGTGATGAGCCTAAGACCATGTGTGTCATGAGGTATGAATCGTATGAATGGTTGGTGATGCCTTTTTGCTTAACCAATGCTCCTGCGATTTTTTGTACCTTGATGAACGAGGTCTTTCATCCTTATCTTGACCAATTTGTAGTGGTCTACTTGGATGACATTGTTGTCTATAGCAATACCTTAGAGGAAGATGTAAAACACTTACGAACCGTGTTCAAGATCTTACAAGAGAATAACCTATATGTAAAGAAAGAAAAATGTTCCTTTGCAAGAGATGAAGTCCACTTTTTAGGACACAACATTAAAAATGAAATTCTCTGCATGAATCAAGAAAAGGTGAAGGCTATCAAAGAGTGAGAGTCGCCAAATAAGGTATCCGAATTAAGGTCATTCCTTGAGTTGGCTAATTATTATCAGAGGTTTATCAAGGGATACCCTGCCAAGGCTGCATCATTAACTAATCTTCTCAAGAAGAATCACTCTTGGAAATGGTCAAAGGAGTGTCAAAAGGCCTTTGATGAGTTGAGGACTACTATCACAGAAGGATCAATACTAGCACTGTCCGACTGTTCAAAGGTGTTTGAAGTCCACACTGATGTTTCTGACTACGCTATTGGAGGAGCTCTGATGCAAAAAGGGTATCCTATTGCTTTTAAGAATCGCAAATTGAATGATACAAAGAGACGATACACTGTCCAAGAGAAGGAGATGACAGTGGTAATGCATTATCTGAGAACTTAACGTCACTTCTTGCTTGTTTCACACTTCATCATCAAGACAGACAATGTCGCTACAAATTACTTCCAAACTCAGAAGAAGTTATGCCCCGAATAAGCTAGTTGGCAAGATTTCTTTGCTGAGTTTTTCGAATTTGAATACAAGTATGGCAAGACTAATGTGGTAGCAGATGTGCTGAGCCGCAAGACTGAATTGGTAGTCATTTCCATGGTCAAATGAGATATTTCGCATACCATTAAGGAATGGTTGCATCATGATCCAAGCCAAAAAATTGGTGAAACTGACTAGAGAAGGTAAGACTAAATGATTTTGATTAGAAGACGACATTCTCTACACCAAAGGGAGAAGACTATATGTCTCTAAGTGAAAAAATCTAAGAAAAAAGTTAGTGAAAGAATGTCACGACACCAAATGGGCTGGTCATTAAGGTCAATGAAAGACCTTGGTACTTATTGAATCTTTCTATTTTTGTCCTCAAATGAGGGATAAAGTGGAGAGTTATGTGAAGACTTGTCTTGTGTGCCAACAAGATAAGATTGAAAACAAGACACCAAATGGATTGTTGGAACCTATACCACTGCCAAAGTGACCGTGAAAAAAGTGTGTCTTTAAATTTCATCTCTGTCTTATCAAAGTTTTAGGGATTTGGATCTATTCTTCTGGTAGTGGCTTGATTTTTGAAGTATGCTACCTTTATATCTGTCCCTACTTATTGCAATGCAAAGGAAGCAACATGACTATTCTTCAAGAATGTGGTAAAGTACTGAGGAGTGTCTAAGAGTATCATTAGTGATTGAGATCCACGCTTCATAGGACGACTATGGACAGAGCTATTCAAACTCTTTGGATCAGAGTTTCATTTCTCAACAAGCTTTCATCCTCAAACCAATGGGCTGACTAAAAAAGTGAATATCTTACTCGAGTGTTACTTAAGGCATTTCGTAAGCGTTAATCAGAAAGATTGGATAAAACTCTGAAACATTACTCAATTCTCATACAATCTACAAAGAAGTGAGTTCACCAGAAAAAAGTCCATTCGAGATTGTGATTGGACAACAACCGCTTACACCACACTCTCTTTCTTCCTCTTATTCAGGGAAGAGCCCTGAAATTTATCATATGATTAAGTCATTGGAAAAACAAACAGATATCACTCGTTCTTACCTCGACAAAGTTGCAAAGAGGATGAAGTAATGGACAGATAAGAAGATGAGGCATGTAAGGTATCAAGTGGGAAACAAGGTAATGATTAAACTTCTTCCACAATAATTTAAAGTCTTTCGCAATATTCATGAGGGCTTAATCCGCACATACGAACGACCATTTGAGATCATTGGACATGTTGGAGAGGTTACTTACAAAGTACAACTTCATCCTTCTTTGAAAATTCACCCGGTCTTACATGTGAGTATGCTTAAACCATATCATAAAGACTAAGATGAACCAAGTAAAGGTGACTCGAGTTGTACTCCACCTGTGATGATTAGATCTTTGATAAAGAAATTGAAGAGATCTTAGCTAATTGCGTGTGACGAATAAAAATACCACCAAATAGCCAATACTAGATTAAGTGGAAAGGACTCCCAATAACCGAAGCTAGCTGGAAAACTTATGAAGATCTATGGTAATTCTAAGAACACCTAGAGCGCTATCATAAATAGAACGCGACAAGAACGTTTGCGCAATAGATTGGAGAGAATGTCACAGAAAATTTTAGAAGGTTAGATTTTATGATATTTGTATAGTTTTATGGAGTATTTGAGAACGTACTAGATGGTTCCAGAACGTTCTAGAATGTCTTAGAAAAACTTGGAAGACCTTAAAAAGTTCTAGAAGACTCACAAAGGTCATAGAATATTCTAGAAGAGTTTGAATGTATATAAAAATATGAAGAGTAGTATGAAATAATCTAGAAGTATTTAAAAAGTTGTGATATGATAGATATTTGTAATAAAGATTCTGAATGATTAATTTGGACCGTTGATTAAATTTAATCCTAACCATCCATTAAGATGATGAGAGTTAGAATTTAAGAGCGTGAATCATTTGTAACAAATACTTGAGTAATAAAGTGTTTTTTCCACTAAAACTTCATTTCTCTTATAGTCTTATGCTCTTAACTTTTTTGCTAAATACTAAAGATTATGCAGCTTGATCTTAGCTCAAAAAATTGAGTAAGTCCAATTACTAGCATGGTAGTATTGAAGTGTATCTAAAGTTGTGACAAGAAGCATCATCAACTCCGTCCGCCTGAAGGTCTGGGTGACTTGCCAGCACCTCTTTTTCTGTACCATTATAATACACGACATCACCACTACCACCGCACCCGAGGCTATGATTATCCAAATATGTATAAGAATAGCTGCAACCATAGAATATGGTGATGTTGTGCACTGTTTGGTTGTACATTAAGAGAGGGAAATCCAGAGAATAACCGGAATCCCCAGAGCAAACATCAGGTCCTCCCTCAGCTACTGGCAAGGGCACCAATTTCACCCTGTTGTCATGGTCATCATCATTCACCACAAGGACTCGTATTGAGCCGATTTCAATGTAAGTGTAGTCTTCCTCCGTGCAGAAAAGCTGGAGTGTGTCATTGCTGCCACACTGGCTGGGTCGGTCTCTCCCCCAAGTGTACTCTTAGTTCGCCACACTCATATGGAAGCCTGCACAGGGAGTGATTATCGGTAGGTAGGGATTGAGAGAAGGATGGTGGCAAAGCGGTCATCAGCAACAATGAGATCACGGTCCCTATGGATGCAAGCACCATCTGGAGTTCACTATGGACGTGGCATTCCATTCTTCAACAATTCGATACAACTTACAGGAGTTTTATTTATTTAATTTGCAGAGTAGTGTGTATGCAGGAAGCATTAAGGAAAGCAGTTATTGCTGTGATGGTGTGAAGTTCTTATGAAAATAATGGCCACGGTTCCAATCACTCTCTTTCATTTTTCATTTTCCAGTTGAGCGAGGTGTTGACTGTTGACCAAGCCCATGGAAAACTATTATACTATAAGTCATCAGTCATCCACAAACAAAATGGGCTGCATGGTTTAACGACCAATTAGGCAGAGTCAGTCAACCCCGAAACTACCACCCACCTTCCCATGTCTTTCTTCACTCGTTTTCAAGTTTTTTCTTTATTACTTCATTTTTTCGCAATAAAATAACTACTTAGTCGTGATATCATTTACTGCTTTTCATACTGCTGCGCTAATACAAAATCAATGATAACAAATATAATGTTTAATATTCAAAATTATGAGCTGAACAATTATTTTCCTTTTATGTTCAGTGCTAGTACTACTTTAATAGCTTTTCCTCATCATTTCCCTTGTGATTGTTTATATTCCTTTTTCTATAGTAATGGAAAAGAACACACATATCACATAACCAACCAAAAGAAAACAAGCCGCATGTCTCTCACATTTTTCTTCCTACCTACCTTTATTCATTTAGCTTTTAACGCTCTGGACCAAGTCTTCACCATCTTAAAATTCTATGATGACCAAAATGACATAGCTTATGCGGCAATGACATGTGTCATGCTTAATTACAATTTACATTTGGCCATAGGTGCATATTAACATCAACTTGCTAATTAAAAAATTGTTTTTGAAATGAAAAGAATAGATGATTTAACTATCTCTTTCAGAAAGTTCACTTCAGACGCATAGCTACATTTAACAAAGTATGTCAATATTAAAGTAGCTTGGATCTGAGATAGAAAGTAGGAAGTTGAGACAGTTAACTGAGAAATAAACAAATCCATGCAAGGCAGGGAACACATAATTTACCCTAACCTTGACTTTGATGATTGATCTCTATCAAGGTAATCATCACAACTAGAGGTGTAATTGTGATTTGGTTCATCTAAATGAATTATCAGATGTTGAGTACCAAGGGAACTGTTAAGAGTCAACTTCATTAAAGAAGTCTAGTATGACTAAAATGACAGCAAATCGAGAAATGGCATAGATCATACAATTTTAATTTATATTTTGCCGTAGGTACTTCATCAGCATCATCTTGCTATTTAATAATGGCTTAAAGTTGAATGCATTAACATAACATAAACTAGTTATCTATTTTGCATCAGCCGAAATAGAACAAACTGTAGCTAATAACTTATTATCATATCATTAACTTAAATTTAGCAAATAGACAATAACATTTTGACCTCTACCATAGATTTCTAAATTCAGATGTACCAAACCAATCATTCATGCACTTTAAATTACAGAAGAAATAAGTAGGTGGCAGTGGCTAAAGATTTAAGTTTTCAAATTGCATTCTAAATGTTGTAATTTGTTTAATTAACAGGCGGGAATAGAGTAGAAATTTTTGGCTTAGTTTGGTATTAAGGTGAGAATGGGATAGAATCCTAAACAATTATAATCTTAAAGTCTTACTGGGGCAATAGGAAATTGTAGGCCTATGACCAAGAACAGGACATTCATATGTATGTTTTGCAACAATACAAGCAAACTGAACAAAGGAAGAATTTATTTCCTACAAGTGTTGACAATGAATGCCATTTAATTTATTGCATGCCAGAGCATCTTCAAAATAGGCCAAAAAAATACAAAATAATATTAAGCTTGGAGAGTCAACCTATAGGTTATGGAAATTCCTAAGTTCCATTTCTAATAAATAGAAGGTCCAATAAGATGTCAATTTCTATACAAAGTAAGATACTAAAGAGAACTAATATGATATATCCTGTGTTTTAAATTTTCTTCCTAGAAGTTGTACTGCATCATCCAAACTAAACAGCCAACACAATGTTATTAGTTGTTGGGGCCAATATAATACCTGTATAAGTTTCTTTTGTTTCTTATATGTTTTTGTATTAAAAATTTAAAAATAAACTTGAACATTATATAAAAAAATAATTTGATTAGTTTGGTATATGTCATCTTCAAATGAAATCCAAAGTTTTAACATGCAATCAACAAAGTGACGCATTGACACATACTATTACGATGTTATATTAAGGGTTTTAAAAGTTTGTGCTCATTATTACTACTTCATCTTCAAAAGTCAATATCTACTAACAGACCCAAATTCATTAACCCTATATGTAAGTTAGAAAATTCAAATACACGATCTCATTATTATGCGTCCTTAATAATAGATCATATATCAACAGCACAACATGAACATGATCAAAGAAGAGTACCTTTGAACACTCAAACCAAACAATTCCATGTCTAAGAAATGGAGCTCTACCTATCCTACCAGAGTGAATTTATGAAATTTGGCTACTCAAAGATTAACCTAAAAAACTTTAAAATGTGATTGCAGTCACAATTGCAGTTGTGTTGCAAGCTAATGTGGTGGGACGGGCAATCATAAGATTCTTCATAAAATTCAATAGGACAAACCTAATAAAAAATAAAAGTAGGAAGAACACGTACTCTTAGCACCATGATCTGGATAATTTAGTGGATCTGGATAAGGAGATGACAATGGCTCTGATGGTATTGGTGCTGATAAGTTTGGTGATTGAGACAGACTACTCTTGCTGCAAATCCCACCATATGATTGCTGATTATTTCGACAGAAGCAAATGAATTCATTTAAAGATGCATTGTGTCCACACCTCCCACCAGATTGTTTGCAACTATCACATAGGGTTTCATTCACTCCACTCCATCCAACCTCAAAACCATTATTTAACGCATCGTTATTGAAACTTAGTATATCCTTCGCTAGGGCAGGAACAATGATAAATTTACACCCCATATCAAAAATAACACCCAGATTTTCCATCAGAACTAAGTATGCAGCACTAGGATCACCACCATATATGGAGCAATTAAACATCCCAAAATATTTAAAGCTTATATCAGACCAATATGAAGGAGGATCACAGTCATATACCAGAGTTATGTTGCCATCGTTGGAAGTGAATTTGAAGAAATCGTTATCCAAACTCACATTGGTATTGTCCCTGGAACAAGGATCATTGTACAAATCAAACCTGGCAATCTTCAAACTTTGACTATTTTGATCGATGTCGATGACATCAAACTTCTGTGATTTGATGTTTATAGTCACTTGGTCTTGTTGGCAATCAAGCTTGAACCTAGGATGGCCACAGTAATCAGGTTGGTTGCTATTCCAAAATGGGTAACTAATGTTCTTGAAGGTGCCACAGGTAAAAGGTGCACAATCTGTGTAACCTTCAACATCACCAGCACTATATGTTGGCAACAAGAGTGATGAAAAGAAAACAAAGGCCTTGATGAAAGTAGGTGGAAGTGGAGGAAGAAGAAGAAGAGGAGGACGAGGCATTTTCTTGTATGATTTTGGAAAAACAATGGATAATGTGCTGTATTTCGGGGAAAGATACCATTTTGCAAAACGACTAGGAAACTACTCCTAAATACACTAATCAAGTGCCAAAACGATACCTACCGATTTCATATTTAATCTTTTCATTTCTTAAAGAAATCACTCGTACTACATGTATAACAAAGGAATAAGTCAATTACTACAACCAGACCATGTGGTTTTAATTAAAATGCATGATAAGTTGATAAACAAACGCCGATGCAAAGCTGGAGTGGCCCACTCTGGTGGCACTTATTTATTAGTGGCTAAGGTGGCCAAACAGATGGGACCAATTTGGGTGTGGTACATATTATGTTTGAACAAAAAAGATGGTGTTTGACCGGCTTAAATAACCAGTTAATAATGAAGCTCGGTAAAATTATTGAATCCGCAAACAAAACTGATTAACAATTCAAATTTAAAGACATGAGTAAATCAATGAAAAGAAATCTGAAAAATTAAAAAAATGTAACATGGAAGGATTGGGGAAAATTTTTCTAAAATATGGAAGAAGCCCCAAACCTATGATGAAAATGGTGGCTATGTAAGGGTTGATGATTAACTAGGATTTTAGCTGTAATTCTCTATCAGGTGTCGAAAGACTGTGCCAGACTAGTTCGGTCGGCCTGTTCTTCGTTGGGCTCCGCTCAGGGGAAGAGCAAGGACAGTGGTCGTCCGCGTTGAAGTAGTTCGTCACTGAAAATAGAAGTGGGACTCGTCGGCCTGAAAAGTGAAAACAGCGATTCACGGGCTAGATGTGTTCTTAATTTTTATTTAATACGCTTTCTGACACCTCACCTTCTTCTGTTCTACCAAATGCCGTTTTTATATATATCCATACTAGATTAGGTGAGGTACTACAAGATCATAAGGTAGAACAGACGGCTCATAATGTTTTAAGTTTTAACATCTATTATTCGAGAAAAGGTATAAACTACCAATTGTTATGGTGGCATTATTTCTTCTCTATGCTTGTCACATAAGCTTTGTTTATTTGCATCCTGCCTGCAGTTTCTCCTAGCATCAATTCTGCATATAATTATATGATAATGGCACGGTTATTAATAATTAATTTATATTTTTTAAATAAATTTATTTTAAAAAAATATTTTTATTATAATTATATTATAATATTATAATTATTATTTAATGAATAATAGATAATTATATTAATTTAAAAAAAATATTTTTATTATAATTATATAAAATTAATATTTAATATATTATTAAACTAATTATCATTTGAAAATATTTTTAATTATTTTAATTATATTGATACAATTCTAATTCTTATTCATTATTCAATGATTTTATTAATGATAAGTTGTTAATTTAATAGTGATTCATTGATGATGATGATGATGATGATGATGATGATGATGATGATGATGATGATGATGATATGAAATTGGTTCTGAATACTCTATTCATGATTAAAAAAATAATGATTCTAATTATGATATAATATAATAAAATCATATAATTTTAACAAAACAAAAATATAAAGTATAACTAACGTAAATAATAAAAAATTACTTTAATAATAACTAATTTACATATTTTTTAATAAAATTTATATATAGAGTGTTTTTTTTATGGTACATGAGTTTAAATTTGAGAGTCAACTCATTTTTTTAAATTTATTATTCTTCTTTTACTATTTCATAGAATGTATTTTTCGTTTTTCTTATCGAAGTTGATCCTTTTAAGGTACAATTTATAATTTTGTTAGTATTTTTTATATTTTCATTTTATTATATTATTCTTTTGATAATTTAATGATTGTTCTTACTCCAACTTATTCTTTTCGTCTAATATTCCAGTGTGCAATCATTTACAATGCATCACATCCATGAAAATACTTCATCGAGTTGTATTCATTGATTCGGGTTTTAACTACATGGATGTAAGCGTCCAAAGAAGAGGCAATAAACTCTATTTTACCGAAAGATGGTTGGATCTACTCACATATTATGACCAATGTAAGACCCGAGAAAATTATAAAAGAATTAATTTGATAATTAATTATGAAATTAAAATAGTTAAAATGCGCTCGGACGGAGTCAAAAATAAAGATTAAGGAATTTAAAGATTTAATTATGATAATTGAATTCAGTAAAAATTTTTTATTAGGAAAAAATAATCTTCCGTGGAAATACACATAAAAACGCGTACTAGTAATTCGACCGGCAATATCGGCTTAAGTCTGTTCGGCACTGCGAGTGAGTAAATTAATTATAAGTGAATAAGATTAAGAATTTAGAATTTATAATTTAAGAATATAGAGATATTTAAAATATAAATTTAAACACTAATTTTAAATATTTTGACTTAAAATTGGACCAACGGGTTAAATCGAGTGAATGGAGCCTAAGTGGTCCAAGCCCACACTATATAAAGATCTATTTTAGCACAAAAATACATCATTCTTCCCTCATTTCAAAGAGAACACGGTGAGAGAGAAGAAGAGAGTAACCAAAACCTAGGAGTTTGGATTTTCTAAATTTTAGATTTTCACTTTAGAGAATAAAATGAGATCTCTCACTATTGAATGTTTTTTCTCTCATATTTTCTCTTGATCCCACCTATGAAATAAATGGTGATAGATTATACTTTATCTTCTAAAGTGAAATTCAAACTTTAGGGCATCCAAATCCAAAACCTAGAGCACTATTCACCTTCATCTTGTTTCGCTTGTAACTTTTGATCCAGAGCTCTGATTGACAAGCCGTTTGCGGCCACGCGTAGCTCTTCTCATCATCTTCAATTCTATTTAAGCTTTGTGGTAAGGAGCTCCTAGTTTTTCGACCAGTTTTCTGTTCCTTACAAATTCGCATTTTTTATTTTGGGGTTGTTGAATTATTGTGATTTTGGTTGTTTAGGGATGCTCTAGTATGGATTCTTAGTGGGTTCCATCCATATTTCGTGTGAGTTAAGATAAGAAAGCTTAACTCCCTTCATTGTCCCCAATTTTATATATGAAACCTATAATAAATGTTGAGATATATTGTTGTGACTAGATTATATGGAATAGAGAATTGTTGGGGCTGAATTTGATGTGAAGTGGAATTTGATTGGCAAATTTGGGTGGCGAACCTTGGAGATTGAGCTAGGAAAGGTTTCAAGGGTTGGAACCGCCGACATTCAAGGTACGGGTTTGAGTTTCGAGTAGGTATTATGTAAAGTTATATGAATGTCTAGGTTAGATGACCCTACGATAGGTGTGGATTGAATCTGGTTGTTGTTGTGGATGTTGAATGGTTGTATGTATGCGTGTGCTTGATCGAGAATTATTGTGATATTATAAAGTGAATGGTAATCATTGGTTATGTTTCCAAGTTGGTGAAATTTGGGCTAGAGGCCGTGAATGGGGTGATATGTCCCCTAAGAGGTAAGTATGTGATATATGATTAATGTACGTGAATTATTATGCTTGATGCTGAGGTTGTTGATTGGTGATTCGGTGATGTTGTATGTTTATGAATAATTCTGGGAATGGAGTAAATGTATATGGTTAATGCTGAATTAATAATTGTTGAGATTGGTGAGATTGCAAAATTGTATGTTGAGGAAAATGAGAATTTAGAAGTTATATGAATTAAATGAGTGATGCTGGGATAGCTTAAATAGATGTAAGATTTAAGATATGGTTGTGTCATGCTTGTTATGGATTTTGGATTGTCTTGATGTTGGTTGGGCTGTGAGCAATTGTTTTAACATTATGAGTTTTGGAAAGTTAGAGATTTGGCAATTTTCTTGAAAACTGATTTTTGAACCAACTTCAGGGAGCCATAACTTGTGCTCCAGATTCCCAAACTTGTTCAAATTTATTTTATATGGAAATTGGGTCTGTGAAGTTTACGCTGTTTGAAGAACGGATGAAAAATATTTTAAAATGAGAAAGTTATGTCTGTCGAAAGTTTGGTATGTAAAGCTGAAATTCTGCAGACTTAGCCATTTCTGATTAATCTGCAATGTATGCATACGCGGACCTTCCATATGCGGATGGACGTTTTTGTCCAGCGTACATGCGTACGAAGACAAGGCAATGCGTACGCGTAATGGGCAAAACTGCACTCCCACGCGTATGCGTGACTCCTGTTTTGCTGAAAATGTGATTTTTAAGCACTTCTCTAACTTTCTAAACCTCTTTAATCACTGTTTGAGATCTCTTAGTTATGATTATACTTTGGGACGAGTGAGAGGCTTTTGGGTGAATTTAGAAAGTTATTTTGATACGAGATTAAAGTCAGTGACCTAGGCTTTGAAAATCCTGTGGACGGGATAACTTGTGTAAACATGGCAGAATGTTATGTTAATGATAAATGAGAAATGAATGTAAATTGAAAAAATGAATGAGGTTGAGAAATGTCTTATTGAAAGGGTTTATGTGCTTGAAATAACTTGAGGATGAGAGTGATTATGATGAAGTTAAAAGTGAGCCAAGCACTATATCCCAGGGACTTGGTTTATTGAAAGAGTTTTGTCTCGGCAAGGATAATGGTTTGATCCCACTTGTCGTGGTTATTGTGTATATGCAGGGATGGTGGTTTTATCCCACCTGCAGTGAGCACGTAGGTTCTATCCCACTCACGTATTGATGAAGTGTTTAGCAAAGACGATTGTGTGATCCTGCTTGCATATTGTTTTGTGTTGGGCAAGGACGGTGATTTAATCTCGCTTGCAGATTGATTTGTGAATGCAACCCGAGCAAGGATGGTAGTATAATCACACGTGTTCGAGGTGCCCAGTAAGGATAGTGATTTAATCTCGCTTACTATGGAGGCAAGGACGGTGGTTTAATCCCGCTTGCGTGTTCCGAACAAGGATGGTGGTTTAATCCTACGGATAAGGATGGTGGTTTAATCCCGCTTTTTTTAGTCGGATCTGGCAACATAACCGACGTGTGAGCTCATGGTCAGTAGGACAGGCATGCATCATTTGTATCTATGTGACATTGACTGGATGTGTTTATTGTATGTGTGGTTTGCCTATGTGATTATTATTGTTTAACTGTTATCTATTATAATTGCTGTAATTGAATTTGGTTGTGCTTAAACTTCATTACTTGTGTTTGCTGTTACTGTTCTATTATGAGACCTTGTATATATGGAGGTTGAGATGAAATAGGGAAAACTTGAGACTGAAAGAAACATGATAAGTGAAAGCTGAGAGAACTAATAAGAGATAGTTTAAGAACTTAAGGTTGATTGGAGAGAGAAATGTTGAATGAAAATGAAAGGTGCATAAGTGTAGTTAGTTAGTCTAGCATACCTTACTGTTTTCTGGTTTAGTATATTTCTAGGCGTGAATTTTTGTTTATTGGAGTGTTAGGATTGCCTAGAGGATTCGTGTAGTTTTTATATTGTCTCTGCTTTGAAACTGTTACCTCTATTGAGAACTTCGAAGGGGATGATGTTCTCATTCGTATTCGAGAATTTTCATCTTACAGGTATTGGACGTGATGCACCTTGTTGAGCGTGCATAATCTGCTTTCAGGAAGCGAAGATTGTCTTTTGGAAATTTTACTTTTACTTAGATATTTTAAATATTCTCCACTGGTGTATTTTATAACTTGTATATTCCTCTTAGAGGTTGATTATGGAGAAACAGGATTTATGTTTATATCTTACTCTTGGCTTATATTATATTAACTAGTCGGTCTTATCTTCGCAGGTCAAGGCTAGAGTTGTTATGTATAAATTTTTAATCATATATACACTTCGGTCATTTCTGCTTATCTATATCGTCAATTTTTGAGTATGATGCAATTTGTGCTTATGTCTTTTCTTCACGGGCTTCTAGTATATCATATTCCTTTTTTTATATATGTATGTATTTTTTTTTTAGAAGTCGTGATACCTCACCACCGTTGATTTACAACTTAGGCGTAAAGCTCTGTATGGTAGGGTGTTACAACCAACCTAATAGAATGTGGATAAAATTAGTTTTCTTGGGAGGAGCTCAATTTTTTATTGAGGAATTGTTTCCACAGAGCTTTGTAGGCCAAGTTCAAGTTCCATCTCTTCCATGCTTTCTACGTATGTCCGGAGATATTCGAAGTGGAGCACATAATGAGATTGAATTTTCTCAATTTAAGTTCAGTTTTGCTAAATTCGTGTCAAACTGGATATGCAATTTCAACGATTGGTAATATATTTAAATTTTCTTATTTTAAGCATTTCATTATTAAAATAATTTTATAACATATTGTGATTTTTTTCAGAAATTACCGACTTTCTTTTGCATCAATCAGGGGCGGAGTTAGATGAAATATTAGAGAGGGACTAAAAATATTTACATAATAAAATAAGACTAAAATAAAATTTTAAGGGGGTCTAAACTGAAATTTACATATAATTTACATATAAAAAAGGGGGTCATTGTCCCCCTTTGCTACAATGTAGTTCCGCCCCTGGCATCAATGTAATGTCATTGAGGGAAATAAGGGTCAGTTTAGTTTCTCGGTGTGGCAATTCTATACCTTACCGTATTGCATAAATAGTGGATGATGAAGCTTATTTAACAAGGAGATGGATTGAATTTGCACGAATTGTAAATGTCCAACTTATGATATTGTTTTAATTGGTTGTCGTTATGAAAATGACTCTAATCTATATGTGTCTAAAGACTAGAATAGATTAAATATTATTTAAGTAATTTAGTTCTAATATTGGTATTTGATTAAATTCGTTTTACATTAATTTAAATTTAAATGTTGCCTCAATTTATATATTACGACTATTTTTTTTGGATATGTTATTTTTAAATGTTTTAATATAAGATTTCTTTCTTCTGCTATTTAAGTTTATTTTTTCCTTGGATATATGTATCACCTTTTTTTCTCTTTTTGTGTTTTAGATTAGTAATGCAATTCTTAATAAAAGTGTATTTAAAATAAAAAAGAAAAATATCACTATTTAAAGAAAAAAAGAAAATGTACCTAAAAAAATAAAACAAAAAATTAAAATTGCTCTATTAAAAAAAATTGTATATAGTTTATGTATGAATGGGACTGGGATTAGAGGCTACATATGAATATCAAATATAAAAGCTTATTGCACGCATTGTGGAATAATATATATATAAAAGAAAATAATTATAACAAAAATATTTAATATATGTGATTTAAATATTTTTATTATAATTTATATATATATATAATGAAATATTTAAAATTATTTAACATAATTAATATATACGTATACATAAATAAAAAAATTATTGTAATTTATGAAGATTCCACATGAATTTTTTTTCTTTCAAACAAATTTATTTTAATTATATTACAATTAGCTCATGAATAATGTATAATTATATTATTTTAAAAATATCTTTATTATAATTCTATCAAATTAATATTCATGCATTATTAAACTAATTATCAATCATCGATATTTTTATTCTTTCTAATTATATTAATTGATATAGTTCTAATTTTTATTTATGTGCAATAATTTTATTAGTAGACGCCTACACTATGATTGAGTCAGAACGGTTTTTATACTTACTGTAATACCCGGTCTAACTGAAATTAATTAAATAATAAGTTAAGAAGGAGCAAATATAGTTGGAAGATTTGGCAATTAGAATTTGATAATTTAAATATGATATT